>NC_062218.1:32090906-32401085 GCF_902686445.1 Sciurus carolinensis
AAAAATATCTACCAAATAGTGGCAATCAAGACTTTCAAGACATATTATTAAAGAGAAAATATAAAAATAATACACTATGTATTTACTAGAATACACACACATAGGTACATGTGCTTATATAAATGCTATATATACACATATATTAGTGGAGGTATAATGTTCTGCAAAGACATACACAGCATTTGCCTAGCATGCTCAAGGCCCTGGGTTCAATTTTTCTTATAAAAAAGAGAACTGATAACAGTTTTTGACTTTGGGAAAAGAGCTGGATTTTAAAGACACAGAGTGATAATAGAAGACTACAGCTTTAATTGTATGCTTGAATATTTTCCATCAGAATATATTATATAATTAGAAAATTAAAAGCTTATCTTTCCCTACTACATCAAGAGGGAGGGGGGAAAATAGAATGTTTCTAAGTGTCAAACTTACTTGGTATGCTACTTCATATAAACAGCCATCCTTTCCAGCCAAGAAAATTCTTCCATTATCAGTGGAAGTTATTGTTAAAAGGTAAGTATTATCAGTGGGAAGAGAATACAAAGGATCTGGAAGCAACTGCATTCCGCCAGACATGCTATCATTAAGAATCCCAGAACCTATTTTTTTTTTTTAAGAAAAAGTATAAGAATCAGTCTATTAGTTTAATTTTAAAATGATCTTGGCATTATCTTCAGAATTTATTTTATTACTGAATTCTTAATATACTCAAAAGATTCTATAGCATACATTTTTAAATTACTATAAAATGTGATACAAATAATTTATTAATTCAAGTTAAATAGAAGCTATAATATATACATATTATGTAGTAAAACATCAAGCAATAAGATAATCCAAATTATTACATTTTTGGCAAAGATTCTAAGGATTTGGCAGTAATAATCATTAATTTGAGTCACTGGAAATTAACATTTCACCCAGATTACTTTTTAATTATATTAACTGCCCAACATATTGCCATTTTAAAAACCAAACTATGGATTACCATACCTGTCTGCAAATTGGCATAGCTGAGTCCAAGAATTACTATATCCACAGGGGTTGCCAAAACCAAGAGGTGTCGTATATGAGGCTGAAAGATGCCTAAGGTAAGGTACACATAGGACGGAATTATTTGCATGAAAGCATGTATAAGATACATGTGTAAAATAAGATGGTTTTACCCTTAAAATAAGCTACTAGTTAAATAGTAAATGAAAAAATCTGAATTAGTTAATTCTGATGTAAAAATATTTCTGTGCTTGATCATTTAAAT
Organism: Sciurus carolinensis; assembly: GCF_902686445.1. Lineage (NCBI taxonomy): Eukaryota > Metazoa > Chordata > Mammalia > Rodentia > Sciuridae > Sciurus > Sciurus carolinensis. Next base: position 32,092,165 of record NC_062218.1, read on the forward strand.
CAGTAAATACTCGAAAAGAACCACCTTAGGAAACATTGAGTTCAGCATTTAATGTCACTTAAAAGCAGTGTTACGATACAAAATAGTTTAGGTTTATCCATCTTTGTTCATTTATTTTGCGGTACTACTGAATGAACTCAGGTTACATTATCACTGAGCTATATCTTCCTTTCTTTTTATTTTTTATTTTGACAAAATCTCACTAAGTTGCTGAGGTCTCAAATCTGATATCCTCTTGCCTCAGCCTTCTAGCTGGGATAACAGGTAGGAACCACAATGCCCAGCTTATAACATATTTTTGAGAGTCAGAGTTATCAATACTTGTTAGTAGCAAAGCTCAGAAGAGTTTAATCATCAAAGATAACACATTTTTCTCAAATTAAAGACTGCCACAATTTCAATTGTGTAAATTAACATTCTACTTACCTGTTTTAGATGGACGATTGTATTTATTACAACAGAGGGCAGAAATGATCTTTGATTTTTATATGAATAAACTTTTAAATTAAGAAAAAAGGCATAAAAACATCAGGGTAAAGACTGTTCAGATTCTACATAAGGAAATAACATTTCCAAAGCAATCAAATAAACAGTGTATAAAAATGAATGTTCCTATTTACATGAATAGTTACAATTTCAAAATGGCTGCAATCTTAAATTTTTTTTAGTCCTTGTCATGAAGTAAATTTTGCCTACTGCTGCCTCTTCTGTTTGAAGGTATGTTCATGGGATATATATTAAATTTAAACCAAACCATTTTTAAAACATTTGGCATTACAAAGTTGATGGTATTAAATTAAACAATGCTTTTAATTTCTCTAAGGTTTATTCTGAACTTTGTTCCTACTTCTATGGGCTATAAAGACTCAAAAAAAAGCAAAGACGAAAATGTTTTTTACATTAAATTAAGTAACTGGTGAAAAATATGTAATACTAAAAGTTCCAGATAAATTAGAAAGTAGAAAAATTAAGCAAAATACAGTTAGGGATGTAACTCAATGATAGACGGCAATCCCAGCACTGCTACAAAACAGAGAGAGAGAGAGAGAGAGAGAGAGAGAGAGAGAGAAACTTACACTATGAAAATAAATAAATAAATATTCTTAATCACTTTCTATTTGTAATTTTAATTAGAAGTAATTCAGAATAAAACCTCAATGGTAAATTAAAATATTTAAAATGTATTATTGGGTACTAAAACATTCAGTCTATGTATATACAAACATAATCTCATCAAACACACTCACACACACACACACACACACACACACACACACACACATTTGCCCTCATCTCTTACATTTTTATTACTTACCAGCTTTTGGTTTCACAAGTCCCACAGCAAGGATAGTCTCACTAAGTCCATCAAAATAGGCAAGGTCTCCTCTGTCAATAATTGAAGAAAAACATGTTATGCATACAAAGAAAACACAGTCTTATTTTACAATGCTCTTTATTGTTGAATAAATTTAAACATAGACTATAATGAAAAAAAAAAACCAGCAAACAAAACTAGTTTTGTCCCAAGACCTAGGGACACAGACCTGCCTAATGTTAACCCTGAAACAGAAAAACAGGGAAAACTGTACCACGTTGCAAATATCTCTCCAACTAGGCTGCAAACATTTTTATCATCAATCTATTGCTAAAGCGGGGTAAAAAGAGAGTGTAGAAAGTACCCTCTCAGAAGGAAGGGTTCACAGAGAAAGCCTAAGGATGAGGGTAGAACAGGAACATTGAGAAAAAAAATCTCGAGTAACCCAACCTACATCCTAAACCTAAGGGAATTTTGTACCTATAGTACTCTGAGAGTAACTATAACAATACACAAAACCCAAATGCAAGTCAACTCCAAACTGGGCACAGGCACACTTGTAATCCCAACAGTCTGGGAAGCTAAAACAGGAGCATCCAAGTTCAAAGCCAGCCTCAGCAATTTAGTGAGGTCCTATGCAACTTAGCAAGAAGACTCTGTCTCAAAAATAATAAGTAAATTAAAAAATAAAAAGAACTGGGGATGTGGTTCAGTGGTAAAAAGCCCCTGGGCTGTTCAATTCATAGTACCCCTCCCCCTGAAAAAGTAAATTCCTTCCACAGTAAAGGCCTTCATACTATACCTTAGCAAGAGAAGAGGCATGCCCATTTCTAAGAATAAATGCTACTTCATGCGGTATCTACTGTTCTATGCATGATGTCTGGCTTTCAATTAAAAAATGAGACACAAAAAGTAGAATAAAATAAAGAAAACCCTACTGTCGAGAAACAAAGTAATCAACAGAAGCAGACAACTATAAATCCAAACTATCAGACAAGAAATTTAAAGTAACTATAATCAATAAGGTACAGGCTCTAAAGGAAAAAAAAAAAAAAAAATTGGTGGGGGGAGGGGATGGAATAGTACCAAAGGTTGAACTCAGGGGCACTGGACCACTGAGTCACATCCCCAGCCCTTTTCCGTATTTTATTTAGAGACAGGGTCTCACTGAGTTGTTTAGTGCCTCATTTTTGCTGAGGCTGGCTTTCAACTCTCAATCCTCCTGCCTCAGCCTCCTAAGCTACTGGGATTACAGGCATGCACCATCGCACCCAGGTCTAATGGACAAATTTTCTAATGGACAAAATGTGTAAATGAATAAAGAACTTCAGCAGAGCACTAAGGATGTACCTGAGTGGGAGCACGCTTGCCTAGTATGTACAAGACCCTAGATTGGACTGTCAGCACCACATACACATAATCAGAACTTCAGCAGAGATGAAAATTATAAGAAGCCAATGAAATGTTAGATATTAAAAAAATTTTTTTTAAAGTACAGCTCAACAGGAGGCTGAGGCAGGAGAATCACAAATTCAAAGTTAGCTTCAGAAACTTAGTGAGGCCCTAAGCAATTTAGAAAGATCCTGTCTGAAAAACTAAAAAAGACTGTTGATGCAGCTCAATGGTTAAGAGCCCCTGAGTTCAATCCCTGTACAGGAAAAGAGGGGAGAGGAGCACAGCCCAGAAATAAGAATCTGAGCTGGGCATGGTGGTGCATGCCTGTAATCCCAGTGGCACAAGAGGCTGAAGCAGGAGGATTGCAAGTTCCAAGCCAACCTCAGCAACTTAGTGAGACTGTCTCAAAATAAAAAATAAATGAGGCTGTGGATATGGCTTAGTAGTTAAGCACCCCAAGGTTCAATCCCTAGTACAAAAAAACAACCAAACCAAAAAAAAAAAAAACAAAACACACCCAGAAATAAAGATCATATAGATCAGGCAAAAAAAAAATTAGTGAACCTGAAGTTGGGTCAATAAAATTATCTAAATTGAAACAAAAAGATTTAAAATGTGTGGAAAAACAAACAAAACAGAGCCTCCAAAATCTGTTAGATAACATCAACTAGTACAACAAAAATCCAACTGAAATCTCAAGAGAGGGGAATAAAATGAGGCAGAATAAATATTTGAAGGTAACAACTAACAAATTTTCAAAAGTAATGAAAGACATCAAACCCAAAGATCTAAGAAACTCATCGAGAATACCAAACAAGTGCTAAGAAAAAAATATATGATCAAGACTTTGAAGAAAGGTTCTGGTTGGCCAGGCTTGGTGGTGCATGCCTATAATTCCAGCAGCTCTGGAGGCTGAGGCAGGAAGATCATGGAGTTCAAAGTCAACCTCAGTAAAAGTGAGGTGCTAAGCAACTCAGTGAGACCCTGTCTCATTTAAATACAAAAAAAGTTCTGAGGATGTGGCTCAGTGGTTGAACGCCCCTGAGTTTCAATCCCTGGTTACCCACCCTCTAAAAAAAAAAAAGGTTCTGGTTGAACTGAAAGGACTATACAAGCAGAAGAACTGGCAATGTATATGGACCAGGATTCCCCATTCTCCCATGCCAGGGCATTACACAGGGCCCTTTGATAACTGGCATAGCCTCTTGAAACTAAGACCCAATACTGCTAAAGTTGAGGTTTGAGAACAATTAATTGAACATGATTGTTTCTATTAGTCAAATGGAATTAAGACTTATGATTACACAAATGGTGTGAATCTACATGATGTACAACCATAGAAATAAAAAGTTGTACCCCATTTGTGTACAATGAATCAAAATGCTGTCTGTAAAAAAAGACTTAGGTAACTAAATAATTGAAACAAAGTCTAAAGTTTTATAGACTTGAATTTTTGTTGTCATTGCTTGTTAATAGGGATTAAATCCAGGGGTGAACCACTGAGTCACATCCCCAGATCTTTTTATTTTTTATTTTGAGATGAGGGTCTTGTTAAGTTGCTGAGGTTGGTCTTAAACTTGTGATCTGCCTGCCTCAGCCTCCTGAGTCACTGGGATTACAGGCATGTGCCATCATGCCTAGCACAGGAATGAATTTTTAGACTAAAAATCTATACTCAGTACACATTCATGCCTTTTTCTACAATTATATTCTTCAAATGGTTTATTTTTAAAAGTTCTATTTTGAATGCACAGAGCTATAGACTGAATATCTGTATCCTCCCAAAATTCATTTAAATCTTAACTTCCAATATGTCGGTATTTGGAGCTAAGGATGGATTTCTCACAATAGGATTAGTAGCTCTGTAAAACAAGATTCTCAAGAGCTCTCTTGCCCCTCTTCCTTTCTTTATTTCTTTAATTAGAGTTTTATAATTATACAAAGTAGTTGGGTTCATTTTGACAAAAATCATGCATGGAATTTCACTTCAATTCCTGTTACTCCCAACTTTTTTTTTTTTAACCTCCTCCCTCCCCATATTCTTCCTCCACTTTCTGATCTTCCCCCTTTGCTCACTTATTTATTTTTTAATTGGCACTTATCTACATATACATAATAGTGAAATTCCCTGTCATATATTCATATGTAATGTGATTTTGTTAAATTTAGCCCACATTTCCTCCCTTAACCAGTCCTCCCTCCCTCCCTCTTGATTTCCTTCTTTAACTCTATTGATCTTCCCTGTATGCTTATATCAGATCTGCCCACCACCTTTTTTTGTTTCTTTTGCTCTACCTTCCACATATGAAAGGAAATATTCAACCCTTGATTTTTTGAGACTGGCATATTTCACTAGCATGGTGTTCTCCATTTCCATCCATTTATCAGCAAAGGCCATAATTTCATTCTTCTTTATGGCTGAGTAAAATTCCATAGTGTATGTAACACATTTTCTTGATCCATTCACCTACTGATGTACTCTCCCCTTTTCTATGTAAAGATAAAGGAAGATGGCTACCTATGAACTGGGAAGTGAACCCTTATCAGACACTGCAACTACTGGTGCCTTGACCTTAAACTTCCAGCCTCCAAAAAATACGAGAAATTGGGGGCTGGGGAGATAGCTCAGTCGGTAGAGTGCTTGCCTTGTAAGCACAAGGCCCTGGGTTCGAATCCCCAGCACCCCAAAAAAAAAAAAAGAGAAATAAATCTGTGTCAGTCATAAGTCTCCTAGTCTATGGTATTTTGTAATAGTGACTCAAACTAAGATACATAGGAAAGTTTGGCTATTTGTTCCATGTGAGCTCATTCAGTACTATACTTAGTATAACAGTTGTTTGTTAAATAAATATGTTAGCTGTTAATCAAAGTGCAAATATTTTATTAAAGTGCAAAACCTTTTTTAATAAAATGATTATTTACGGGTTGGGGAGGTAGCTCAGTCGGTAGAGTGCCTGCCTTGCAAGCACAAGGCCCTGGGTTCGATCCCCAGGACCACAAAAAAAAAAAAAAAAAAAAAAAAAAAAGATTACTTTCACAATTAATTATCCTGCAGTTTTCTACACTGGATTTTCTCAAAGATATACATACCTAAACAAAAGGGTTTAATTCTTCAGTATAAAAATGAATATGTTCTGGTAACAACATATTGGAGCAACATTCAGCGTACACAAAGAATAATTACAAGCACTCTACTGTGGCTATAACATTTCAATGATAAAAAGAGCTATGGAAACTTGTAGTTTAAAACCCTGTTTCAGCTAAACTACAGATTGTCATAGAGTGTCAATTTTGATTCAATGACACAAAGTCTTTGAATGCTTACGTTTTGTTCTTAAAAAGAACGCTAATTACTCAGGGGCAAGACTGAATTACATGGGCCTTCTGAAGGTTATTTAACACCTCACTTAAGGAAAAAACGATGGAGAAGTGGAAGCAAAATAAAATTTATGGGGCGGTAGTTCAGTGGCAGAGCACTTGCCTAGCATATGTGAGGCACTGGGTTCGATCCTTAGCACCACATAAAAATAAACAAATTTAAAAAAAAAAACAAACACTGTCCACCTACAACTACAAAAATTTAAAAATTTATTTCTAAAAGGCCAAGAGGGAAAGCAATACACTTTATTTAAGTTAAGACTGCCTTGGACCTTCACTGAGATTCTATTATATATATTTAATTTGCAAACAAAGTCAAGACTACAAAATGACAACAGAACTTTTTTTTTTTTTTGGTATGGGGATTGACCCAGGGGTGCTTACCCACTCAGTCAACATCCCCAGGCCTCTTTTAAATTTTTTATCTTGATGCAGGGTCTCACTAAGTTGCTTAGGGCCTTACTAAGTTGCTGAGTCTGGCTTAAATTTGTAATACTCCTGCTTTAGCCTCCCAAGCTGCTGGTATTACAAAAGCACAACACCATACTGGCCAAAATGTTTAAGTCTCTTCAATAAGTTATCAGATGCCTACTTCACAGAAATGCTAGGAAAACAGGGGTCTTTAAATCATCTGTCAAAAAATTACCAATATACTCTATTTAATACAGGCTAAGAGTTAGGGACCTAGACTCTGCTACTCAAGTATGATACTTAGAGATGTGGATGTAGCTCAGTACTAGAGCATTTGCCTAGCATATGCAAGGCCCTTAGTTCAATCCCCCGCACAGGGGGTAAAAATAGAGTGGTACTTGAGACTAGCACCATCACCTGGGAGCTTGCTACAAATGAAAACTCTTGGGTCTAATTCAGAACTTCTAAAAACACAATCCATATTTTAACATCCCCAATTATTGTATGCATGTTGAGAAACACTGACTCAGATACATGAAAAAAGATAAACCACGAAGCTTCTGATGAGTAGAACACTAGCTGCAAAAAAACAATAAAGGTTATCTGAATTCACACCAAAGCAAACCAACTTTAAATACATACCCATCCTCATAGTTCCACATGAATATATCACTGTCAATTGTGAGCCAAGCTCTGCTGATGGCAGGAAAAACACCCATCATGCAGTTACACTGCATATCTGATATAGTACGAATGTAAGGTAGAAAGAGTTCAATTTCATTTCTCTTCCACTTGTTTCAATAGCTTTTGATTTAGTTTACGATTAAAAAATCATGATATGGAGGCTAGTGATGTAGCTGAGTGGCAAAGCTCTTAACTACCATAAGTGAGGCCCTGGGTTCTGCCCACTTTTAATATGAAGAGCAAACTATCCATGTACTTAAATGTATTTTAAATAAAACTCTTAAATGAACTGATATGCAATACTAATTCAAACTCGAATCAAGGATTCTAATAATGAAAATACCAAGTTTAACATTTTTTCAAATAATTAAATAAGAAGTAATAGGATACGTCCAAACTGTTCAACAAGTTCAGGTGGGAGAGGAACTCTTCGGATGGAACTGATCTCTGGAAGGTTGGGTACTGATAGCAAACCAGGTCCTTGTAGGGGATAATCCATATCTGACATGCCCGAAACAGTGGGATTACCTACAAAAAATAAAATGAAACATTTAGTTACGATGATAATGTAATACTCATCAACTGGGTATACAGAAGCATTTTAAGTCACACACACACACACACAAAATGTGCATGTGGTGTATCTAAAAGTACAAAGAGAATAAAGGAGTCTTATCTGACATTAACTGGGCTTGAGAAATTTCAGTGTTGAATGGGCAGTTAGCATTTTCAACCTGACAGGAAGGTTACAGTTCACAAAAACTTTATAACAAAGGAAAAGTTTAATTTAATAATTTAGTGTCTTTCTGTTATTTTACTAACCTGAAATGGCAAAGTATTTATAAAGCTGCAATGTAATTCAAAGATACTGAGGAAAAAAGCTCATTGCCTTTTCTACTTTAAACATTTACAGATTAAAACAATTCATGACTCTTCCATTTAGATTTCTGCCCCAGACCAATAAGCCAAATGCTAATAATACTACATGAGTAATACCCTACTGGGGAGAAAAATCACAAACTTCTCTCTAAAAAGTGTGTTCAGTGGGCAACCTTTCTCTTGTTCTAAGATTCAGATCACTAAGAATTAGCCTACAGTTTGTCCTTACTGATCCTGAACATTAGACCCAACTGAAATTATCCCAGGCAGCTTTTCAGGCTCTCTAGAATACAATACAAAGATTCTGGAGGAAGTTGACACATAAAACAATTTTTAAATGTACTATGGAAACTTAAAAAACACATACAATCAATTCCTATGTACTGATTATCCACCTTCAACAATTACTAATAAAATCCACAATCATGTTTATGTCCACTCCTCCAGTGGATTCTTTTAAAAGTCAATTCTAGACATCCCATTTCATACAAACAGTTTCAACAGAACAGTGCACATGCTAATGGAAATGAAATTCCAGAAGGCGGAATTAATAATTTTAGTGAGGATGGAAATAATTAAGAAAGACTTCAGAGAGGCTTTTCCAGGGAGTCTGGAAGAAGTCTGTTAGACAAAGAAAAATGAATATGCTAGAAATGATGAGTATAATAAAATCCTGAAGAAAGGGCTTCTTATACAAGACATGTTAAGTTCAGGGTGACTAGAGCAAGGCATTGAGAATCAGATGGAAAAGAAGGGGAAGAGATAAGGTTAAAGAGGACAGTGTTTGTAAAGGGACCGGATATTTAAAAGGACTAGCATACAGGGACTCTTTTTATATCTTCTTTCCAAACCTAAGAAGGTCAATGTGAACAGTTGCTGATAGGCCAATCAGGCTGTACAAGACAAGTCCACTTGTAAATAGCTGCTAAGCACAAATATTGTCTGTTTCCATCATTTCTGATTACAAATCTCTCAGAAATTTTTATGAATTGTCAGAGGTATTTTCAGTTAAATAACCGTGGTTCTTGCTCAACAAAAATCTTATCTTTACCTTTCTTAAACATCTCTGCTTTTCTCCAATTTCCATCTGACAAAGGCCTCTTTTGATCAACTGATGAAACTCCTAAAGCCCTGAGGAGCCGGTTAAAATTTAAAACCGTTACGAATTACTTTCCAGTCATCTCTCTTTTGTTGACACACATATTTTGCCTTTCCCTCCCTGTGTATTTACACTGCCGATTTCCCTGTTCTTTTCCTTTATTCCACTGGCAGATCTTTGAACACCTCCCAGCACTTCACATCACACCAACTGCACACAGTAAAACATATCTTTGAACGAACGTAGTAAATTTCCAAATTAACTTCGTTTACTCTTCCAATTTGCTCAATTATTAATCCAAGGAATGAACAAAGATGGAGTTCTGAGCAGGAGTTCTTTCTCATCTAGCCTTGGTGATAAACACTTGGGAGCAGTAAGAGGATCATTTGGGCTAGGGGTGGGATCTTTGCCTCTTTCAGCTTCAACCGGAAGCTTGCGTTTCACTCTTACCCTTTCAAATATCTACAATGAAGAAACAGGACAGGAAAAGAACCGAAAAGATGCTATTTGTTGTTTTTCAAAACTGCAGTAAACAGCGCTCCAAATCTCAGGATGTCTTTGCTGGGACGAATTCTGGGGATAAAGACTAAGTTAGAGCCAGAGACAGTGCTTTCGACTGAGAAAGCAGGGGCACCAAATGGGCACCGATCACTCACTTGGGGCAGACACCATGAGCAGCTCGGAAAGGTCCGGGTACATGCGGTCTTCTTGCAACTGACGATCGATTAACCGCCCCGCATTTTCCAGAGCTTCTTGCAGGGCTGTGGCCGACGCAGAGGCTGGCATCACCGCGCCCAGCAAAGAGGACGGCATGTCGAAACCCGCAGACAACAGCTTCGACAAATAGTCAAATCCCAAGGAGAAAAGAGAGAAGACCCAAGAAGCTATCTCGGAGAGACTCCTCGGGGCGCGCGCGCCTAACGAGCTCTCGGGCGCCTGGTCATGACGCACTTCCGGCTCGCCCGGGAGGGAGCTGGAGGACGCCGTTTTGAGGCTGGGCGGAGGAAGCAGTTGAGGGGGCGGAACCTGGGGGGCGGAGCGAGGGGGCCGGGAGCACTCTGGGGGGAACCGAGTCTGGGCCCTTAGGGTGGGATGGGGGAAATCGGGAGAGAGCGTCCGGGGAGAGAGGAGGGAAGGGGGTAAGGGAAAGGACTCGGAAAGGAGCGGGGAGGGCGGGGTCGGGAGGGATAGGGAGAGGAAAGCGGGGAGGAGCCGGGGAAGTGGGAGCTGGGTACTGAGGCGAGCGACCGGGCTGCTCTGGTTCGGGTTGGTGTCAGCGCGTGCTGGTGCTTGGCCTCGAGCGTCGCAGGTCCGAATCCAGCAACTGCAGTTATTTGAGAGTACACGCGGGGGGCGTGTTGGGGTGGGGGCGGATCAGTTACGTTCGTGCTCTAATACTTGTAACAGTAGCTAGGACTTGGTAAATTGTTAGAAACGGGTTACTTTGTGAACCATCTTCTCCCTGTGTTTCTCCATGGACAGTGAAGTAAATTAAAATTCGTTAGGGTTTCCTGTTTGCATATCTTTGTTTTGGGCCTTGTTATTGTAAAACATCAGGTGTTTAAGGAGTTATTCGGTTTGTACACGTGGGTCACTGCGTACATTTTTCTCTCCCGTTGCGCAGATGGAAAAGACCGTTCTAATTCATCTTTTTTTTTCCACCAGTACATAGTATGTGGATTGGTATAAAGTAGGCTGTGCTTTTAGGAAACTGAAAATTCATTTTGTATCTGACATCGTGCCTACCACCGACAATATCAAACACACATTCCTGTTCTCGGGTGCGTCACACAAACCAAGCCATTCAAATGCATCAATATAATTTTTCTAATTTTTGTGTAAAAACTACAGTATAACGATGATAGAAGCAAAGACAGAAGAGTAGCTTTATTTCCTAAAGAAGACAAATCGAATGGACCCATTTTCAAAAAACAGTCCTTATTCTGAATCTCACCTGTGTCATCCAGTTCCTTATAATTTGGCAAATCAATAACTGAAATACTCTAAATTGATCATTTGCCATTTGAATTACCCATTCCTCAGTACTGGGGATTGAATCCAGTGGTGCTTTTATCCCCAGTACTGCTTTTGAGACGGGGTCTCCCTAAGTTGTTGAGGCTGACCTGGAGCTTGCAATCCTACTGCCTCAGTCTCCTGAGCTGCTGGGATTAAGGTGTGTGCCACCATACCAGCTTGAATTACTTGTAACTGCCTCAAAGTCTTGGCTGTTTCTGAATATTGAAAGTTCTATGACATTACTGATCTATACACTTAAAATTTGACCCCATGGAAAATATACAGTATTCCCCCTTATCTGAGGGCGATAGTTCCAAAATCCCCAGTAAATGCTTCAAACCATGGGTAGTACCAAACTACATGCACATACTTTGTGATAAAGTTTAGTTTATAATTAGGCAAAGAGATTAATAATAATATTAAGATAGAAAGGTTATAACAATTACTATAATAAAAAATTTGCAATTAGAAGCCTTTATTAAGTAAAATAAGAGTTAGTTGAACACAAGTACTGTAATACCATAACAGTAGTACATACAGTGTGGATACAGTGGACCAAGAGGTGACTAATGTCTACAGTAGGACAGAATTTAGTTGATGCGAGATTTCATCACTACTCATGACAACATTCAATTTAAAAATTACAAATTGTTTATTTCTGGTATTTTCAATTTAGTATTTTTTTTTAATCTTTGAAACATCAATTTTATTACACAATTTGTGAAAAAAGAAATTAAGAATAAATTTCTCCCAAAGCATGGGCAAAAGGACAAAGAGCAAGACAGGGGGAAGTGTCCTAGGAAAAAGTCTCTATGATGTGTCTCTCAGATGGAGGCAGAGGAGACTCCTGGTGGATCCAGATGCACTCCTGCCTGGAATCCATGTGGAGAAGGTGAGCCACTTGGCACAACTCACTCCACACCATGATGTCAGCATCCACAGAGCTCATGGTCTTCTGACTGTCCGTTGGTTCTGTCTGTCTTGGCTTGGTGTTTCCATTGGAGCCTCTCTGTTCCTGAATGCCACTGAAGCGTGGTATACAACATAGTTGTCAAATGCAGGCAGCGATCCTCCTCCTCACCCTCTTCTAACCCCTGCTGCTGTTGTGGGATTGTCCTATGGAGGTACCTTGGGAAGATGAACTGCCATCTTCTGTGACCTACCTGCCCCCACTGAGGGGACTGGCCTGCTGGGCACAGGGTCATGCTGGGAGGATAGGCTAGGTGGGGGTGTCCATGTGGCAAAAGAGGAGAATGGCAGACACACTGGCACTTCCACCACTCTTCCGCCAGCACTGCTTGGCCTCCTCAGGGTGCTGCTGCTCACAGGGCAAGGGAAGGGCGGCCCACAGAACACTTCTTGGGGCAGACCCTGGGAGGATCTATAGGGCCCAGGTGAAGCTCATGCTTCACCTGGACCTCGAACCTCTCCCACTGGGATCTCTGGTGCTTGAGTATGAGGTACGTAGCCATTGCGATGTCGATCATGATTTTTCAAAATTGCAGGATCCAGGAGTTTGGGGAGTGCCTTACTAGAAGGAGTGGGTGAAGCTTCCTCGCCCTGGCTCAGCCATGGGTGCCCCATTACCTCTCTATGGTGGGCCCTACATGTGGTCTACTGTCAGTATTTCACTGATCAGGCTCTGTGTTCCCTTGAAAACATGGGGGAATGCCATATGTTCCCTGCATGATCAGCTTCCTGACCTGCTTACCAGTGCTTGCTATAAATGGGCGTCTCCCTGTGAGCATAAAATAGAGAATGACACCCAGACTCCACATGTTAGTGGTGTGGTGGGGGGTTGCTCATATTCCTTCCTCTCAATGACTTAAGGAGCAACGTATAGGAGAATGCCCCAGAACCTGTTCAGTTTTTTCCCAGCTGTGAATCTAATGCTCAGGCCAAAGTCAATGAGTTTGATATTGACGCTGGCATCCACCACCACATTTTCGGGCTTCTTGTCAAGGTGCATGATACCCTTCTTGTGGCAGTACTGCATGGCCCACAAGATCTGCCTGAACAGTGTGTGGGCCTCCTCCTCCTGCATGCCACTAGGTTCTGAGATGTGGTTCCGTGGCTGTCCCCCACCTGCATGCTCCATGATAGATATATTTGATGGTCTCAATGACCTGGAAGAGGTGGATCATATTTGGGTTGTCCAAGCCCACCATCATATCGAGTCCAGAGAGGAAGGGGAAGTTCGAGGATACTTTTGCCAAAACCTTCACTGCAACCTCTGTCCCAGTGAGGAGGTTGCCGGCAAGTTTAACCTGGGCAAAGCCCCCCTCTCTAATGTCCTACAGGAACATTGTCTGTGAAGGTGAGCTCATAGCAGGAGCCCTGCCCCTTGAGCACTACACTGCTCTGATTATCCTTAAACTGCTCATCCTAAACTGGAACAAGAATACTAGCTAAAAATAATAATAATAGTAATAAACTAAAACAAAAACCCAAATTAAAAAAAAACAATATCCAAAGACCACAACCACCAGCCACCAACCACCACCAAATGTGCTAACTATCTGGAAGTCCGACACGTCACCACCAAGAACTTCTTGTACTTATGGACAAAAAAACCCCCACTATTGCCACTCTCTTATATATCTGCTGTTTGAAATTCCCAGAGCAAGAAATGACCCAGTCATACCTGGGCATAACCCCCAGTGGTCATCTCACTTTTGGGCCTCCAGGAACTTTTCCACTTTAATAATAATAAGAAAGAACTCTGGAAGGATTTTTGCTTTTTTGGGTTGTGGAGACCGATATTTACTTGTTTAGAAATTAAAATTTGTACGATACTTCAGCAGTCTTTTCATTTTGAGTCTGGAATCCATACAGCTTTGTGACTTTGAAAGACCTCATCATATCTACACTCACGGTTTCTGTTTCTTTGTTGACCTGAACTGAGCAGCTTTCCTCCACTGGGCCCTTGTCCCATGATGGACTACCTCACCTTGAACAGAGTATGGAATTGCCATCTGTGAACTGAGATCTCTGAAACTGTTAGCCCCAGAGAAGCTTTTCCTTCTCCAAATTGTTCTTGTTGGGTATTTTGGTCACAGTGACAAAAAAACTAATTAAAACACAGCCATACTTGCTGTCATTGCTCCCAGCTTGACAAATGTACTTGTGTGTGTGTGTGTGTGTGTGTGTGTGTGTAGTGCTGAGAACTGAACCAGGTCCTTGCACATGCTGGAGAAGATCTCTTAATGTATACATCTCATCCCTGGGGTTGGATCTTTCTGGCTTAACCAGCTTTCAAAACTGTTACATTAAGGCTGAACTGTTAACAGGAATTTTGGAGGGAGACACACATTCAAACCACAGCACCCAATAAACAAGAACCCAGGGAGCTGGTCCCCACTACATGTGCCCTGTGTGAGGGGAGTCCTTCAGGTTGTACGGAAGGACATTAGATAGGAACTCAGATCTGGTAAAGCAAATTCATGACAATTATAAAAGCTAGTGCTACTTTTGTTTCCTACAAGATGTAAGAGAATAATGTATCATAACACCCAATTTTATTCTACAATATTGAATAAATACCATATATAACACTGTAACATGGGTTAACTGAAGGGGAAGGGTTGGAGAGGTACAGCAGCCACATCTGTACACAACTGAAGTCATGTTACTATAGATTCACATCAGAGTGGCATCTCTTTCTCATGTTAAATGGAACACCCATGGGAAGCACAGTAAAATGCTGGTAGAACATACCCAAAATGAGAGGCAAGGGAATTAAAATGTTTCACTACAATCATCAGCTAAATAGGAGGAAAGATAATCACATTAACAAAGCAAGTCACATTGAATCAAAGCTTGTGCTGCTCTCCTTGTAAGGACACTAGTCACACTGACCCAAGGACTCCACCCTATCTCCTTATAAGGACACAAATCACATGAACTAGGGGCCATGATAAACATCAAAGCCCACCCCCAACACATGTCAAACTTCTATGCTATAAGCACTTCTCCTAGCCTATGAACTATCAAGTGATAACAAGAACTGGATCTTATTTAATTTTGGATGCCCTAATAAGAACTTAACACCTAGAAGTTTTGCACTTAATGTTGGTTAATGGGTTATTTTGGCTGATTGAGTGGGCAGGTGGATGGATAGACAAATGAATGGACAGATAAACAAGTAGGTGGAAGCATGGATGGATGGAAGAAAGGAAGAATGAATAGTTAGTTGTATGGTTGAGATACTGATCTTGAAAATTAGAATAGGGTCTAATTTCCTCTGGCATTGAAGATTAAACATCCAAGAAATGTCAAGGCAAGAGTACAAAAGCAAATTTTAAGAGACAGAAAGTGGGGGACACTCCTCTGGAGAGCTGGAGAGGAGGGGACTCAAAACTGGCATCCATGGGAGTTGGGGTGTCTTACTCCTTTATAGATTTTAAGTTTTCTTTCTTCTAAGGCCTACTGACTTAAAGGCAGAAAAAGGGCTGTCCAGGCGGTGATTGCTTGTGTCGGACAGTTCGATTCTTCCCCTTCCCCAGAGGTGTTAGCAACCAGTTGATGGGGAAGTGCTATCTACTTACTGCCTTTTCTTTAATAATCAGCTATCTGTCCTTTGCCCCAGTCTCATTCCCCACTCTGAATAATAGAAATGGGCAATGACTGCTCTGGTGCTTCAGGCTGAGAGGGGGTAACGTGGCAAGTAGTTTGAGTTTCCCTTTTAGGAATGTTTTGGGTCAGTCAAGGGGTCATGGTAAAAGTCAGGTGCAGAAAGAACAGGCTGTAAATTTATCTGGGAGGTGTGTGCTTCGTGATCATATTGATGAAGGTGGTCTTGCCTGAGTACTGCAACCCTACCAGCATCAGCTCCATCTCCTTCCAGAACAGTGAACGGAACCCATCCAGCAGATGAGCACCAGCATGATGATGGCGCAGTGCAAGGACAAATGGAAAAGTGGTAAAGACTTCCACAGGAGCAGGTCTTGGCCTGGACTCTGCCCAAAGACTCCTCACGGCACCCACCTTCAATTTAGTGTTTTTGAACTGCGGTTACCCTGTGGGTAACTGAGAAAGTGGAAACTGAAATGGGGTAGGAGTGGGGAAATCAGAACATTTATTATTGATGCATAAACAGGGAGTTGGTTCTCCTGCTGTCAACTTACTTATATTTGGTGGACCTTAAATTGAAATGTGATTGTTTGGCATAGAGCTTGTTTTTAATTTGACACAAAATAGACTATTAAGAATTTTCATCTCTATAATTGGATGATCTAGCAATGTTGGGCTAATACTTCTCACAGAAACAATGCTCCTGAAGGTTAATGTAATGTTTACATTATTGTCTATTCCAGCTTTCCCACTATAATTGATGAATTGAGTCCATAGACCCAAGACCACAAAGCCTGAAATACTTACATTCCAGCCTTTTAAAGGAAAAGTTTGCTTTGCTGACCTCCTCCCTAAAACAGAGATTGTAAAATTTCTTGGTTTCAGGATCTCTTTATTACCTTAAAAATGATTCAGGATTCCAAGGAGGCTCTGTTTTGTATGGGTTTTGTTTATTAATATTTGTTAATAGCTCAAAAAGAACATTTTAACAAAATTAAAATGAATTTAAAAGTATAATAAACCAAATCCATGTTAATATAAATGACACATATTTTATGAGAAATCATATGCTTTTTAAAACTAAAACACTAGTAAGAAGAACAGAATTATTTCATATTTTCGCAGATGTCTTTAACATTTGGCTTAATAAGACATAACTGGATTTTTATGTCTGTGTCTGCTGTTAATAGGTTGTGACATGTTTAGCTGAAGTACATGAAGAAAAGCTGATTTCAATTATGTAAATAGAAAAAGAAGTATTTTAATACTTGTGAATATTCTTTGGCACTACATCAGACTTTACAAGTGGTAGTTTCTTGAAGATTAACTGCAATGTGGAATTTGAAACCGTCAGTGACACACACCCTCCCTGGTTCCCATCAGTGAGTTCTTTTTGTATTTTTTGTATTTTGCTAAATTAAAATCCACTGGTCTCTCTTATACTTTGAATTGATGTTTTATCCCTACATGATTCTGTAATATTATGTGTTGTTTATTTGGGAAATATTGGTTTACTGAGTTATGTAGAACTTCCAATGTTGACATATTTCGTTAATCAATAGAAAAGGTTATCATGTTAATATCACCACCTATCTTATACAAAAAATTAAAGGTAGGTGTGGTGAATATCTCTAATCCCAGTGACTCAGGAAGTTGAGACAGTAGGATTGCAAGCTTGAGGACAGTCTCAACAACTTTGCAAGACCCTGTCTTGAAATAAAAAAATAAAAAGATCTGGGGATGTAGCTCCTTAGTAAAGTGTCCCTAGTTGAGTCCCCAATCCCTGGTTAAAAAAAAAATGTTTTGGAAACTGTTAAACTGATGGGAGCTATTGAGTTTTTGAAGGTTCCAGTTTTCTCTTGAAAATTCTAATACTGTCATTGGCATTTTCCTTGAAGTGACAAGCTCATTCCATTAATTCTGAATAACTGTACTTTGTGAGTTACCATATCAGGCAAAAACGATGGTTCATGAAAATTCTAACAATCCAAATACAAGTGATTTTCTTCTTAGATGACCATGATATTTTGATATGCCTCAGACATGATAAGTACTCCCATTTTACCACCCAAGTATTAGACTGACATATACTCAAGCATCAAAGTTTAATAAAATTAATGCTTATTGCTTTATTTTTAATTATTTTTTAAAATTTGTTCTAATTTCTTATTGCTTTATTAAGAATACTATTAAGGGAACTGGTTTTATTTGTAATGGGTATGCAACAGAAAAGAATACAGTGACTACTAAGCATTTTGCTTGCTGTTGCCTTGAATTATGTTATGGATCTAGTAGTTTTACCCACCTTTAAAATGATTAATTAGAAGGCCACTAGATGAGGTAGTTCTGAACCTCCTGAGTTCTTATGTTCAACTCCATGCAGTCACATTCTACACCAGTCAGAAATTTGCTGGCTTCTGACTAGAGATCATTTAAGCTTAACGAATCACAAATTGTCAAATAAATTTTAAAGAGGACTTTCCATTAGAATGATCCAAATAAAGCTACTGGCTCTACTTTAACCAGTCAAATGTTTTCTTTGCTCTGGTTCCATGTTCACCCTGTAAAAGCCTTTCCCTTGTGCCTCTTGGTTGAAGATCTGAATGGCTTGTGGTCTCGTGCTCCTCAGTTTATAAATCATTGTTTGCTGAAATAAACTGTCATATTTAAATGTGTCAATTTATCTTTTAACACCACCATCAGTGGAAAATGTCAATGGAGTGAAAAAAGTAAATGATGTCCTAGCATTATTTTGAAAATAGTTTTGATCTCATGAACATCCTTAAACAGGTCTGCAGACCACACTCCGCAATCACTGCTCAAGTAGCTTCCTTTATTCCTGGTTTAAGTTAACTGAATCTGATTAAGCTTCTGATAGGTATTTAGGTTTTAAAGAATCTCTTCATTAGGGCTGGGATTGTGGCTCAGTGGTGGAGTGCTCCCCTAGCATGGGTAGTTCCTTGGGTTCGATCCTCAGCACCACATAAAAATAAGAGTGTTCTATCCACCTACGACTACAAAAAACATTTTTTTTTAAAAAGAATCTCTTCATTAGAATGGAAATTGTATTATTTAGTGTCTGGGTGCGTAATGTATGCCAGGCACTATTCTAATTCTTTTATGAGGATTGACTCATTCAAAACCTGTGATGTGATGGGTGCTATAGTTATCTACCTAACCGATGAATAAACTGAAGTACACAGAGAGCAACTCACCCAAGATTATTTCAGCAAAACCAGGCATGGTGGTGCACTTCCATAATCTCAACTACTTGGGAGGGTGAGGTAGGAGGATCCCAAGTTCAAGGTCAGCCTGGGTAATTCAACAAGGTACCATCTTAAAATGAAAAGGACTTGATGGAGTGATTGCCTGGCTTGACAGAGGTCCTGTACTCGATCCCCAGTATTGAAAACAAATAAAACAAATAGGATTTAAACCTAGACATTATGGTTATTTTTTTTTTTTGTCACAGTAAAAATTCTTTTTTTTTTTTTTTTACGTTTACATAGGGTAATGATGTTTATTATATTTTTCCCCTCCCCCCCACCCCTCCCACCCCTCTTTTCCCTCTACACAGTCCTTCTTTCCTTCATTCTTACTGCTCTCCTTAGCCTAACTCTAAACCTAACCCTAAACCTAATGCTAGCCCGTCCCACCCCCCATTATATGTCCTCATCCGCTTATCAGCGAGATCATTCGTCCTTTAGTTTTTTGAGATTGGCTTATCTCACTTAGCATGATATTCTCCAATTTCGACCATTTGCCTACAAATGCCATAATTTTATCATTCTTCATTGCGGAGTAATATTCCATTGTATAAATATGCCACAGTTTCTTTATCCATTCATCAACTGAAGGGCATCTAGGTTGGTTCCACAATCTGGCTATGGTGAATTGAGCAGCAATGAACATTGATGGGGCTGTATCTCTGTAGTATGCTGATTTTAAGTCCTTTGGGTATAGGCCAAGGAGTGGGATAGCTGGGTCAAATGGTGTTTCCATTCCAAGCTTTCTGAGGAATCTCCACACTGCTTTCCAGAGTGGTTGCACTAATTTGCAGCCCCACCAGCAATGTATGAGTGTTCCTTTTTCACCACATCCTCGCCAACACCTATTGTTGCTTGTATTCTTGATAATCGCCATTCTAATTGGGGTGAGATGAAATCTTAGGGTAGTTTTGATTTGCATTTCCCTTATTACTAGGGATGTTGAACATTTTTTCATATATCTGGTGATTACTTGTACATCTTCTTCTGTGAAGTGTCTGTTCATTTCCTTAGCCCATTTGTTGATTGGATTATTTGTATTCTTCGTGTAGAGTTTTTTGAGTTCTTTATAGATTCTGGAAATTAGCGCTCTATCTGAGGTATGGTTGGCAAAGATATTCTCCCACTCTGTAGGCTCTCTCTTCACATTTCTGATAGTTTCCTTTGCTGAGAGAAAGCTTTTTAGTTTGAATCTATCCCAGTTGTTTATTCTTGCTTTTATTTCTTGTGCTATGGGAGTCCTGTTAAGGAAATCTGATCCTGAGCCAACAAGTTGAAGATTTGGACCTACTTTTTCTTCTATAAGATGCAGGGTCTCTGGTCTGATTCCGAGGTCCTTGATCCATTTTGAGTTGAGTTTTGTGTAGGGTGAGAGATAGGGGTTTAGTTTCATTCTATTGCATATAGTTTTCCAGTTTTCCCAGCACCATTTGTTGAAGAGGCTATCTTTTCTCCATTGCATATTGTTGGAACCTTTGTCTAGTATGAGAAAATTGTATTTATTTGGGTTTGTGTCCATGTCCTCTATTCTGTACCATTGATCTACCTGTCTATTTTGGTACCAATACCATGCCGTTTTTGTTACTATTGCTTTGTAGTAGAGTTGAAGATCTGGTATTGCAATACCCCCTGCTTCGCTCTTGCTACTGAGGATTGCTTTAGCTATTCTAGGTTTTTTATTCTTCCAGATGAATTTCATAATTGCTTGCTCTATTTCTGCGAGGTACATCATTGGGATTTTAATTGGAATTGCATTGAATCTGTATAGAACTTTAGGTAGTATAGCCATTTTGACGATATTAATTCTGCCTATCCAGGAACATGGGAGATCTTTCCATCTTCTAAGGTTTTCTTGAATTTCTTTCTTTAGTGTTCTGTAGTTCTCATTGTAGAGGTCTTTCACCTCTTTTGTGAGATTGATTCCCAAGTATTTTATTTTTTTCGATGCTATTGTGAATGGGGTAGTTTTCCTAATTTCTCTTTCTGAAGATTCATCACTTATGTATAAAAATGCATTGGATTTATGAGCATTGATCTTGTAACCTGCTACTTTACTGAATTCACTTATGAGTTCTAAAAGTTTTCTGGTGGAATTTCCAGGTTCCTCTAAATATATAATCATGTCATCAGCGAACAGGGATAGTTTGAGTTCTTCTTTTCCTATTCGTATCCCTTTAATTTCTTTGGTTTGTCTGATTGCTCTGGCTAGAGTCTCAAGGATGATGTTGAATAGAAGCGGTGAAAGAGGGCATCCCTGCCTTGTTCCAGTTTTTAGGGGGAACGCTTTCAGTTTTTCACCATTTAGAATGATATTAGCCATGGGCTTAGCGTAGATGGCCTTTATAATGTTTAGGAATGTTCCCATTACCCCAATTTTTTCTAGTGTTTTGAGCATGAAGGGATGCTGTATTTTATCAAATGCTTTTTCTGCATCTATTGAAATAATCATGTGATTCTTAACTTTAAGTCTGTTGATATGGTGAATGACATTTATTGATTTCCGAATGTTGAACCAACCTTGCATCCCTGGGATAAAACCCACTTGATCGTGGTGCACTATCTTTTTAATATATATTTGTATGCGATTTGCTAAAATTTTGTTGAGAATTTTTGCATCGATGTTCATTAAGGATATTGGTCTGAAATTTTCTTTCCTTGATGTGTCTCTGTCTGGTTTAGGTATCAGGGTGATATTGGCTTCATAGAACGAGTTTGGTAGGGTTCCCTCCTCTTCTATTTCATGGAATAGTTTGAGGAGTATTGGAATGAGCTCTTCTTTAAAGGTTTTGTAGAACTCGGCTGAGAACCCATCAGGTCCTGGACTTTTCTTTGTTGGTAGGCTTTTGATGACCTCTTCTATTTCATTGCTTGAAATTGGTTTATTTAAGTTGTGTATGTCCTCCTCGTTCAGTTTAGGTAGTTCATATGTCTCTAGAAATTTGTTGATGTCTTCAAGGTTTTCTGTTTTGTTGGAGTATAGATTTTCGAAATAGCTTCTAATTATGTTTTGTATTTCACTCGTGTCTGTTGTGATGTTTCCTTGTTCATTCCGAATTTTAGTAATGTGAGTTTTCTCCCTCTTTCTCTTTGTTAGTGTGGCTAAGGGTTTATCAATTTTATTTATTTTTTCAAAGAACCAACTATTTATTTTATTAATTTTTCCGATTGTTTCTTTTGTTTCGATTTCGTTGATTTCGGCTCTGATTTTAACTATTTCCTGTCTTCTACTACTTTTGGTATTGGTCTGCTCTTCTTTTTCTAGTGCTTTGAGCTGTAGTGTTAAGTCGTTTATTTGTTGATTTCTACTTCTTTTTTTGAATGCACCCCATGAAATAAATCTTCCTCTAAGTACTGCTTTCATAGTGTCCCAGAGATTTTGATATGATGTGTCTTTGTTCTCGTTTACTTCTAAGAATTTTTTTATTTCCCTCCTGATGTCTTCTGTTATCCATTCATCATATAATAGTGTATTATTTAATCTCCAGGTATTGGAGAAGTTTCTGTTTTTTATTCTGTCATTTATTTCTAATTTCAATCCATTATGATCTGATAGAGTACAAGGTAGTATCTCTATCTTCTTGTATTTACTAACAGTAGCTTTGTGGCATAAAATATGGTCTATTTTAGAGAAGGATCCATGTGCTGCTGAGAAGAAAGTGTATTCATTCTTTGTTGGATGGTATATTCTATATATGTCCGTTAAGTCTAAATTGCTGATTGTGTTGTTGAGATCTATAGTTTCTTTATTCAATTTTTGTTTGGACGATCTATCCAGTGGTGAGAGAGGTGTGTTAAAATCGCCTAGTATTATTGTGTTGTGGTCTATTTGATTTCTGGAATTGAGAAGGATTTGTTTGACGTACATGGATGAGCCAATGTTCGGGGCATAGATATTTATGATTGTTATGTCTTGCTGATTTATGCTTCCCTTAAGCAGCATGTAATGTCCTTCTTTATCCCTTCTGACTAGTTTTGGTTTGAAGTCCACATTATCTGAGATGAGGATGGATACTCCAGCTTTTTTGCTGTGTCCGTGTGCATGGTATGTTTTTCCCCATCCTTTCACCTTTAGTCTATGGGTGTCTCTTTCTATGAGATGAGTCTCTTGCAGGCAGCATATTGTTGGATTTTTCTTTTTAATCCAATCTGCCAGTCTGTGTCTTTTGATTGATGAATTCAGGCCATTAACATTCAGGGTTATTATTGTGATATGATTTGTATTCCCAGTCAATTGACTCATATTTGTTTTTGACATGATTTGGTTTCTCCTTTATTTGGCTATTCCTTTAGGCTAGCGCCTCCTGTTGCTGATTTGCATCGTTGTTTTTCATCTCTTCCTCATGGAATATTTTGCTGAGAATGTTCTGTAATGCTGGCTTTCTTTTTGTAAATTCCTTTAGCTTTTGTTTATCATGGAAGGATCTTATTTCATCGTCAAATTTGAAGGTAAGTTTTGCTGGGTATAAGATTCTTGGTTGGCATCCATTTTCTTTCAGGGCTTGGTATATGTTGTTCCAGGCCCTTCTAGCTTTTAGGGTCTGGATTGAAAAATCTGCTGATATTCTTATTGGTTTCCCTCTGAATGTAATTTGATTCTTTTCTCTCGCGGCCTTTAAAATTCTGTCTTTATTTTGTATGTTAGGTATTTTCATAATAATGTGCCTTGGTGTGGGTCTGTTGTAATTTTGTATGTTTGGAGTTCTATAAGCCTCTTGTACTTGGTTTTCCATTTCATTCTTCAGATTTGGGAAATTTTCTGTTATTATTTCATTGAATAGATTGTTCATTCCTTTGGTTTGTTTCTCTAAGCCTTCCTCAATCCCAATAATTCTCAAATTTGGCCTTTTCATGATATCCCATAGTTCTTGGAGATTCTGTTCATGATTTCTTACCATCTTCTCTGTTTGTTCAACTTTGTTTTCAAGGTTAAATATTTTGTCTTCAATGTCTGAGGTTCTGTCTTCCAGGTGTTCTATCCTATTGGTTATGCTTTCTATGGAGTTTTTAACTTGGTTTATTGTTTCCTTCATTTCAAGGATTTCAGTTTGGTTTTTTTTCAGTATCTCTAACTCTTTATTGAAATGATCTCTTGCTTCCCGTATTTGGTCTTTTAACTGTTGATTGGTGCGATCATTTAATGCCTGCATTTGCTCTTTCATCTCCTCCTTCAATGCCTGCATTTGCTCTTTCATCTCCTCATTAGCTTCCCTGATCGTTTTAATTACGTACATTCTGAACTCCCTTTCTGACATTTCTTCTGCTGTGCTGTCATTGGGTTTTATTGATGTAGTATCTAGGTTTGTTTGGGACATTTTCTTCCCTTGTTTTCTCATAATGGTCAGTTGTCAGTGGGACCCTGAGATATTGCAGTTTTCCACTATTGGCTTATAGTGTCCCAGTAGATTTCCAGTGTATCACCTCCCAGCCTTCAGTAGCCTGATGTCTTGGAGGAATCTGATAAAGCAGCTCATTCGAAGAATACTGCCCCTAGCCCCCTACTGGTTCCACGTTTTGGAACTGGCTCTGTGCGGAAATGCTCTCACTGTGGGCCTGCACCGTGCAGCTGGCCATGTGGGAAGAGCCCACTGCCGGAGTGTGGAAGACTACCTTGGGAAGACTCAAGCTGCCCTGCCCGGCTCTGCTAAGCCACCTCTATCTGGGCCTGCCACCCGGGCTGAGCTTTACCCAGTGGGCAGACTCACCCGTGGCTCTATTTCAGTCCGAGTCTCTCTGTGCCTCCCCCTCTTAGCTCCTGGGTTCTGGAGCGAATGGGGGTGCAGTCTCCCTCTAGGCCGCCATCTTGGATCTCCCCGTGAAGAGAGCCCGCAGCCGGAGTGGGCAGAGCCACCTGAAGAGGTCTCTGGCTGCCCTGCCCTTATCCCTGAGGCTGATTGCAGATCGAGGCTCTCCGCTGGTTCTTTGCAGGAGTACACTGCACTGCAGCGGCTCCGGGACTCGGAGCCTGCTCTGTTCAGAAAGGCTCTCACTAGCAGGCCAGTTCCGTTCCGAGAACCTGGAGAAGCTGGCTGTGTGGGCGGGGCCCACCGCCGGAGTGAGCAGGACTGCCTGTGGATGACTCTAGCTGCCCTGCCCGGCTCCGATAAGCCACCTCTATCTGGGCCTGCCACCCGGGTCGAGCTTTACCCAGTGGGCAGACTCACCCGTGGCTCCACTTCAGTCCGAGTCTCTCAATGCCTCCCCTTCTTAACTCCTGGGTTCTGGAGCGACTGGGGGTGCAGTCTCCCTCTAGGCCGCCATCTTGGATCGCCCGACATTATGGTTATTGAACTCATCTATGTAATACTATTTTATATTACTTCTCATATTTTGATTAATGTATAAATTCATTTGCTCCAAGAAAATCAAATTTGCCCTGTTACCCTTAAGAGTTATGATTGTGAAGTTGTTTCACACAAAGAAATACTTTAACGTAGAAGTCACTACTAGTGCAATTATTGCCTCTATTCTTTATCAAAAGCAAATACATCTTGTGATTTTTCTCTAATGATCATGAATAGCCTCCTACTGATTGTGACCTATTTTCCCTTTCTCTTTTTCCTTTAATATGTTGTAGTCTAAATTTTTTATATATCATCTCAATACTTCACCTACAACTGTTGACTATTAAGGAACTGAAATAGATATTTATAAGGGTATGGATTATATAATGAACTATATTCATAAAATTCTATTTAAGTACCTAATGCTTGCTTAGCTGTACTGAGGCTTGGCATTACTAAACTTGTTTTCATAAAAGCAAAATGGGGGCTGGGGTTGTGGCTCAGTGATAGAGTGCTTGCCTGGGTTCCATCCTCAACACCACATAAAAAATAAATAAACAAAATAGAGTTATAAGCAATATTTAAAAAAGCAAAATGAATTAGCCTTATTGATTGAAGCTCACACTGAGTTAAGTAATCTGTTGAGACGAAACCATACTTCGTTCCAAATTATATATGTGCCATATTTTGAGACTGCTTATAGAATTAAAAGAAAGTTGGTATGGTGGAAAATAGAAGAAGATGAAGTCAGAAGTGCAGGAAAGTTTTGGAGACCAAGATGATAACTGTTATTCTGCTCCTGGGGATCAAACCTAAGCCCTTGTTCATGCTAAGCAGGGGCTCTACCACTGAGGTACATCCTCAGCCCCCATGTAATCATTTTTGAGTTTTATTCTAAGAAAAATGGAAATTATATTAGACTTGATCATTATCATTTAGTATGTACAGATAAAGCATAAGTTGATGTAGGAGACTAGGGGTAATAGTAGGGTTAATGAGTAACTTTATGAATGTATTTTCATTTAGCAAATTATTGGGAGTACACACAGCTTTAATAAATTCCAGAAATATAAAGACAAATAATATACCATTAATTCACAGTATAGATAAGTAGTCAAACTGTAAAGAAATTAAAGCCGTTGTGAATTGGAAATTTAATAAATATATGAACAAATCATTTTGGAACCCTTGTTCTGTAAACAAGCACTGCTAAGTGGGAGTCTGGCTAAGGGCAGGAACTTGAGAGAATTTTCTGACAACTCATAGCCATAAGGGGTATTTTTGGACTTCTGAGTTCTCTTTTGTTATAGAGCAGATAGATACTCCTTTCTTCCTTAATACATATTCAAAATTAGAGAACTGTGGGAATTTTGTCATAAAGAAAAATAAAACACAAAGAACAGGAGACTGTTGACTTTTCTTTATATTTTGTGAGGACTGTCACTTGGGTGGCGAACTCTTCTGAAGAAGTCAAGGGTTTTGCCGGGTGCAGAGGCACACACAGTCACCCAGGATTCTGAGACAGGACGATCACAAGTAGGAGACCAGCCCAGGCAACTCAACGAGACCTTGTTTCAAAATAAAATAAAAAGGATTGCGATGTAGCTCAGAGGTAGAACACCCCTGGGTTCAATCTCCAGGAGTGGGAGAGGAGAAAAAAAAAAAAAAAAGAGCCGTGAGTTTTAGAGAAATTCCAAATCATTTTTCCCACCAGTGGATTGAGCAGGCGGGCGACCCTGGCGGCGCTTTCCCGCCTTCCCGCTAGGGCGGCGCTGTTCGGCAATTCTCGTTGCCTTAGCGGAAGGGGCCGCTCTTGGCGCTGCGGCGACGCTGACACTCGGAGGCGATACTTCCTCCCCGGTTGCAGGCTGTGTGCGGCACCGGTGTGGGCTGCAGCTGCAGGACGTTTCCCGGTGTGCGGGCCATGGAGCGCTCGGGGCCCAGCGAAGGTGCTTTGGGCAAGGCGATCCGGGGTGGGTGGGCGTGCTGCCCCTGATACCGGGGCGCCGTACTAACGGGAACTCCTCTTGTTTCTTGCCACAGTGACAGGCTCAGACGCGTCGGGACCCGACCCAGAGCTGGCAGTTACCATGGGCTTCACGGGGTTCGGTGAGTGACTGGCCGGGGCAGAGCCCCGTCTCCTTTTGTAGAGGGTTTAAGAGGTGAAGGGTAGGAGAGCAGGCCGAGTTGTCCCTTCTGCCTTGCACTTGTGGCGTGCCAACACGTTTTCGCTTCAGCGTAGTCCTTCTAGTTTCTCGACATTTTTCTCATTCGTCTTCGAACCTTCCTTTCTGTTGGGACCAGTTCATACGATACTTAACAAGTCTTGAGTGAAAGGGACAGCTTTGGTGGAAGGAGTTGTCTCTTTGCGTCCTGAAACAGCTTAAAGATGGCCCTTTTGGGAATAAAAGGGGGGTTGCATTAGATAATATTATAATCGTTATTCCGTCTATTTTGCTTCATCTTTTTCCTCCAGAATCTTCAATCTTTTTGTGGACCCTAGTTATGTCACTTTATAAGGTAAAGAAAAGGATCTCAAAAAGATGTAGTCATTTGTTAAAAGTATTGCCCTCGTTAAAAATCAAGTATAAGTTGTTTTCCCATCCCATTTTTGCTGGGAACAAATGTCAGGCAAGTGCATCTAGGACTTTTAGTCATTAATTCATTTATTCTGCTCACGTCTTCAGCCACATGTTTACTATCTTCTGGTGAGCACAGATCAATAAATAGGTAACTATAGCATTTATTTTCATTTCATATCTTTTTTATTTTAAAACTTTCCCCTCTAATTTTAAAAGCAATACTTATTTATAGCAGAAAAATCTAGAGAACACAATAAATCACAAGGAAGAAAGTAAAATCACTCATAATCTAGAAATCAAAACAAAATTTCTCCGTTTTTTATGTTATGTGTTGAGAAAATTAACACATGTATGTGTAAATTTATATTATTATTATTAGGTACTGAGGATTGAACCTAGGAGTCCATTACCACTGAGTTTCATCCTCAGCCCTTTTTTTAAAAAAATAATTTTTAGCTGTAGATGAACACAATACCTTTATTTATTTTTGTGTGTTGCTGAGGATTGAACCAGTGCCTCACACATGCTAGGCTATTGCTTTATCACTGAGCCACAACCCCAGCACCCCCAGACCTTTTTATCTTTTATTTTGAGACAGGGCCTCCCTAAGTTGCTAAGCCTGGCCTAAAATTTGAGATCCTCCTGCCTCAATCTCCCAAATTGCTGGAATTACAAGTATGCATCATTGTGCCCAGCAATTTTTTTTTTTTTTTTTTTTTTTTTGCCGTGCTGGGGATTGAACCCAGGGCCTTGTGCTTGCAAGGTGAGCACTCTACTGACTGAGCTATCTCCCCAGCCCATGCCCAGCAATTTATATTATTACTAAAGGCAGTATTTTGAGGATTTTCCTGTATTATAAAATGTTCTTCCAAAACAAGTTGTTTTTTTTTTTTTTTTTTAATAGTGCTTGAGATCAAACTGAGGGCCTCATTTATGCTAAGCACATGCTCTACTACTGAGTTATACTGCTGTCCCAAAACATGATTTTGAATGACTGAATAATAGACCAATAGGGTTATAATTTGTAATATTTTTAACTTTCCCTTACATGGTTTCTAATTTAAATTTTTATTAATAAGGCTAAAAGTACGTTTTTTATGAATAACACCTTTCTTTTTCTTTAAGGCTTTTTATGTATTTCTGTAGAGTGATTTCTTTTTTTTTTTGGGGTGCTGGGGATTGAACCCAGGGCCTTGTGCTTGCAAGGCAAGCACTCTACCGACTGAGCTATCTCCCCAGCCCCCTGTAGAGTGATTTCTAAGAGGGGCTATTTTTAATTTCTTTGATCCTCTCTCATATTTTTGGTGTCCTATTTTCATCATTATATATTAATTGTATTGCTAATAATTAGATTCTGGACTTACACATTGGGGGCCATTTTTTTTTTTTGAGATGAGGAGTCTTATTATGTTGCCCAGGTTGGAACTGAACTCTTGGGTTCAAATATTTCTCTAGCCTTACTCTCTGAAGTAGCTGGGACTGCAGGTACACTAAGGGCCAAAATTTGAGGACTTAACCTGAAGGCTTTTGGTTGTGTTCATTATTACTTGGTCTCTAGTTTTTTTTTTTTTTTTTTTTTTTTTTTTTTTTTCTTCCTGCGTGCTGGGGATTGAACCCAAGGCCTTGTGATTGCGAGGCAGGCACCGTACCAACTGAGCCATATCCCCAGCCCTTGGTCTCTAGTTTTTAAGTCCTGTATTCCAGTATCACATTCCTTTACTCAAAGGTGAGAGGGATGGTCCAGGTGTTTATGCCAAGTAGGGGAAAGTTACGGGGATCATCCCCCATTTCTACAACTTTACATTTCACATATACTGTTTGGTTCTTTGGGAGTTTTAATACTATGTTTAAATTAATGTGCTTAAAAGTATAATTGCTATTTGTATTTTTTCCCCTGGTGTAACAAATTACCACAAATTTAACATCTTGTTTTTTTTTTTTTTCTGTGCTGGGGATTGAACCCAGGGCCTTGTGCTTGCGAGGCGAGCACTCTACCAACTGAACTATCACCCCAGCCCTCAAATTTAACATCTTAAAGCAACACAGATTTATTATCTCCTAGTTCTATAGGTCAGAAGTCTAGGTGAGCTACGCTGGTTTCTCTGCTTCAGATGTCAAGGCAGAAGTGTGTTGTTGGCAGGCCTGTTCCCCTGTCTGGAGTATCTGGTGTGTGTGCGTGTATGTGGAAGAATGAGTCCATGCTCAATACAGTTCCTTGCAGCCTTTTTGTCTTGACTGTCTCTTACCTCCTTAGAATGCATGGATTTCTCTTCACATTGTCCCCTTTGTCTTCAAGCCAACTACAGTGCCTTGATCCCTTCTCCTACTTTTGAATCTCTTTGACTTATGTCATCTGTTCTGCATCTTTGCTTTTCAGGGCTTTGTGATTACAATGGGCTGACTAGGATAGTCTACCCATTTTAAAGCCTATAATCCAATTATATCTGAAAAATCCCTTTTCCATGCTCTGGGAATATTTTCTCATGTTCCAGGGATTAAGGTGTGACATTCTCCATTTTACTCAACATACCAGGGTTTGGGATGTAGATAAATTAGGGGAGGATAAGGAAGTTGACCATTTAATGTTGTAGGTTGAGTATTCTTTGTGGTGCTGGGGAATTGAACCCAGGACCTTGTGCTTGCAAGGCAAGCACTCTACCAACTGAGCTATCTCCCCAGCCCCAGTTGAGTATTCTTAATTCAGACATCTGTAGTTCAAACCTTTTGAACATTATGACAGTGTTCAGAAAGTTTTAGATTTTGAATTAGGGATGCTCAACTAGTAAAGTCTGTACATATTCCAAAATCTGAAAAAGACCCAAATCTGAAACACTTCTGGTTCCAAGGATTGGATAAGGGATATTTAACCTATACCTAGTATATGAGATTGCCATTAAAAATTCTCTGTAGGACTGATGCTGTAGCTCAGTAGTAGAGCACTTGCCTAGCATGGGCGAGCCACTGGGTTCGATCCTCAGCACCACATTAAAAAAAAAAAAAAAAAAGGATCCTCAGCACCTCATTAAAAAAAACAAACAAAAAAATCCAAAAGCAAATAAATAAAAACTAAAAGGTTAAATTTAAAAAATTTTTCTGTAATCTAATTCTTTCTTGATTTTTTTTTCTTCTTATTTTGGAGTCATGATAGAAAGAAAATAGACAGCCTAAGTAACTATTGATCAGTCAGTAATTATTAGTTACCCGAAGTTTGTCCAACTTTTTGTAAGACAGTCATAGTCTGCTACTTGTTCCTGTTCTAGGAAAAAAAGCCCGCACATTTGACTTGGAAGCTATGTTTGAGCAAACTCGAAGAACAGCTGTGGAAAGAAGTCGGAAAACACTGGGTAAGTAGTTTAGATAGTTGTCCTTTTCCTTTTATTGGTTTAAATACTGTCTATCATTTACAAAACTATTTTGACAGTTAAAAGAGAAAAAAAAATTCAAAGTTGTTAAAGGACCACATGTGCTGGTTCTTTGGCAAGCAGAACTTGAATTTTTTATTTTATTTTATTTTTAAACACTGTAAAAGTTGCACCTAACTAGGGTAGAAAGGTCTGCATTCTAAAGTCTTTTAAAAGTGTGTTCTGTGAACAAATAAGGATTCTCAGTTAATTTATAGGAATCAGAATAGCAGTTTCTTTATTACCTCTCCTCCCACCTCTGTCTGACTCTCATTTCATTTTTTTCTTTCCTGCTTACAGCGGAACCAGTATTTGGAAGGCTGGGCCAGAGGTGGCTCTCAGAGCTGTATACACCACTGACTGTTGACCCAGACAGTATAGAAAATTGAGACATACAGTGAATGTGGCTGCTGCTGTTGAATCCCTGCTTTAATGAGTTGTATCAGACATTTAATGAAGGCCTTAATTTCCAGACTGGTTTGATACCATATGGTTGGCAGTTCTGGGTACCACCTCCGAGTCTTTGGAGAAGACTGACTCCTCTGCTTTCTTTGGATCTGATTCAGCTCATTCTTACGCTAGAGAAGGGGCTAGCAATCAGACAGACAGGACTTCTGGAAAAATTTAATTTAAATGAATATTGTTATCATACTTGTCATTGTTGGTTTAAAAATGATAAGTGGTTTAGTAGCAATATCTAACATTTAAACTGTGAGCTTGAAACAAAATATTTTTGGTCTCTGGAAGAAAACTGTGTGTGTGGCAAAAAGGCAACTATGTACATAGACTATTTTGTTTTTGTTTTTAACCTTCATTATGTGTGATTTCAAATCCACATGTACAGTAATTAACTACTATTTACCTATCACTCAGATTTTAACTACTGTTACAATTCATAGCCAGGCTTGGTGGCACAGACCTATAATTAGTGATTTGGGAGACTAAGAAAGAGGGATCACAAATTCAAGGCCATACTCAACAAGACCCTCAGCAACTTAGCAAGACCCTGACTCAAAATAAAAATAGAAAATGTCTGGGAATGTAGCTTAGTGGTAAAGCACCCCTGGGTTTAATCCCCAGTCCAAAAAGAAAAAAAAAGAAACAGGAAAAAGAAAAAAAAAAAGAGCTGTTCCATTTACTTCCTGTCTCTGATTACTTTGAGGCAAATCCTAGACATACTGTTTTATCTGTAAATATTTTAGTATGTATCTTAAAGCAATAAGGATCCTTATAAAAACTTAACCAGAATACTTTCTAAAAGATAGGAAAAAACAAACCGTTTTTCCTTTTCTCACCTCACATCTTAAAAACCAAATGTGTGCAAGTTTTTCCTTAAACATCAAGCAGTTCTTATATGAACACCAACTGGGTTTTCAGCAACTCAATTCATTTCTGAAACTACTTACCTGGAGACCTCCACAATACTGCCACCACTTCACTTGTTAATTGCAGGTCCCAGATTGTGACCTGTGTCTCTGATTCACTGACTATAAATTGGGGTTCTCATAACCCCTGCCTCCTCTAACTGTCCTCTGTGAGGACAACACAGAGCTCAGGGAAACACTTAACATTTACTGGTTTATAAAGGATATTCTAAAGGATAGAGATGAACAGCCAGGTGAAGTGATGTAGTGGGCAAGTTATGGGGTTTGGGTAGATGCAAGGTACACCAATCCCTAAGCTCCTCCACATGTTCAGTAACCCTGAAGTTCAACTGCAGATTTCAAGAGGTTTTAATAGAACTTAATCTCTAGCCAACCCCCCTTTTTTCCCAGAGTAGTTCTGTCCTGAGGCTATCTAGGGAACCTACCCTAATTTACCTCAGCATAAACTGGTGTAATCAAAAGGGGCTCCTAATGAAAACAAAAGACAGTTCCTGTCACTCAGAAAATTTCAAATGTTTTAAGGGCTCTGTAGTAGGGGGACAAAGATCAAATATATTTCATATTATATACTACAGTGCTATTATCACATCTAAAAAAATAAAAAATCAAACAGTTTTAATATCAGATGAGATACAAGGATGTTCTCTGAGGTATTTTTACAAACATTTCAAGCATTTATAAATATTTTCATGAGTACTTATGCTGTCACAATTTTGGTATATTGTATTTAGTTCTTTATGAATGTCATACAAAATGCTCCTGAACAGGGATATATGTTATTTAGCCATATAAGTTTTGTAGTCCCAGCAAAATAGGTTCTTGGTATATATTTGAGAAATTGAATTGGATTTAGAAGTGTAATACTACCCTTAAAAAAAAAAAAAATCCTTTCTATCCAGAGAGTATTTTAAGGTGACACAATCCATTGAAAAGAACTTAGCATATGGAGTTGGAGAATCTGGGTTTGAAGTTCAGCCCCACAGTCTACTAGACGAATAAAACTGGATGGGTTATCTAATGTCTGATCCTTAAATTCCCTGTTAGGTGGATAAGATCAGATCTATCTTAGAAGGTTCTTGAAGGGAATAATGTGTTGGGCATAGTATCTTGTAAATAGTAGAGTAAACCTTTTATGTATCATTTTTAATTCCTATTATTTTTCTTCATAAATCATGTATGTGGGCTGGGGTTGTGGCTCAGTGGTAGAGTGCTTGCTTAGCATGTGTGAGGCACTGGGTTCGATTCTTGGCACCACATATAAATGAATAAAGTTCTATCAACATCTAAAAAGTATATTAAAAAAAAGTATGTATGCACTCTACCTAAGAGAAATTTCAGAGTCATTAGCTTTTTACATTTCTGAAAAATTTTCTCAAGACCATTCTTAGACACTTATGAACAAGTTGACTATATTAAACTTTCTTGATTTAGTGTTATATTTTTGGACTGCTGTTTCTACCCCTGATTTTAACATGAATCTGTGTTGAACGTCTCTTTGAAAGATCTGCTTAGCGTTAGTATGCAAATGGAAAATGTGATTTGGGATAATCATCACTGTCATCACTGTCGGGGAAATTATTCATTGGGAGTCATTATTTTTGAGTTTGGACAATTTTGGCAACTAAATTACATTCAGACAATAGGATTGATGTACAATTTGACTTTAAAATTGGCAAATTTTAATGTAGGCATTATTAATTTCATGACTGGTATTGGGGTCTTTACCTAGGCATTGGCTCATACTTGGGAAAACAAGACCTTAACACTTTTTTTTCTCTCTTAAGATGTTTTTAGTTAGTGACACAATTAGAAATAGAACCCAGTATAACTGTGTTTTGCAGAAAAAGTATAATTATACTTTGCAGTTTTCATCATATAAAAAATTGCATTGATACACATATAGTTTTACAGGCTATGTTTTAAATCAAAATGCAGTCTGTAAAAAATAAAAAATAAATACTTTTAATAGTAAGTTTAATTGTCTTTGTATGTGTGTGTGAGCTGTTTCGGTTGCTAAATGCTCTAGTAGGAAGGATGAATTACTATAAAATCTTAAGTGTTATAAAGTGTCTAGAAATTGTACAAATTGTTTTAAAATGTCCCTTATGTTCCTGAAAGCTATAAGACATGAAAGACATAGACCCTTTTAAAAATCGTGAGGAAATAAATGGGGAAGAAAAATTTTCTTTTATTCAGATGCTTAATTTGGGTGTGGTTATGCTTTGGATAAATTATAAATTTTTCTGTTACTTGACTAGAAAAAACTGCTTTAAGGTAGGATTTGAATATAATTTCAATGAATGCCTTAATGATCCTGAGAGATATTGTTACAGAAATTTCAGAAATTAGACAATTTTTGGAAGAATTTTATTTTTCCTGAAACATTTTTCCTGTCCAGCTAAATTCTTCCTCATCCTATGAGTCTATGTTATGTTTTACCTTTTCTTGGAATTGTTTTAATACCTCTTGGCATCATAATTGTTTCTTGCCTGTATTTTTATAAAACTTTAAGAAATATTATAAAATTTATTTTAGTATTGTTAGTGTCTGAGGCTACAATTTTGTTCTTTGTTTTTATATGTACAGTACCTGACAGGTTGATCCGAAGTATTACATCCCTAAATATTTAATGGAGAAATGTGGTTAATGTAATTAAAACATTCTCATCTAGTTTCTTATTTCTTAATATTTTATCAGTAAACAGATTTAAAATTTTATGAAATTGGTAGGCCAATGAGTTCTTAAAAATTAACAAAATCCAAATAAAACATTTCAGCAGGATTTAAGTACTGTGGATAAAGGAACATAATGATTAGAAAACATTTATTTTTAACTTATATTTCTAGTAATTTTATTTCCTTTACAGTTTATCTTATCCCATTTCTTCCTAATTACGTAGTTACTATAGTGATTGACTCTGAAATTTTTAGGTGCTGAATTGCATTTATTGGAATTTGCAGTTTCTGTGACTCAGTCCAGATGGGACATGGTAGTTTTGGATAATTTGCTGTTAACTTAAAGTTGAATAGATATGGGATGCTTTAAAATTTTTTTTTAAACAGAAATGGTTACCCCAAAGTAATGGCTACAGGGAGGAGCACAGCTTTGTCTGAAGCATAATGCTGCCTCCCATCTGGAGAAAATTGTGATTTTCTTAGCAAGGAAAAGATACTGAGTCACAAATTATTAGCTGTGTACACTTTGCTATTGCTTAACTGTACACAGCTAATAATTTCTGCCTCAGAATCATCCTCATTATGGACAGAATTGGCCCTAAGACCCAGATAAGCTGAGAGTACGAATGTCCCTTCAACCCATAAGTGGTGGAGGAATGACTGAAAGCAGGATGAGGGAAGGAGTCAAACTGGCTCATTCTAAAAGCTGGACACTATGCTTCTGTTTAAAAAAATTTTCAGCCTCATCTATAGAAGAATACAGGATTATTGACTCTTGACCCACATCAGTTCAATGGAAAAAATCAGCTTGAACTGGAGCTGTAGTGTTTGCCTTGCCTCTTCCTGGAGGGTTTTTGTCTTCCATATTCTACCTGAAAGACTTGTTCCTTGTTGATACTTGCTGATTATTTCTTTGTACATCTTTCACATTCCAGCCACAAGACACTAAAGAATACAACATTGCAGTTAATAAACGCCCTTTGCTACTGCTTAACTGGATATACAATACTGTATTTCATTATCAAAATGAAGGACAGAATGTTAAAGATTTTCTCAGGTTATTGAGAAAGGTAGCAACTGAGAATCAAACTATGTAATTCTTTTTCTTTTTCTTTTCAGTACTGGGGATTGAACTCAGGGGTGTTCTACCACTGTGCTACATCCCAGTCCTTTTTATTTTCTATTTTGAGATAGGATTTTGCTAAATTGCTAAGGATGACCTCAGACTTGTGATCCTCTTTTGCCTAAGACTCCTGAGTAGCTGAGATTAGAAGTATGTGACATATAATTCTTTTCCTACCTATGTGCCCTCCCTGGTTGCCAAGTGAGATTATCAGAGGAAAAAAATTTAAATTTGTGAATAACTTTTTTTCCTTTTAAAAATATACAACTCTAGAAATCTAATAAAGGGGAAAATTTCTTAGGATTTTGGTAGATAGTCTTGACTAAAAATCCAATTCATAAATGAACAAAGCACAGTTTCTGGTTTAAAGTGTTACAAGTAAATTACCTAGAATCTTACCTTTGGAATCTTTTTTACATATCACCTTCTTTGTCAATTTATGTAGTGCCTTCATGGTTTATAGACTATTCACATGCTAATTTTACACAGCAATATTTTCCACAGTTCTACATTTTCCATCTGTTTTTACTGTTTGCATTTTATGTTGGTATGCAATAATTTTGTTCAGTTTTTCCCATTGATCATTTAGGTTAGTAATTTTTTTCAACTTTATTGTGGTAAAATATAAGATAATTGATCATTCTAACCATTAATTAAATGTTTAGTTTTGTGCACTATTAACACCATTCTGTTCATCTCATAAAACTAAAATTTTATACCTATTAAATAATAACTTCTTGTTCCTCCTCCCCCGAACTCCTAGCAACTCGCCATTCTGCTTTTTGTCTCCGATTTTGACTACTCTGTATCACCTTATGCATCATATAGTATTTGTATTGGTATCATACAGTAGTTATCTTTCTTTGATTTATTTCACTTAGCACAGCATCCTTAAGGTTCATCCAACTTGAATTTCCTTTTCATGGTCTGAAAAATATTCCATTGTATGGATATACCACATGCTTATCCTTTCCTCTGTAGATGGACACTTTTTTCCTTCCACATTTTAGCTGTTGCGAGTAATGGTGCTATGAACATGGATTCACAAACACTTCTTAAAATCCTGTTTTCAATTTTTCTGAATAGATTTTTTTTCCAGAAGTAAATTGCTGGATCACATGGTAATTCTGTGTTTAACTTCTTAAGGAACTACCATTGTTCTCCATAGTGGCTGGGCCAAGACTAATTTGCTATTAATGGTAATGCTCTAAGTCACATTTTAAGTTTTGAAGACTAACTGTTGGAATTTTTTTAAAAAAATCTTTTCAGAAGCAAGAGAAAAAGAAGAAGAAATGAACAGAGAGAAAGAATTAAGAAGACAAAGTGAAGATATTGAACCCACACCATCAGGCTCCAATATGGCCAGAGATTGCTCAAAATCATTATCCAGGTGCCTGATTCTCTCAGAAGGCTTCTATTAAACTGTTGTTTTTCTAGATGTTCATAACACAATTTATACAAAGTTCCTGATATTAAAAACTTATATAAAAGGCCGAAACAGGAGGATCACTAGTTCAGCCTCAGCAAAAGCCTAGTTCAGCCTCAGCAAAAGCAAGGCCCTAAGCAACTCAGTGGGACCCTATCTCTAAATAAAATACAAAAAAGGGGTGGGGATGTGGCTCAGTAGTCAAGTGCCCCTGAGTTCAATCCATGGTACCCACCCCCATCCCCCCCAAAAAAGAAAACTTACGTAAGAGGCAATTATTTATCCCTGGACCATGAAAAAGTCCTATGTCCTATTGATATTGATGGGATTTTTATTTATTTATTTATTTATTTATTTATTTATTTATTACTGGAGATTGAACCCAGGGATACTTTGCCTCTGAGCTACATTCCCAGCTCTTTATATTTTTTATTTTGAGACAGGTTCTCACTGAGTTTCTTAAGGCCTTACTGAGTTGCTGAGGTTGGTCTTGAACTTGTGATTCTCATGCTTTAACCTCCTGTGTTGCTAGTGATACAGGCATGCGCCACTTTGTTCAGCTCAATGGGATTTTAAAAAAATATTTCTTATGATATAATGTTTAAATCTATGCATTTTAAAAATTAAAGTGAAATTTAATACTAATCTCATTATTAAGAACTTTAAAGAGCATGAACATAGGATAGATACCAAATTTGGATGGAATAATAAAGAACTCGAATGTTTAGATTATTATTACTGTTATTTTTGTGGTGCTGAGAATCAAAGCCAGAGCCTTGTTCAGTTTAGGTAAGTCTTTTATCACTGAACTATATCCCTGTCCTAGATACATTTTTAATTGTCAAATTGGTTCTATAAACTTTTCATTGTTTAAATATAATATGCTGGACAAAAAGTACCATTGAATTGACTTTTCTCTCCTTGGAGAAAAACGTGTAAATACAAAAATATCACTCATACTATATAGTTTCATTTTTTTTTTTTTTTTTTTGCTCATGTCTTCTCTGGTGTAGATCTTTAGTATCTCAGTGTAGACTCTTGAGGAGAATCTTAACTCTATAATAATCTTGGCATTTTCTAGAGTTTGTTTTTATAGGGAAGCAGAATGGGACTTGAAATCCAAGTCTCCCTTTTAATTTTTTGGTATTGGGATTGAACCCAGGGACAATTTGCCACTGAGCAACACTCCAGCCCTTTTTATTATTTATTTATTTATTTATTTTTTATTGTAAACAAATGGGATACATGTTGTTTCTCTGTACATGGCATACAGGCATACCATTTATGTAATCATAAATTTACATAGGGTAATGTTGTTTGATTCATTCTGTTATTTTTTTTCCTTCCCCCTCACCCCTCCTACCCCTCTTTTCCCTCTATACAGTCCTTCCTTCCTCCATTCTTGCCCCCCTCCCTAACCCTAACTCTAACCCTAACATAACCCCTCCCACCCCCCATTATGTGTCATCATTCACTTATTAGCGATATCATTCTTCCTTTGGTTTTTTGAGATTGGCTTATCTCACTTAGCATGATATTCTCCAATTTCATCCATTTGCCTGCAAATGCCATAATTTTATCATTCTTTATGGCGGAGTAATATTCCATTGTATATATGTACCACAGTTTCTTTATCCATTCATCAATTGAAGGACATCTAGGTTGGTTCCACAATCTGGCTATTGTGAACTGAGCAGCAATGAACATTGATGTGGCTGTATCTCAGTAGTATGCTGATTGTAAGTCCTTTGGATATAGGCCAAGGAATGGGATAGCTGGGTCAAATGGTGGTTCCATTCCAAGTTTTCTAAGGAGTCTCCACACTGCTTTCCAGAGCGGCTGCACTAATTTGCAGCCCCACCAGCAATGTATGAGTGTACCTTTCTCCCCACATCCTCGCCAACACCTGTTGTTGCTTGTATTCTTGATAATCTCCATTCTAATTGGGGTGAGATGGAATCTTAGGGTGGTTTTAATTTGCATTTCTCTTATTACTAGAGATGTTGAACATTTTTCCATATGTTTGTTGATTGCTTGTAGATCTTCTTCTGTGAAGTGTCTGTTCATTTCCTTAGCCCATTTGTCAATTGGATTATTTGCATTCTTGGTGTAGAGTTTTTTGAGTTCTTTATAGATTTTGGAGATTAGTGCTCTATCTGAAGTATGATTGGCAAAGATTTTCTCCCACTCTGTAGGCTCTTTCTTTGCATTGCTGAGAGTTTCCTTTGCTGAGAGAAAGCTTTTTAGTTTGAATCTATCCCAGGTATTGATTCTTGCTTTTATTTCTTGTGCTATGGGAGTCCTGTTGAGGAAGTCTGGTCCTAAGCCGACATGTTGAAGCTCTGGACCTACTTTTTCTTCTATAAGATGCAAGGTCTCTGGTCTGATTCCAAGATCCTTGATCCATTTTGAGTTTAGTTTTGTGCATGGTGAGAGATATGGGTTTAGTTTCATTCTGTTGCATATGGATTTCCAATTCTCCCAGCACCATTTGTTGAAGAGGCTATCTTTTCTCCATTGCATATTTTTGGCCCCTTTGTCTAGTATGAGAAAATGGTATTCATTTGGGTTTGTGTCCGTGTCCTCTATTTTGTTCCATCGATCCACCTTTCTATTTTGGTACCAATACCATGCCGTTTTTGTTACTATTGCTTTGTAGTAGAGTTGAAGATCTGGTATTGCGATACCCCCTGCTTCACTCTTTCTGCCAAGGATTGCTTTAGCTATTCTGGATTTTTTATTCTTCCAGATGAATTTCATAATTGCTTGCTCTTTTTCTGTAAGGTACATCATTGGGATTTTAATTGGAATTGCATTGAATCTGTATAGCACTTTTGGTTGTATGGCCATTTTGACAATATTAATTCTTCCTATCCAAGAACATGGGAGATCTTTCCATCTTCTGAGGTTTTCTTGAATTTCTTTCTTTAGTGTTCTGTAGTTCTCACTGTAGAGGTCTTTCACCTCTTTTGTGAGATTGATTCCCAAGTATTTTATTTTTTTCGAAGCTATTGTGAATGGGGTAGTTTTCCTAATTTCTCTTTCTGAAGATTCATCGCTTATGTATAAAAATGCCTTAGAGTTATGTGCATTGATCTTATATCCCGCTACTTTACTGAATTCACTTATGAGATCTAACAGTTTTGTGGTGGAATTTCCTGGTTCCTCTAAGTATACAATCATATCATCAGCAAATAGGGATAGTTTGAGTTCTTCTTTTCCTATTCGTATCCCTTTAATTTCTTTGGTCTGTCTAATTGCTCTGGCTAGAGTTTCAAGGACGATATTGAATAGAAGTGGTGAAAGAGGTCATCCCTGCCTTGTTCCAGTTTTTAGAGGGAATGCTTTCAGTATTTCACCATTTAGAATAATATTAGCCATGGGCTTAGCATAGATGGCCTTTACAATGTTAAGGAATGTTCCCACTATCCCTATTTTTTCTAGTGTCTTGAGCATGAAGGGATGCTGTATTTTATCAAATGCTTTTTCTGCATCTATTGAAATAATCATGTGATTCTTGACTTTAAGTCTATTGATATGGTGAATTATATTTATTGATTTCTGGATGTTGAACCAATCTTGCATCCCTGGGATGAAAGCCACTTGATCATGGTGCACCATCTTTTTAACATATTTTTGTATGCGATTTGCTAAAATTTTGTTTAGAATTTTTGCGTCGATGTTCATTAAGGATATTGGTCTGAAATTTTCTTTCCTCGATGTGTCTCTGTCTGGTTTAGGTATCAGGGTAATATTGGCTTCATAGAATGAGTTTGGGAGGGTTCCCTCCTCTTCTATTTTATGGAATACTTTGAGAAGTATTGGAATGAGCTCTTCTTTAAAGGTTTTGTAGAACTCGGCTGAGAACCCATCAGGTCCCGGACTTTTCTTTGTTGGTAGGCTTTTGATGACTTCTTCTATTTCATTACTTGAAATTGGTCTATTTAAATTGTGTATGTCCTCCTCATTCAGTTTAGGCAATTCATATGTCTCTAGAAACCTGTTGATGTCTTTGAAATTTTCTATTTTGTTGGAGTATAGATTTTCAAAATAGCTTCTAATTATGTTTTGTATTTCAGTCGTGTCTGTTGTGATATTTCGTTGTTCATTCCGAATTTTAGTGATTTGGGTTTTCTCTCTTCTCTTTGTTAGTGTGGCTAAAGGTTTATCAATTTTGTTTATTTTTTCGAAGAACCAACTATTTATTTTGTCAATTTTTTGTATCGTTTCTTTTGTTTCAATTTTGTTGATTTCAGCTCTGAGTTTATTTCCTGTCTTCTACTACTTTTGGTGTTGGTCTGTTCTTCTTTTTCTAGGGCTTTGAGCTGTAGTGTTAGGTCGTTTATTTTTTGAGTTTTACTTCTTTTATTAAATGCGCTCCATGAAATAAATTTTCCTCTAAGTACTGCTTTCATAGTGTCCCAGAGATTTTGATATGATGTTTCTTTGTTCTCATTTACCTCTAAGAATTTTTAAATTTCCTTCCTAATATCTTCTGTTATCCATTCATCATATAATAGCATATTGTTTAATCTCCAGGTGTTGGAGTAGTTTCTGTTTTTTACTCTTTCATTTATTTCTAACTTCAATCCATTATGATCTGATAGAATACAAGGTAGTGTCTCTATCTTCTTGTATTTGCTAACATTAGCTTTGTGGCATAATATATGGTCTATTTTAGAGAAGGATCCATGTGGTGCTGAGAAGAAAGTGTATTCGCTCTTGGTTGGATGGTATATTCTATAAATGTCTGTTAAGTCTAAATTATTGATTGTGTTATTGAGATCTATGGTTTCTTTGTTCAATTTTTGTTTGGAAGATCTGTCCAGAGGTGAGAGAGGCGTGTTAAAATCAACCTAGTATTATTGTGTTACGGTCTATTTGGTTTCTAAAATTGAGAAGGATTTGTTTGACATACATGGATGAGCCACTGATTGGGGCATAGATGTTTATGATTGTTATATCTTGATGATTTATGCTTCCCTTAAGCAGTATGAAATGTCCTTCTTTATCCCTTCTGAGTAACTTTGGCTTGAAGTCCACATTATCTGAAATGAGGATGGATACTCCAGCTTTTTTGCTGAATCCATGTGCGTGGTGGTAGGTTTTTTCCCACCCTTTCACCTTTAGTCTGTGGGTATCTTATTCTAAGAGGTGAGTCTTTTGCAGGCAACATATTGTTGGATCCTTGTTTTTAATCCAATCTGCCAGTCTATGTCTTTTGATTGATGAATTCAGGCCATTAACATTCAGGGTTATTATTGAGATATGATTTGTATTCCCAGTCATTTGGTTCATATTTAAAATTTTTGACACATCTTGGTTCCTCCTTTATTTGACAGTTCCTTTAGGATAGTTCTTCCCTTTGCTGATTTGCTTCTTTGTTTTTTATCTCTTCCTCATGGAATATTTTGCTGAGAATGTTCTGTAATGCTGGCTTTCTTTTTGTAAATTCTTTTAGCTTTTGTTTATCATGGAAGGATTTTATTTCATCGTCAAATTTGAAGGTAAGTTTTGCTGGGTATAAGATTCTTGGTTGGCATCCATTTTCTTTCAGAGCTTGAAAAATGTTGTTCCAGGCCCTTCTAGCTTTTAGGGTCTGGATTGAAAAATCTGTTGATATCCGTATTGGTTTCCCCCTGAATGTAATTTGGTTCTTTTCTCTCACAGCCTTTAAAATTCTGTCTTTATTTTGTATGTTAGGTATTTTCATTATAATGTGCCTTCGTGTGGGTCCGTTGTAATTTTGTGTATTTGGAGTCCTATAAGCCTCTTGAACTTGATTTTCCATTTCATTCTTCATATTTGGGAAATTTTCTGATATTATTTCATTGAATAGATTGTTCATTCCTTTGGCTTGTTTCTCTAAGCCTTCCTCAATCCCAATAATTCTCCAATTTGGCCTTTTCATGATATCCCGTAGTTCTTGGAGATTCTGTTCATGATTTCTTACTATCTTCTGTGTTTGTTCAACTTTGTTTTCAAGGTTAAATATTTTGTCTTCAATATCTGAGGTTCTGTCTTCCAGGTGTTCTATCCTATTGGTCATGCTTTCTATGGAGTTCTTAATTTGGTTTATTGTTTCCTTCATTTCAAGGATTTCTGTTTGGTTTTTTTTCAATATCTCTAACTCTTTATTGAAATGATCTTTTGCTTCCTGTATTTGCTCTTTTAACTGTCGATTGGAGCTATCATTCAATGCCTGCATTTGCTCTTTCATCTCATCATTCAATGCCTTCATTTGCTCTTTCATCTCATCGTTTGCTTCCCTGATCATTTTAATTATGTACATTCTGAACTCCCTTTCTGTCATTTCTTCTGCCATGCTGTCGTTGGATTTTATTGATGTAACATCTAGATTTGTTTGGGGCATTTTCTTCCCTTGTTTTCTCATATTTTTCAGGAATCAGTGGGTCATTAAGATATTGCAGATACCTCTATTGACTTATAATGTTCCTGAAGATTTCTAGTATATCCCCTCTTATCCTTCAGTAGCCTGAAGTCTTAGAGGAAGTTGATAATGCGGTGCTCCACAAGGAAGCTGCCTCTCTAGGGTTGGTGACCCTCAGGTGGGGTATATTCCCTGGTAGTGGGCAGAGGTGCCTCCACTTGTTGACCAATGGTCATCCAAAGGGGAACTAGGCTGCAGTCTGAGGCAAGTCCTGTTTGTGCCTGTGTCTCTGGTTTTACCGTACTTGTGGAAAATCCTCACCTGGTGGGAAGATTCACCCGGTGGGGAGGTCT
This sequence comes from Sciurus carolinensis, assembly GCF_902686445.1. Lineage (NCBI taxonomy): Eukaryota > Metazoa > Chordata > Mammalia > Rodentia > Sciuridae > Sciurus > Sciurus carolinensis. Next base: position 32,136,797 of record NC_062218.1, read on the forward strand.
CGCTGGTCAGTTCCCCTCCTGGAGGTTCCCCTCAATCTACAACTACCGCCTGAGGAGGGCAGCCTTCCTAGGCAACGTTCCCAGGGGCCCGGACCTACCTCCTGGGCCTGGGAGCCTCACCCTTCACAGACGAGTCTCCTTAGGCTGCCTCTCCTCAGAGAAGCTGCCCGCAGTCCTGGAAACTTCGCTTCGCCCCTACGCGTGTCTCTGTGCCGCTCTTCCAGCAAGATGCCGCCTACGTCCTGGGACCCTGCTCTGCACCTAATTGCCTGGCTATGCGGCCCCTCCTCTGAGCCGCCACCTGGAACCCCGTACTATAGCTCTGAGTCCCAGAGACCCGCCACACACCTCTTCCTCTGGACAGCCGCCAGGTGTTCCGACGCAGTCACTAGGAGTCTAAGCAACTCACTTCGCGTCTCCTTCTCCCGCCAACCGCCTGTAGCCCTAGGCAGTAACTCCGAGTCTAAGTGACCCGCCCTGTTCCTCCTCCTCCTCGGGTAGCCCCCCAAGTGTTCAGGAGTGGTCGCTCGGAGACCAAGCGACGCACCACGCTCCTCCTCCATGTAGGCCACCGGTGTTCAGGAGCGGTCGCTTTGAGTCCAAACAACTCACCACTCACCTCCTCCTCTGGCAACCGCCTGTGGCTCTGATGCAGTCACTCGTAGACCAAGTGACCCACCGCGCTTCTCCTCCGGGCAACCCCCTGGTGTTCAGAAGCGATCGCTCTGAGTCCAAACAGCTCGCCTCGCAGCTCCTCCTCTGGCAACCACCTGTGGCTCTGATGCAGTCACTCCTAGACCAAGCGACCCGCTGCACTTCTCCTCTTCCACCAGGCAGCCCCCCGGTGTTCAGAATCGATCACTTTGAGTCCAAACAGCTCCCCACACAGCTCCTCCTCAGGCAGCCGCCTGGAGCCCCAGTGGTTGCTCTGAGTCCAAGCGCTGTGCTGAGCCACCTCCTCTACGATGATCCCAGTTGTCCGTGTTTACCGCTCCAGTGGGGGGAGGGGCGTCTCGCTGAGCAACTCTACTTCATAAAGTTCCCTGCTTTCCGGGGCTACCGCCCCATCCGGGATGCCTCCCCAATGGGAGAGACTCACCCGGCGGCTTTGAGTTGGTCCCAAGTCTCTCGCTATCTCTTTTGGATCCTGTGTCCTGGAGCAACGTGAAATGCAGCTGCCCTCTAGTCCGCCATCTTGAAAAACCCCCTATAATTTATTTTGAAGCAGGGTTTTGCTAAGTTACTGAGAGCCTTGATAAATTGCTGAGGCTGACCTCAAACTTTCGGTCCTCTTTTCTTAGCCTCCTGTGCTGCTGTGATTAGAAGTGTATATCATTGTGCTTGCCCTGAGTCTTTCTTTTTATAACAATGCAACCCCAATACCTGTGTGTTTTCTCAGGAGCATATGGGTATCTTTGAATATATTAGTAAGGAGCAGGGGTTAGCAAACTTTTTCTATGAAATACTAGTGTGTTAGTTAGCTTTTCATTGCTCTGACAAAAATATCTGAGGAAATAAACTTAAAGGAGGAAAGATTTATTTTGGCTATTTCAGAGATTTCCGGTCATGGTTGCCTGACTCTATTGCTTTCGACCTGAGATGAGATAGAATATTAGGCCCAAAGGGTATGTATGGTGGAGGAAAATGGCTTACTGGAAAGTGTCTTGCCCTCTGTCAGTCAGGATGGAGAGAGATAAGAGAGATAGAGAGAGAGAGAGAAAGAGAGAGAGAGAAAGAGAGAGAGAGAAAATGATGCAAGGGCCCTGGGACAAGATATTCCTTTCTGTGATACATGCTCAGTGACCCACTGTAATGGTTAATTTGAATTGTCAACTTGCCTGGATTAAGAGATGCTGGTGATTAAGAGGCCTCTTAGTGTGTAGGAATGATTGGAATGTGGGATAGTGAACTGAAGTGGATCCCCTCCCTAAACGTGGGCCCACTGCCCAATAAGATGGAATAAAAGCTGGAAGAACAAGGAAGCAGATGCAGATGCAAGTTCGGTTCTTCTTGATTGCTGCTTCAATCATCTGAGGATATTGGATTCTTCTTCACTCTTCCACAGCGAACTCTGCCAGTGATTCTCCAGAGAACCCTGACTAATACAGAAATTGGTACCAGGAGTGGCTCTGTAGAAACAGAATTGTAAGGATTAAGTTCCTTAATTGGTTTTGTGGGTTATGGAGTTGGTTGTCTAAATTGGTTAGATCTAACGTTACTAAAGTCTTTCCTGCTGGTGGAGAGCACTGATAATCCATGGTGTGAACTGTTTAATGAGATTCACAAAGCATTTGATGCTCCCAATTCACTGCGTATAAAAAGCCAGGCATTTAGTGACTCTATACATGATACCTTTGAACAGTTCTGGAAAACTAAGAAATATGATATTTGTTGGTTGCTTCTAGCTTCATTGGACAGAGTAACAAAGGAGAATGATGAGCTCAGAAATTCAGTTTCTCAGCTGCAGACGCGCATAACTGATCTGAAAGCTGCTATGTTGTTATGAAGGAGACTTTTCTGTCTTATAGTCATAGGACTGAGGTTGCTGAAAACCAGACACAAACTCTCATCCTGCAGTTAACTGAATTAAGATGAAAGTTTAACTCTCAGCCTTGTAAGGTGTCTGTGTTAAAGTGAGAACACTGCTTGAAAAGAATGGGATCCTGCAAGTTGGGATGGAGAGGTATAGGAGGAGCCTGAAGGGAATGGGGACATTGAACTCCCATATTCTGATGAGTTTATTTTGCCAGAAGTTGTTGAGTCCCCACCCTTAGCCACAACTGAGGCATTCCTGCCCCACCCTTTGTGGCATTGGCTTCTCCACCCTCCCTGGAGTGAACTAATCCTGCTTTTCTTATGGAAATTGTAAAAACCTGTGATTCAGTTACTCAGCATGAAGATGTTGATACTACTCAGAACCCACCCTCACCACCCACTTTTGCCTCCAGGCCTATAACTAGATCCAGATCTAAGGAGGTCCCTAGAGGTGAGGTACAGAGTGTGACCTACAAGGAGGTACACTACACTCTGAAGGAACTTCTTGAGTTTTCTAGTTCGTACAAGCAGAGGTCTGGGGAACATGCATGGGAATGGATTTTAAGGGTGTGGGATAATGGTGGAAGAAACATAAACATAGATCAGACTGAATTTATTGATATTGGCCCATTAAGCATAGATTCTAGATTTAATGTAATCGCTCACAGTATTAAAAAAGGTACTAATGGTTTGTTTGGCTGGTTGGGTGAAGTATGGGTCTACAGATGGCCTACCATAAATGAACTAGAAATGCTTGACATCCCTTGGTTTACTGTTGATAGGGAATTCAGAGGCTCAGAGAGATTGGGATGCTGGAGTGGATCTGTCATGTACAACCTTTTCCTCCATACTTGGGGGATCCAGAAGATGTGAACTTCACCAAAACTATAGGAAACAAATTTGTGCGGGGGGCACCAGCATCCTTGAAGAGCTCTGTTGTTGCTCTTCTTTGTATGCCAGATCTTACTGTGGGAGCTACGGAAGAATTCAATGCAATGGGATTAATTGGATCTCAGAGAGGAAGGGGCCAAGTTGGAGTCCTCAATCACCAAAGACAGGGTGGTTGTAGTTGCCATAATGGACAGTAAAGGGGGAGAAATGGACCCAGTGTTCTGACTTGTGTAGATCTCTGGCGTTGGCTAATTAATCATGATGTTTCTAGAAGCCAAATAGATGGGAAACCCACCAAATTCTTACTTGACATATTTGAGCAGAAAAAGGCTAGGGCAAATGTATAAAAGTCTGCCCTAGATCATAAGAGCAGAATCACGGCCCCTCAACCACTTCCTGGATTTGAGTCAATTTACCGATCTAGAACCCCTTGAAAGAAGGGGAGGCCAGGTCCCTTGAAGAAAGACCCTGTTATAGTTCCATAAATATTTACTGTTAATTTTTCTCCCATCCTTCCCCAAAAGGACCTAAGGCCTTTTACTAGGGTAACTGTGCATTGGGGAAAGGCTATGATCAGACCTTTCAGGAACTACTAGACACAGGCTCTGAATTGACATTGATTGTGGGAAACCTGAAACGTCATTTTGGCCCTCCAGTAAAAGTAGGGGCTTATGGAGGTCAGGTGATCAATGGAGTTCTGGCCAAGGTCCAACTTACAGTGGGTCCAGTAGGTGCCTGAACTCATCCTGTGTGATTTCCCCAGTCCCTAAATGTAAAATTGGGATAGATATACTTAGCACTTGGCAAAATTCCCACATTGTTTTCCTTACTTGTGGAGCGAGGGCTATTATGAGGGCATATTATTATGGTGGGAAAGGCCAAATGGAAGCCTCTTGATTTGCCTATACTTGGGAAAATAATGAATCAAAAGCATTACCGCATTCTTGGAGGGATTGCAGAGATCAGTGCCACCATCAAGGACTTGAAGAATGCAGGGGTGGTGATTCTCACAACATCTCCATTTAACTCTCCTATTTGGCCTGGGTGGAAGATGTGTCTTAGACAATGACAGTTGATTATTGTAAGCTTAATCAGGTGGTGACTCCAATTGTAGCTGCTACACCAGATGTGGTTTCTTTGCTTGAACATCTCCTGGTACCTGATATGGGCTATTGATTTGACAAATGCTTTTTTCTCTATCCTGGTGCATAAGGACCACCAGAAACAATTTGCTTTCAGCTGGCAAGGCCAGCAATATACCTTCACTGTCCTTCCTCAGGGGTATGTCAGCTCTCCAGCACTGTGTCACAGCTTAGTTTGTAGAGATCTTGATTATCTTTCTCTCCCACAAGGAAATACACTGGTCCATTATATTGATAACATTATGTTGATTGGGCCAACTGAGCAGGAGGAAGTTACCACTTTGAACTCGCTAGTGGAGCATTTGTGTGTCTGAAGATGGGAAATAAATCCCACTAAAATTCAGGGGGCTTTAACTTCAGTAAAGTTTCTAGGAGTCCAGTGGTGTGGCTCCTGCTGAGATATTCCTTCTAAGGTGAAGGATAAGTTGTTGCATATGGCCCTTCCTACAAATAAGAAGGAAGCACAACTTCTGGTGGGCCTATTTGGATTTTGGAGGCAGCACATTCCTCACTTGGGTGTGTTACTTAAGCCTATCTACCCAGTGACTAGAAAAGCTTTTTGTTTTGAGTGGGGTCCAGAACAGGAGAAGGCTCTGCAACAGGTCCAGGCTGCTTTGTAGGCTGCTCTGCCACTTGGGCCATACGACCTGGCAGCCCAATGGTACTCAAAGTATCAGTGGCAAATAGGGACGCTGTCTGGAGCCTTTGGTAGGTCCCCTTAGGTGAATCACAGAGGAGGCCATTGGGATTTCAGAGCAAGGCCCTGCCATCATCTTCAGACAACTGCTCTACCTTTGAAAAACATTTCTTGTCCTGATACTGGGCCTTAGTGGAAACTGTGAACACTTGGCCATGGGTCACCAGGTTACTCTGCCACCTGAGATGCCCATCATGAACTGGGTGTTCTCTGACCCACCTAGCCATAAAGTTGGATGTGCACAATAGCACTCCATCATCAAGTGGAAGTGGTACATATGTGGTTAGGCATGGGCAGGACCCAAAGGTATAAGTAAATTGCATGAAGAAGTGGCCCAAATTCCCATAGTTCCTACTCCAGCTGCAGTACCTTCTGTCCCTCAGCATGAACCTATGGCTTCATGGGGTGTACCTTATGACCAATTAACAGAGGAAGAGAAGACTAGGGCCTGGTTCACAGATGGTTCTGCATGATATGCAGGTACCACCTGGAAATGGACAGCTGTAGCACTGCCGCCCCTTTCTGGAACAACCCTGAAGGACAGTGGTGAAGGGAAATCTTCACAATGGGCAGAACTTCGGGCAGTGTATCTGGTTATACATTTTGCCTGGAAGGAAAAATGGCCAGGTGTGTGACTACATCGACTCATGTGCTGTAGCCAGTAGTTTGTCTAGCTGGTCAGGGAACTGGAAAGAACATCATTGGAAAATTGGTGGCAAGGACATTTGGGGAAGAGGTATGTGGATAGACCTCTCTGAATGGGCAAAGGATTCAAAGATATTTGTGTTTCATGTAAATGCCTATCAAAAGGTGACCTTAGCAGAGGAGGATTTTAATAATCAGGCAGATAGGATGACCCGATCTGTGGATGGCAGTCAGCCTCTTTCCCCAATGGGCTCATGAACAAAGTGGTCATGGTGGCAGGGATGGCGGTTATCCATGGACTCAGCAGCATGGACTTCTCACCAAGGCCGATTTGGCTATAGCCACTGCTGAGTGCCAAATTTGCCAAAAGCAGAGACCAAAACTAAGCCCCTGATATGGCATCATTCCCCCGGGGAGATCAGCCAGCAACATGGTGGCAGGTTGATTATATTGGACCACTTCAATCATAGAAAGGGCAGCAGTTTGTCCTTACAGGAATAGACACTTGTTCTGGGTATGGATTTACCTTCCCTGCACGTAGAGCTTTATCCAAAACATCCATCCGTGAACTTACAGAATGCCTTATCCATTGTCATGGTATTTCACACAGCATTGCTTCGGACCAAGGAACTAACTTCACAGCCAAAGAAGTGAGGCAGAGGGCTCATGATCTTGGGATTCACTGGTCTTACCATGTTCCCCACCATCCTGAAGCAGCTAGTCTTGCAGGGCTAGGTTCTTCAGAAGGCTGTCTATTCTGAATCAGCATCGACTATATGGTACTATGTCTCCTTTTGCTAGAATTCATGGGTTCAGGAATCAAGGGGTGGAAATAGGAATGGTACTACTCACCATTATCCCTAGTAACCCACTAGGAAAGTTTTTGCTTCCTGTCCCTGCAACCTTAGGATCTGCAAGCCTAGAAGTCTTAATTCCAGAAGGAGGAATGTTTCAGCTAGGAAATACAACAATGATTTCATTAAACTGGAAGTTAAGGCTTCCCCCTGGCCACTTTGGGCTCCTCATGCCTCTGAGTCAACAGGCTGTGAAGGGAGTTAGGGTGCTGGTGGGGATGATTGACCCAGATTGCCAAGGGAACATTGAACTGTTAACTCTACAGTGGAAGTAAGGAAGCATACTCCTGGAGTGCAGGAGATCTCTTGCTGTATCTCTTAATGTTACCCTCTCCTGTTATTAAGGTCAATTGGTAATTACAACACCCAATCCAGGCAAGACAACAAATGTCTCAGACCGTTCAGGAATGAAGGTGGGGGTCATACTTTCAGGTAGAGCCAAGATCTGCTGAGGTGCTTGCTGGAGGTTGAGGGAATATAGAATGGGTAGTAGAAGGTAGTCATAAATACCAACTATGTCCACATGACCAGTTACAGAACTGAGGATTATAATTACCCTGGATATTTCTTCCCTATTCCATTAAGAATACGCTTATGCATACTTACACATGCATTAAGAGGAAACGTTTGTCACTCTCCTGTTATTCATCATGAAATGTAGCATTGATTGACTTAACATTAGTAATGTTTCTGTTTTTCTCTTCTGGGGAGAGAACTAGTATGTTTTCAGTTGTATGAAGGATAGTTGTGTTAGGTGGAATTATGAACTGTTAATGTGTTGATTTGGAGATTAAGTATGATGGTGAGAGTCATGTTTGGATATCACGTTGACAAGGGGTGGACTTGTAATGGTTTTTTTGAATTCTCAACTTGACTAGATTAAGAGATGCTGATGATTAAGAGGCCTCTGGTGTGTCCATGAGGGCATATCTAGGAATGATTGAAATATGGGATAGTGAACTGAAGTGGAGCCCCTCGCTAAGCATGGATGAACTAAACGCTGGAAGAATAAGGATGGAATAAAAGCTGGAAGAACAAGGAAGCAGATGCAGATGCAAGCTCGACTCTTCTTGAACAGGTTCTTTATTGCCAATCATCTGAGGATATTGGACTCTCGCTTCTTTACTCTTCCAAAGTGGACTCTGCCAGAGATTCTCCAGAGCACCCTGACTAATACACCCACCTATTCCAATTAGGTCCCAAGTTTCCACCACTCTAGTAGTGACATAGGCTGGAGACAGCCTTTAGCATATGGCTTTTGGGGAAAATTTTAGATCTAAATCATAACAACCAGATAGTAACAATTTTAGGCATTAGAAACCATATAATCTCTTTTTCAGCAACTCAGCTATGCTATAGGTAAAGCATAAAGGAATTGGTGTGACTATATTCCAATAAAACTTTAAAAACAAGTAACGCGGACTGGGGAGATAGCTCAGCTGGTAGAGTGCTTGCCTCACAAGCACAAGGCCCTGAGTTCGATCCCCAGTACTGCAAAAAAAAATAAAAAAATAAAAAATAAAAAAATAAAAACAAGTAACGCACCCAAGTTAGCTAACCCAAAACCCAAGTATTTTGCCATTAGTGACTTAAATTGAAGAAGATTGATATTATAAGTATAAAATACAAAGATTGAAATAATAATCAAGAAAATATAATACAAATACTACTGCATTTCATTGATCAAAGAATGGAAGTTTATTTACCACTATCACAGAAAGCTTCAAATGAATAGTACATGGCAGATAAACAGACTTGACAAAAGCTCAGTTGGTAATATTAATATCAAATATATTAAATATAGATTTTCTATATCTATTATAGGATTCTTTAAGCTGTTTCTGTGTATTGAATCATAGTACTATTTAAATAACTTTCTGAGCTGGGTGCAGTGGCACACACTTGTAATCCCAGCAGCTTGGGAGGCGAAGGCAGGAGGATCACAAGTTCAAAACCAGCCTCAGCAACTTAGCAAGGCCTTAAGCAACTCAGTGAGACCCTGTCTCTAAATAAACTATAAAAAAGGGCTGGGGATGTGGCTTAGTGGTTGAGTGCCCCTGGGTTTAGTCCCTGGTAACAAAAACAAAAACAAAAAAACCCTTTCTGTGACTTAGTTAAAGCCTGTCTAAAGAAATGTGCATTTCAGGATTGTATTTATGAAGAATGCAATACACAGTGTTTTTTACTTTAGTAGAATGCATATAATATCTTATTTCTAGAATTTAGCACCTGGATAAAAAAAAAATCCCTTTTCTTTCTAAATACTTCTTTTATTAGACACAGAATACTGGTACTGTTGTTCCTGGGAAGCTTAGAATTCAATTGTATGACTGTCTCATCTCTAAACTCTGGTGTAGGGAACTTGAACAATGACAAGTTGAGAATGATTCATGTTCTGGGAATTATTGGAACCACCTGGCTATAGTGGAGTATTTCATTATCCCTAATGTATTGAGACTTTTCTTTACTCAATTCATTAGTAAATTAAGACTTTTAACAGTTTTCAAATTGGGTAATACATATAAATGTCCAGAAATCAGATAACTTTTATAAGGCCTTAGAAGCCAATGACTGATGCTAACTTTTGGCCTGTCTGGATTATTTCTTAGGAAAAGTTTAAGTCCTGCCAATGGACCATATAGTGCTCTAGGTTCTAAGAAACAAGAGCATTTAAGACAGGATTCCCATTCATTAGAATTTACCAGCTAAAGAGTTCTTCATTGCTCTGACTAGATTATTTCTTTTGATTGCATTTAGGGGTTTATGTTTACTTGAGGTAATAACCGACCTAGTTACTTGTTGCAAAGAAAGAAAGGAGGGTAAAAATGACAATTTTGTTTTGTTCTAAGAAGATTATCTTTCTTTTCAAAGATATTTAGTTCTAACTAGAGATTGGCAAACAAACACTATCAGATTTTAGTTTTCTAGAGATATCAGGCAAGTGGCCACTTCTTTTGTGGGTCATCAAAAGTACTATGCATTGGCACTGTGGGGAGCTGTCTTTACTGCTTTTGAAAAGGGGCATGGTGACCTTTTTCCTTAGGGGGAAATCACTGATTAAAGGGAATTCTCTATATAACTTTTGTAAATACAAATAATAGGACACTGCACATTATTTAAGGACTTTTAAAGGCCCTTACACCTCTGACTTTCAAAATGCTCATTAGTTTTTTTTTAAAATCTTTTAAGAAAAAACTAACAATATAACTAAGCAGAGAAAAATGTTTGAAATTAATGACATCCCCTCATTTCAGCATCTTAAAACTGAAGTGTGTAAAATACTTTTAGACTCTCTTGGGCTGTTTGGAGAATGTCCTATGCATGTATTTTTAAGAACTCAACAGAGATTTGGAAGAAGTTTTATGCAGAATCTCCTCCTCCTCCTTCTTCTCTTCCTTCTCTTCTTCCTTCTCCTTTTCCTCCTACTCCTCTTCTTCCTCCTTCTCCTCCTTCTTCCTTTTTCCTTTTTCCTTTTAGGGATTTCCCCTTGTTTTCCATCTTGATCCCAGCCCTCTCATTCACACAGTAGATTTCTATCTATGGTGTCCCCTTGCCGGGATCTTTACTCTTTTTTTTTCCAGTGCTAGAGATTGAACCCAGGGGTGCTTTACAGCTGAGCTACATCCCCAGCACCACTCCCCCCCCCCTTTTTTTTTTTAAATTTGAGACAGGGTCTCACTAAGTTGCTCAGACTGGCTTCAAACTTGTAATTCTTCTGTCTCAACCTCCTGAGTTGCTGGGACTGCAGGTGTGCCCTACTATTTCTGACTTATTTATATATTTTAAATGGCTATCAGGTTAGTTTCTTTTCCTTTGTGGTATGTTGAGAGTCTGTTTCTCAAAACATGTAAATGATTTTCAGAAATCTGCAATTTTATTGAAATTTGGTTCAGAGAAAGTTGACCTAACACTGCCAATTTTATTGCTCTTAAAGAAGTATTATATGGATACAAGTTGCTACTCAAAAAATACAGTGAAGGAATATGTCCTTTATCCTATGAAATACTGCTTTAGGATAGGAGAGAAATATTTATGCACCTACTCCTAATTTGTAAGGTAGAAAATGTTAGGCATTTGCATTTCCTCTTAATAAATTAGTAGGAAAAAACCAATTATTAAAATGGAATTAGTTCCTAAATTGAAAGTGTTCAACCATAGACATAATGCTTACTTAAAATCTCTTTAAAAAGTCTTCTGGGAATAAGTGAGATTTGATGTTTATCTGTTTTCTCATCCAATACATGCTATTTCTCAGGCTCTAGTTCATGTTTTGGCAACACATTGAATCAGGACATATTCAAAATATGGAATATATTCTGTTTTCTGTTAGAGACATTTTTGGAAGTAATTTCATGGACTTTGTTTTGTGTGGGCACATTAGAAACAAAATACTAGACTTGGAGTTAGGAGCTGTATAAAACCTAATGCATTCTATCCAGATTTTATGTGGGTATTAGGGCTGAATAATCAGCCTGAAATTAGCATGGATCAGTTTAGTTCTCAGTTTAATGCTTATTTCTGAATTACTTAACATGAATGCTAAGGATCAACATTTTAGTTTAGAACTCTAGAGGGTTTGAGCAATTTTGCACTAAAAAATTCTGTGATTTCTAAATGTGTATAGCTGGAAAGTTGTGCTTTAATCACAATGGAGGTAATTTGATGAGACTAGCTTAATATATTTTTATTGAATCATTCAATGGTTATTCATTAAGCATTGTGGAGTAGACACTGTTTTAGGCACTAGGGATAGAGCAGTCAGGTAAGAACTGTTCTCATTGAGCTCATATTGGGGTGGGATATTCTAGGGAGTGAACAACAGACTATAAACAACTAAATAATCAAATAAGATAATTTAGCATCTATGTAATGAAGATAAGCAAAGTAAGGTAATTAAGTTAATAGTGATTTGGGAATGTGTGAAAGTTTGGAAAAGATGTCCTCTGGGGCCTGTTGGTGGTGGTGACATTTGAAGAAGCCTGTGTGATAAGAAAGTTGTGCCATTTAACAAACTATGGAAGGAGTGATCTGGCAAAGAGAACTGCTGTGCAGAGACCCTCATGGTGAATCAAACTTCAACTGTACAATTAAGAAAGAAGACCTGTGGGGCTGGATACAGTGAACTGGCCATTACATCTCAAACCTTTCAGGAGGTTTTCTAGCTCTTTGTTTAAGGATACACATGTATGTAAGAATGTATTCCCTCCAATGTTGAACCTAGATGAAAATAAAAAGAAAAATCCCATCTTTTCCTTCAGTAATTTTGAGTACCTTCTGTATGTCGAACATACAGATGCTGGAAAGAGCAATGAACAAAACATGAGTTTCTGCTTTCATGGAGTTAATTTACCTGAGATACTTCGTTAGAACGTTCTGATGCTTTTAATCTTACAAAATATTTGAAAGATTAAAAAAGATTAATTGATACTGTTAGGAGTACTGAATTCTCAACTCTCTGGGGATGGGATGGAGGTATGGTGGATATTGGTGGCTAGAGATGTTTGATTAGAGACCTTAAATGAGGTCATAAGTGTCTTAAAATATTTTAGATTAAAAAAAAAATGACTGGGTGGGTGAGGTGGTGCACATTTGTAATCCCAGCTCCTCAGGAACTGGGCAGATGGATTGCAAATTTGAGGCCACCTTGGGCAATTCAGTGAAACCCTGCTTCACAAAAATAAAAGAAGTGGGAAGGGCTTGTCTAGCATGTATGAGACCCTAGATTCAATTTCTAGTACTGGGGAAAAATAAGTAAATGGGAATAAGTATATGCCTTAGAGAAGGTATTTTTTAGAATCCAAGATTGCTACTTTTAACTTAAAATGTTGATGGTTCGGCAAACTTGGATTACTACTCAAAATAATTTTTTTTTTTGGATTAAAGCCATTTTTTTTTTTTTTTTGGTACTAGGGATTGAACCCAGGTGTGCTTAACCCCAGAGTCACATTTGCAGCCCCCCCTTTTTTTTATTAAAATCTTTTTTATTTTTACAGACTGCATTTTGATTCATTGTACACAAATGGGGTACAACTTTTCATTTCTATGGTTGTACACAATGTAGATTCACACCATTCATGTAATCATATATATACATAGGGTAATACTGTCTGTTTCATCCTACTATCTTTCCGTCCCTCGCCCCCTCCCACCCCATTTTCCTCTACACTATCCAAAGTTCCTTCATTCTTCTCTTCCCCACTGCCACCCCCCATCGTTATGTATCTTCATCCACTTATCAGAGAAAACATTCAGCCTTTGGTTTTTTGGGCTTGGCCTATTTCACTTAGCATGATATTTTCCAACTGCATCCATTTACCAGCAAATGTCATAATTTTATTCTTCTTTATGACTGAGTAATATTGCATTGTGTGTGTATATATATCACAGTTTCTTTTTCCATTTATCAGTTGAAGGGCATCTCGGTTGGTTCCACAATTTAGCTATTGTGAGTTGCGCTGCTATGAACATTGATGTGGCTTCATCACTGTAGTATGCTGATTTTAAGTCCTTTGGGTATAAACCAAGGAGTGGGATACCTGGGTCAAATGGTGGGTCCATTCCAAGTTTTCTGAGGAATCTCCATACTGCTTTCCAGAGTGAATATACCAACTTGTAACTCCACCAGCAATGTATGAGTGTGCCTCTTTCCCCACATCCACACCAACACTTATTATTGCTTGTGTTCTGGATAATAGTCATTCTAATTGGAGTTAGATGAAATCTTAGGGTGATTTTAATTTGCATTTCTCTAGTTACCAGGGATGATGAGCACTTTTTCATATATTTGTTGATCACCTGTATATCTTCTTCTGTGAAGTGTCTGCCCATTTCTTTAGCCCACTTATTGATTGGGTTCTTTGTATTTTGGGTGTAAAGTTTTTTAAGTTCTTTATAAACTTTGGAGATGAGTGCTCTGTCTGAAGTGTATGTGGAAAAGATTTTCTCCCACTCTGTAGGCTCTCTTTTCACATTATTGATTGTTTCCTGTGCTGAGAAAAAACTTTTTAGTTTGGATCTATCCTATTTATTGATTCTTGCTTTTATTTCTTGTGCTATGGGGGTCTTGTTAAGGAAGTCTGGTCCTAAGCCAAAGCGATGGAGATTCAGGCCTGCTTTTTCTTCTATTTGATGAAGGGTCTCAGGTCTAATTCCTAGATCTTTGATCCATTTCAAGTTGAGTTTTGTACAGGGTGAGAGATAGGGGTTTAATTCCATTTTATTGCATATGGATTTCCAGTTTTCCCAGCACCATTTGTTGAAGAGGCTATCTTTTCTCCATTGTAAGTTTTTGGCACCTTTGTTTAGTATGAGCTAACTATACTTTGTGAGTTTGTTTCTGTGTCTTCTATCCTGTACCATTGGTCTACCTGTTTATTTTGGTGTCAATACCAAGCTGTTTTTGTTACTATTGCCCTATAGTAGAGTTTGAGGTTTGGTATTGTGATACCTCCTGCATCACTCTTCCTGCCCAGGATTGCTTTGACTTCTGGGTTCAGAAGTAATTTTTTGTGTAGGATTTCTATTCATACATTTTAGGAGTTAAATTAACTCTCTTACATGAATGGCTTCATTTGCTTCTGTGGCAGAGATTCAATTCAAATATAGTAATAGAGGCATTGGTTATCTCAAAGGTTTCCATTCTTATGGTTCTAGTATTTTGTAGTTTTTCTTCTACATTCTGTTGTTCTGTCTTCTTATGAGTGATAATGATTTAGTGAAACTCCAATGTACAATTGTTGTCACCTATTATCTTTGACATTATGTTTGGGTAAGATAATTAGGGATTTTTTAAAATTAAGATTAAAAGTAATATTTGAGTTGGGTACAGTGGTGCATGCCTGGATTTCAAAGCCAGCCTCAGGCAATGGTGAGGTGCTAAGCAACTCAGTGAGACCCTGTTTCCAAATAAAATAGAAAACAGGCCTGGGGATGTGGCTCAATGGTCCAGTGCCCCTGAGTTCAATTCCTGGTACCAAAACAAACAAACAAACAAACAAAAAAACCTAGCCTCAAAATGTGTTTGTGCTAGTCAGCTTTTCATTACAGTGACAGAATACTTGACATAAACAGCTCAAATGCAGGAAAGATTTATTTAGGCTTATGGTTTTAGTTCATGGTCAGCTAGTTCCACCGTTTCTGAGTCTGTGGTAAGACAGAAAATGGGGGATGGATGTGACAGAGCAAAGATACTCAACTCATATTGCCAGGAAGCAAGGAGAGTGAGGAAGGGGCAAGGGATAAGATATACTCTTCAAAGGCACACCCCTATGACCCACTTCCTTCAACTGGGCCGCCCTACCTTCTAATACCCCATTCACCTATGAATTCATTAGTGAATTCATTTATTGATGGGATCAGAGCCCTCATGATCCATTCATTTCCCCAATGCCCCCCCTCTGAACATTGCTGCATTGGGTACCAGTCCTTCAACATGTCATGCCTTTGGGTGACATTACATATCCAAATTATAATAGTTATACATTTAATGTTTGAATTACAAATTTAAAAACACTTTAAAAACTCAGTTGTTAAGAAGAGGTAAGCTGGGCATGGTGGAGCAGGCTTGTAATCCCAGTGACTTGGGATGGAGACAGGAGTACCTCGAGTTCAAAGCCAACCTCAGCAACATTGAGGTGCTAAGCAACTCATGGAGACTCTGTCTCTAAACAAAATACAAAACAGGGACTGGGGATGTGGCCCAGTGTTACAGTACCCTAGTTCAATATCTAGTACCAAAAAAAAAAAAAAGAAGAGAAGAGGCAGGATTTCCCAACAATATAGTATATCTGGAGGCAAAGACTTTATAGCAGCAGAGGCAAAGAATCTTTTTTCTTCATTTTTAGGGACACCAGCAGCAGTGAAAGTGAAGACAGTTCTGATTCTTCTTCTGATGAGTTAATTGGCCCTCCTTTACCCCCTAAAATGTTAGAAGACTCAGTTAATCTCATGGAGGAAGATATCCTTGGACCTTTACCCCCACCGCTTTATGAAGAGGAAGAAGAAGATGATGATGAAGGAGAAGATGAAGGAGAAGAGGAAGTAAGTATTCAGGTGTAATTTAAGAATTTATGGGAGTGGCATCTTTAAGATATTATAGAGATCAATTTCCTGCTAAACTGTTAATTATAAGAATTAAAAAACAAAACAAAACAAAACAAATCTAAACAAACCCTAGGAAGAAGAAGAAAACTAAAAAATAGTTTAGTGGAGAGCAGAAAATAGTGTGTTAAAAAGAAATTAATATCACATTTTGTTAAGCCTATTTAAGCATTCAGTATAAATGAAATCTTGGGGACATTTAAAAACAAATTGGATCTAAAATTATCATCAACAATAAAGTGGAAGATGGGAGAGTGGGATTGGAATTCATTCATTGTGACATCCTTGTATTATGTTGGAGGAGAGTAGAGATATTTGTTAACTTTATACTAGTTTAAGTTCAATGTATGAGTTATAATTTTAAGAATAATTCCCCAAAGACTAGAAATAAAATATATAACCTCCAAAATAGTGAAAGGAAACATTGTAAAAGTACATATTTGACACTTGGAGTAGATGATTTTTTAATACCTCCTTTATGTGACAAATGATTTTCAGTAGTAATTAAGAAATGAAATGAATAATAATGATAAGAAAAGAAATACTTTTTTCAGTCTGTCAGAGATTTTGTCAAAATTGGTATTTGAGTATTCATGTTCAGGAACACACTATACAAAATTTGTCAATTTATGTTCACAGTTGACCAACTAAAGCTTTTAATTTAAATTTTGTCATCTTTTTCACATAAAACAACATATGTGTGTTTGTATGTATACACACATTTATGTATATATACATGTGTGAGACTTCATAAAATTAGGAAAAGAAACATAAGGAAAATTTTGATAAATTATAAATTCTACAAATTGCAATGTTGATTCTTTTTTGATATAAATTATAGTGACTTTTAAATATATCTTTGCAGTTTAAGTATTTTCACTTAAATGTAAAATTCGTTTTTCATTATATCTGGTAAAAACTTAAGAAGTTTTTTTCAGCAAAAATCAGAGAAAATGTCTAACTATGGCAAACATTGTTATTAAAGAATGTATTACTTTAGAATGTTTTTGGTGAAAACAATTGAAGCATTCAGACATTACTGTTTTGAATTCTTCTGCCTATATAATCTGCCATCTTCCATATTTGTTTTCTTCCTGGCTTTCACAGAAAATAGAATTGAAATTTTATTTTTTGTAATCATTGTTTATTTTGAATCCACTGTTTAAATGCAGAAATGCATGTTATAAGAGTGGTTAGAGATAGAAAACTACCCTCAAAGTAAGACTGAATGATTCTGAACCATTATGAGCATTGTGGAAATCTGAATAGCTGAGTATATATATGCATAAGTGTGGTGCAGACTGTTTAACAGGGAGTTCTCCAAATTAAATTAAGTAGTAAAAATGTGTTAATTGAAACTTAAATTTGTATTGTTAAAACTTAACAGTAACTATAGCAAAAAACAAAAATAAAAAAAACTAGTTTCTAAACTCACATTGTTTTTAATTGCTATTGCATGATGATAATAAAGATTTATCTGTAGTTGATTTTATTTTTTTAGATTTTATTTTTTGTGAGACTAAGCACAAAAGTGTGCCTCTGAGCTAGATCCTCAACGCTTTTTGTTTTTATTATTGCTTTTAAGTTTTCCACAGAAAATATATGCTCTTTTTATTGGCATCACTTCCACTGTAATTCTTTGGATATGCCATTAAATTCAGTTATTCCCATAAAAGTCAGGAAAGGAGAAAAAAGAAGTAGAGGAAAATCTTGGCAAATGGATACCAAATGATATGATAGTAGGCATAAACACAAATATGTTGGTATTCACAATAGATGTAAAGGGACCAAATTTGCCACTTATAAGAGAAAAATACTTGGATTGAACTTTAAATTCAGGTATATTTTATTTATTAGTGATACATCTAAAATATAATTACATAGAAAGGTTGAAAGTAAAGGAATAGAAAAGGTGTTGTAACTCACTAATAGAACACTTACTTTGCATGCATTAATCCCTGGGTTTGACCTCTAGCACTACAGAACTACAGAGGAATAATAGAAATAAGAAATAGAAATGAATATAGCAGAAAAATGCTAACCAAAAGATAGCTGATTAATGTTATAAAATTGATATCAGACAAAATAATCTTTTTTTTTTTTTTTTTTGAGAAGAGATCTCATCTTGCTATGTTGACCACCAAGAACTTGAGATCTTCCTATTTCAGCCTGCTTAGTAGCTAGAATTACAGGCGTGTGTCACCACCATGCTATGCTCAGACAATATAATCTTTAAGTCATAATACTGATCAGTGGTAAAGACGACATGGCTTAATGGTAAAAGGAACAATTTACTCTCCAGGAAAAATTGTCAGTCCCCAGTCTCTGTGCATATAATACAGTATTTTCAAAGTGTGTAAATCTATTGGGTATGGTGGTGCACACCTGTAATCCTAGGGATTTGGGAGACTGAGGCCGGTGGATCACTGGTTTGAGGCCAGCCTCAGCTACTTAGCAAGATCCTGTCTTAAAATAAAGAGGGCTAGGATGGGCAGGGGATATTGCTTAGTTGTTAGAGTACTTACCTTGAATGCACAAGGCCTTGGGTCTAATCACCACCACCGCAAAAAAAAAAAAAAATAGTAAAAAGGACTGGGAATATAGTTAAGTGGTAAAGCACCCTTGGAATCAATTCCCAGTTTAAAAAAAAAGATTCAAAATGTATAAAGAAAAAATTTACAGGATTACAGGGAGAAATGCACAAATATAACATCGTAATGGGAGAGACAAATTAGTACATGTTATATGAATAATAAAAATAAACAAGTTTGATCTATTAAACAGAATTTGTGGACAATCATAAAACAAGAAGTATCTAGGTCACAGAGTGCTGTGGAAACATTAAGTTCTGTGGAACCTTGAGGAAAATGTGGTGGATTATTTTGGATAGTCCATAGAGTACCATGGAATGCAAGAATGGGTTTTGTAATGGACTGAATGTTTGTGTCTTGCCAAAATTCACACATTGAAGCCCTAGCCTCCAGTGTGACCTTTTTTGGAGATAAGGCCTGTAAAGTTAAATTAGGTTATAAGGTTCTGATCCCATAGGATTAATGTCCTTATCAGAAGAGACACTGAAAAGTGTATACTCAACCCTCCACTCCCCATGCAAGGAAGAATGGTTATGTGAGGCCATAGCAGAAGGTGGTTGTCTACATACCAGGAAGAGATGTCTCACCAGAAACCAGATTTGCCAGCACCTCGATTATGCACTTCTAGCCTTCAGCACGGTGAGAAAAATAAATTAGTTAAGTCAGGGTACTTAACCAGTCTGGCGTGTTTTATTATGGCTGTCTGAGTTAATGATCGTAGATTTTCAAGTCTCACAAGAGACAGAGAAGGGAAGGAAGAGGGATGTTGCCAGCAGGAAAATAATTGAAGGCCTAGATGTGTGAGAGTACAGATATTTGGTGAAGGTGTCTTGTGATTAGTGCATGACTGAGTTTTCCTTACTAGGGCCAAGTGGGAAGATGAGGCTGATGAGATGAAAACCAGAAAGCATTTAGAATTACTTTCAGGAAGAGATAGAATTTGAGTAAGTGTATAGAGAGTACATTTTGGTGGGCATGATGGGATCATGTTTAGGTGGAGTGATGGGAAGTAACAAAGGCATAGGGTACAAGATTAGATATGGAATGATGGGAAAATAAGC
The DNA here is from genome assembly GCF_902686445.1 of Sciurus carolinensis. Classification (NCBI taxonomy): domain Eukaryota; kingdom Metazoa; phylum Chordata; class Mammalia; order Rodentia; family Sciuridae; genus Sciurus; species Sciurus carolinensis. The sequence goes on from NC_062218.1 coordinate 32,156,312, forward strand.
TTTTCTAGAACAGAGACTTGGTGAGAAGATCAGACTTTTCATTGGAGATGATGTGTGAGTAAACCCAATGTGCCACTAGCTCTGTAGAGAAGTAAAGGCATGACTAGATAAGGGCTTTAGAAGTCCATTTGTAAGCTTTAGCCTTTCCCAGCTGTGATTCAAACTTATCAGGTAACTGCATAGGAGCTGTCTAGGTTTTATAGGATTATGTACATTTGTTCTTTTTTAAATAATTATTTTATTATTTGTTTTTATGTGGTGTTAAGGATCAAACTAGTGACTCACGTGCTAGGTAAGCACACTACCACTGAGCCACAACCCTAGCACATTGGTTCTTTTTGGAGGCAAATTTTTTTTTTGTTTGTTTTTGAGGAAAAGGAAGGTTTGCTAGCAAAGGAGAAACACAGGGGATTCCTATCCGAAGGGCTATGATTCTGCCCATCAGCAGGAACAGGGGGCTTTTAAACAGATGATTCAAAAGGCTGTGGAGTTGTAGTTCACTTGTTAATTTGGGAGATAGTCTTTTCTGAGATCTGGTACCATCCCCAAAGTCTGGATTACTTCATTCCTATGGGGTGTGTACTCAAAGACAGATAAATGCCTAAAATGGGGAAGAAAGGTAATCCTGTTTCTCCTGAGATTAGGGAGAGGGGCGATTGGGGAGGAGCAGGGGAAGAGGAAGAAAAAGAAACTTGTCCATTTTAGAAATAAGTTGCAGTGGTAGAGCAGCAAGGGCTGCATTCAAAGCATGAAATAGAACACTGTTGAATTTCCCCACTGTCAATATCTACATTCTGTTTCTATGGAAAAATGGGTGACAACATCTCCAAGCTGCTTCCTACTGAAAGAGGGTGAAGTTTGGGGAAGTAAGCCAAAGTCCTTGTTTTGACAAATCTTTAAGTCTTTTTAGGATTTGCCTTTTATAAACTAAGTAAAAAGGAAATGCTGCTAAAATTATATTAAGGTCAGGGCAAGGCAGTAATGTGTGTCAGCTGTCTCAATTGTGTACACCAAGTGGTAATGCAAAACTTAGAATCCTTTGTGGTTCTTTTCCATATCTCCTTTTTCTTTTTCTCATTTACAGCTCAACAGCATTAACAGCATTTCTAAAGTTAGGGAAGAAATGATGGGTGAAGCAGATAACTTGTGAATTTGATGCTCTCAATGTAGCTTTGCAGTGACCTTCCTAGACCCCAAGATATTATTTGGCTTTGAATGAGGGCTTTCATTTTCAGATAGTGTGATTTGATACTTGATGAGGGTAACCTCAGCCCGTTTTTTAGTTTCTGAGTAAGAACAGTAACTTTTTTGCTTTGTTGTATTCTCATGTTGATTCAGATATGTGGGATATTTGCAGGCTTCTAGATGAAATAATTATAGAATTAGAGGTAGTAGGCAAAGGAAATCTGCTTCTTAACTTCCTGAATGTGAATATTATAGTGGGATATAGATGGATGAATTAACATGATTCATTTTAGGTAATTTGTATAGCAGTGTTTGGCATATATACATTTATATATATTATATATATTTTTTTAAAGTTGTAGATGGACACAATACCTTTATTTTTTTTTAAATTTTTTTGTGGTTGTGCACAATGTATATTTCCGCCATTGATGTAATCATACATATACATAGGGTAATACTGTTTGTTTCATTCTACTGTTTTTCCATCTCCACCCCCTCCCTCCCCTTTTTCCTCTACAACATCCAAAGTTCCTTCATTCTTCTCTTCCCCACTGCCACCCCCCATCGTTATATATTGTCATGCACTTATCAGACCTTTGGCCTTTGGTTTTTTGGGCTTGGCCTATTTCACTTAGCATGATATTTTCGAATTGCATCCATTTGCCAGCAAATGTCATAATTTTTTTCTTCTTTATGACTGAGTAATATTGCATGATATATATATTGCATGATATATATATATATATATATCACAGTTTCTTTATCCATTCATCAGTTAAAGGGCATCTCGGTTGGTTCCACAATTTAGCTATTGTGAGTTGCGCTGCTATGAACATTGATGTGGCTTCATCACTGTAGTATGCTGATTTTAAGTCCTTTGGGTATAAACCAAGGAGTGGGATACCTGGGTCAAATGGTGGGTCCATTCCAAGTTTTCTGAGGAATCTCCATACTGCTTTCCAGAATGGCTATACCAATTTGCAACTCCACCAGCAATGTATGTGTGTGCCTCTTTCCCCACATCCACACCAACACTTATTATTGCTTGTGTTCTTGATAATAGTCATTCTAATTGGAGTTAGATGAAATCTTAGGGTGATTTTAATTTGCATTTCTCTAGTTACCAGGGATGATGAGCACTTTTTCATATATTTGTTGATCACCTGTACATCTTCTTCTGTGAAGTGTCTGCCCATTTCTTTAGCCCACTTATTGATTGGGTTCTTTGTATTTTGGGTGTAAAGTTTTTTAAGTTCTTTATAAACTTTGGAGATGAGTGCTCTGTCTGAAGTGTATGTGGAAAAGATTTTCTCCCACTCTGTAGGCTCTCTTTTCACCTTATTGATTGTTTCCTGTGCTGAGAAAAAACTTTTTAGTTTGGATCTATCCTATTTATTGATTCTTGCTTTTATTTCTTGTGCTATGGGGGTCTTGTTAAGGAAGTCTGGTCCTAAGCCAAAGCGATGGAGATTCAGGCCTGCTTTTTCTTCTATTTGATGAAGGGTCTCAGGTCTAATTCCTAGATCTTTGATCCATTTCAAGTTGAGTTTTGTACAGGGTGAGAGATAGGGGTTTAATTTCATTTTACTACATATGGATTTCCAGTTTTCCCAGCACCATTTGTTGAAGAGGCTATCTTTTCTTCATTGTAAGTTTTTGGCACCCTTGTCTAGTATGAGGGTACTGTACTTATGTGGGTATGTCTCTATGTCTTCTATCCTGTACCATTGGTCTACCTGTCTATTTTGGTGCCAGTACCATGCCGTTTTTATTACTATTGCTGTATAGTACAGTTTAGGATCTGGTATAGTGATACCTCCTGCCCAGGATTGCTTTGGCTATTCTGGGCGTTTTGTTCTTCCAGATGAATTTCATGATTGCTTTTTCTGTTTCTATGAGACATGTCATAGGGATTTTAATTGGAATTGCGTTAAATCTGTATAGTGTCTTTGGAAGTATGGCCATTTTGATAATATTAATTCTGCCTATCGAAGAACATGGGAGGGAGATCTTTCCATCTTCTAAGGTCTTTCTCAATTTCCTTCTTCAATGTTTTGTAGTTTTCATTGTAGAGATATTTTACCTCTTTGGTTAGATTGATTCCCAAGTATTTTATTTTTTTGGAGGTTATTGCAAATGGAGTTGTTTTCCTCATTTCCCTTTCAGATGTTTCATTGTTTACGTATAAAAATGCTTTAGGTTTATGAGTGTTGATTTGATAACTTGCTATTTTGCTGAATCCATTTATGAGATCTAGAAGTTTTCTGGAGGAGTTTTTTTGGATCCTCTAAATACAGAATCATGTCATCAGCAAATAGTGACAGCTTAAGTTCCTCTTTTCCTATTTGTATCCCTTTAATTACTTTGTCTGTCTAATTGCTCTGGCTAGTCTTTCAGGTACGATGTTGAATAGAAGTGGTGAAAGAGGGCATCCCTGTCTTGTTTCCTTTTTTTAAGGGAATGCTTTCAGTTTTTCTCCATTAAAGAATGATGTTGGCCATGAGCTTAGCATAAATAGTCTTTACAATGTTGAGGTATGTTCCTACTATCCCAGTTTTTTCTAGTGTTTTGAGCATGAAGGGGTGTTGTATTTTGTTGAACGCTTTTTCTACGTCAATTGAAATAACCATATGATTCTTATCCTTATGTCTCTTGGCATGATGGATTACATTTATTGATTTACAGATGTTGAACCAACCTTGCATTTCTGGGATGAACCCCACTTGATTGTGGTGCACTATCTTCTTAATATGTTTTTGGATATGGTTTGCCAGTATTTTGTTAAGGATCTTTGAGTCTATATTCATCAAGGATATTGGTCTAAAATTTTCTTTGCTTGATGTGTCTTTGTCTGGTTTGGATATGAGGGTGATATTAGCTTCATAGAATGAGTTTGGTAGGGTTCTCTCCTTTTCTATTTCCTGGAATACTTTGAGAAGTATTGGAATGAGTTCTTCTTTGAAGGTCTCGTAGAACTTGGCTGAGAATCATCTGGTCCTCGGCTTTTCTTGGATGGTAGGCTTTTGATGCTTCTTCTATTTCATTGCTTGACATTGATCTGTTTAAATTGTGTATGTCCTCCAGGTTCAGTTTGGGAGAGCATATGTCTCTAGAAATTTGTTGATGTCTGTGTTATTTTCTATTTTGTTGGAATATAGATTTTAAAAGTAGCTTTTCATTATGTTATGTATTTCAGTGGTATCTGTTGTGATATTTCCTTTTTTATCATGAATTTTAGTAATTTGAGTTTCTCTCTCCTCTTTGTTAGTGTGGCTAAGGATTTGTCTATTTTGTTTACTTTTTCAAAGAACCAACTTTTTGTTTTGTCAGTTTTTTGAATTATTTCTTTCGTTTCAATTTCATTGATTTCAGCTCTGATTTTAATTCTTTCCTGTCTTCTTCTACTTCTGGTGTTGTTCTGTTCTTCTTTTTCTAGGGCTTTGAGCTGTAAGGTTAGGTCGTTTTAGTTGTTGACTTTTTATTCTTTCCTTGAATGTGCTCCATGCAATGAATTTTTCTCTTAGTACTGCTTTCATAGTGTCCCAGAGATTTTGATATGTTGTATCATCGTTCTCATTGATCTCTAAGAAGTTTTTTTATCTCCTCCCTGATGTTTTCTGTTATCCATGCTTCATTCAGTGGCATGGATTGTTGGAGTGATTAACTCCAGGTATTGGAGTAATTTCTGTTTTTTATTTTGTCATTGATTTCTAATTTCATTCCATTATGATCTGATAGAAGATAAGGCAGTATCTCTATTTTTTTGCATTTACTAAGGGCTGCTTTGTGGCATAACATATGGTCTATTTTTGAGAAGGTTCTATATGCTGCTGAGAAGAAAGTGAATTCGCTCGTTGATGGATGGAATATTTTATATGTGTTTTTTTTATTGTAAACAAATGGGATATGTGTTGTTTCTCTATTTGTACATGGAGTCAAGGCATACCATTTGTGTAATCATAAATTTACATAGGGTAATGTTTGATTCATTCTGTTATTTTTTTCCCTTCCCCCATACCCCTCCCACCCCTCTTTTCCCACTATACAGTCCTTCCTTCCTCCATTCTTACCAGTTTCCTTAACCCTAACCCTAAACCTAACCCTAACCCTAACCCTAACGGTAACCCCTCCACCCCCCACTATATGTCTTCATCCGCTTATCAGCGAGATCATTCGTCCTTTAGTTTTTTGAGATTCGCTTATCTCACTTAGTATGATATTCTCCAATTTCATCCATTTGCCTGCAAATGCCATAATTTTATCATTCTTCATTGCGGAGTAATATTCCATTGTATATATATGCCACAGTTTCTTTATCCATTCATCAACTGAAGGGCATCTAGGTTGGTTCCACAATCTGGCTATGGTGAATTGAGCAGCAATGAACATTGATGTGGCTGTATCTCTGTAGTATGCTGATTGTAAGTCCTTTGGGTATAGGCCAAGGAGTGGGATAGCTGGGTCAAATGGTGATTCCATTCCAAGCTTTCTGAGGAATCTCCATACTGCTTTCCAGAGTGGCTGCACTAATTTGCAATCCCACCAGCAATATATGAGTGTACCTTTTTCCCCACATCCTCACCAACACCTATTGTTGCTTGTGTTCTCGATAGTTGCCATTCTAATTGGGGTGAGATGGAATCTTAGGGTGGTTTTGATTTGCATTTCTCTTATTACTAGAGATGTTGAACATTTTTTCATATATCTGTTGATTGCTTGTAGATCTTCTGTGAAGTGTCTGTTCATTTCCTTAGCCCATTTGTTGATTGGATTATTTGCATTCTTGGTGTAGAGTTTTTTGAGTTCTTTATAGATTCTGGAGATTAGCGCTCTATCTGAAGTATGAGTGGCAAGATATTCTCCCACTCTGTAGGCTCTTTCTTCACATTACTGATAGTTTCCTTTGCTGAGAGGAAGCTTTTTAGTTGAATGTATCTGAGTTATTGTTTCTTGCTTTTATTCTTGTGCTATGGGAGTCCTGTTAAGGAAGTCTGATCCTAAGCCAGCAAGGTGAAGATTTGGACCTACTTTTTCTTCTATAATCTGCAGGGTCTCTGGTCTGATTCCGAGGTCCTTGATCCATTTTGAGTTTAGTTTCGTGCATGGTGAGAGATAGGGGTTTAATTTCATTCTGTTGCATATGGTTTTCCAGTTTTCCCAGCATCATTTGTTGAAGAGGCTATTCTTTCTCCATTGCATATTTTTGGCCCCTTTGTCTAGTATGAGAAAATTGTATTTATTTGGGTTTGGGTCCATGTCCTCTATTCTGTACCATTGATCTACCTTTCTATTTTGGTACCAATACCTTGCCGTTTTTGTTACTATTGCTTTGTAGTAGAGTTGAAGATCTGGTATTGCGATACCCCCTGCTTCGCTCTTTCTACTGAGGATTGCTTTAGCTATTCTGGGTTTTTTATTCTTCCAGATGAATTTCATAATTGCTTGCTCTATTTCTGTAAGGTACATCATTGGGATTTTAATTGGAATTACATTGAATCTGTATAGCGCTTTTGGTAGTATGGCCATTTTGACAATATTAATTCTTCCTATCCAAGAACATGGGAGATCTTTCCATCTTCTAAGGTTTTCTTTAATTTGGTTCTTTAGTGTTCTGTAGTTCTCATTGTAGAGGTCTTTCACCTCTTTTGTGAGATTGATTCCCAAGTATTTTATTTTTTTCGATGCTATTGTGAATGGGGTAGTTTTCCTAATTTCTCTTTCTGAAGATTCATCACTTATGTATAAAAATGCATCAGATTCATGAGCATTGATCTTGTAACCTGCTACTTTACTGAATTCACTTATGAGTTCTAAAAGATTTCTGGTGGAATTTCCAGGTTCCTCTAAATATATAACCACGTCATCAGCGAACAGGGATAGTTTGAGTTCTTCTTTTCCTATTCATATCCCTTTAATTTCTTTGGTCTGTCTAATTGCTCTGGCTTGAGTTTCAAGGATGATATTGAATAGAAGTGGTGAAAGAGGGCATCCCTGCCTTGTTCTAGTTTTTAGGGGAAATGCTTTCAGTTTTTCACCATTTAGAATGATATTAGCCATGGGCGTAGCGTAGATGGCCTTTACAATGTTAAGGAATGTTCCCACTATCCCTATTTTTTCTAGTGTTTTGAGCATGAAGGGATGCTGTGTTTCATCGAATGCTTTTTCTGCATCTATTGAAATAATCATGTGATTCTTAACTTTAAGTCTGTTGATTTGGTGAATGACATTTATTGATTTCTGGATGTTGAACCAACCTTGCATCTCTGGGATAAAACTCACTTGATCATGGTGCACCATCTTTTTAACATATTTTTGTATGCGATTTGCTGAAATTTTGTTTAGAATTTTTGTGTCGATGTTCATTAAGGATATTGGTCTGACATTTTCTTTCCTCGATGTGTCTCTGTCTGGTTTAGGTATCAGGGTAATATTGGCTTCATAGAATGAGTTTGGGAGGGTTCCCTCCTCTTCTATTTCATGGAATACTTTGAAAAGTATTGGAATGAGCTCTTCTTTAAAGGTTTTGTAGTACTCGGCTGAGAACCCATCTGGTCCCGGACTTTTCTTTGTTGGTAGGCTTTTGATGACCTCTTCTATTTCATTGCTTGAAATTGATTTATTTAAGTTGTGTATATCCTCCTCGTTCAGTTTAGGTAATTCATATGTCTCTAGAAACTTGTTGATGTCTTCGAGGTTTTCTGTTTTGTTGGAGTATAGATTTTCAAAATAGCTTCTAATTATGTTTTGTATTTCACTCGTGTCTGTTGTGATGTTTTTTTGTTCATTCCGAATTTTAGTAATTTGAGTTTTCTCCCTCTTTTTCTTTGTTAGTGTGGCTAAGGGTTTATCAATTTTGTTTATTTTTTCAAAGAACCTACTATTTATTTTGTTAATTTTTCCGATTGTTTCTTTTGTTTCAATTTTGTTGATTTCTGCTCTGATTTTAACTATTTCCTGTCTTCTACTACTTTTGGTATTGGTCTGCTCTTCTTCTTCTAGGCCTTTGAGCTGTAGTGTTAAGTCGTTTATTTGTTGATTTCTACTTCTTTTGTTGAATGCGCCCCATGAAATAAATCTTCCTCTAAGTACTGCGTTCATCGTGTCCCAGAGATTTTGATATGATGTGTCTTTGTTCTCATTTACTTCTAAGAATTTTTTTATTTCCCTCCTGATGTTTTGTGTTATCCATTCATCATATAATAGTGTATTATTTAATCTCCAGGTATTGGAGAAGTTTCTGTTTTTTATTCTGTCATTTATTTCTAATTTCAATCCATTATAATCTGATAGAGTACAAGGTAGTGTCTCTATCTTCTTGTATTTGCTAACAGTAGCTTTGTGGCATAAAATATGGTCTATTTTAGAGAAGGATCCATGTGCTGCTGAGAAGAAAGTGTATTCACTCTTTGTTGGATGATATATTCTATAAATGTCTGTTAAGTCTAAATTATTGATTGTGTTATTGAGATCTGTGGTTTCTTTGTTCAATTTTTGTTTGGAAGATCTGTCCAGTGGTGAGAGAGGCGTGTTAAAATCACCTAGTATTATTGTGTTATGGTCTCTTTGGTTTCTGAAATTGAGAAGGATTTTTTTGACATACATGGATGAGCCACTGTTTGGGGCATAGATGTTTATGATTGTTATATCTTGATGATTTATGCTTCCCTTAAGCAGTATGAAATGTCCTTCTTTATTCCTTGTGACTAACTTTGTCTTGAAGTCCACATTATCTGAAATGAGGATGGGTACCCCAGCTTTTTTGCTGAATCCATGTGCATGGTGGTAGGTTTTTTCCCACCCTTTCACCTTTAGTCTATGGGTATCTTATTCTAAGAGGTGAGTCTTTTGCAGGCAACATATTGTTGGATCTTTCTTTTTAATCCAATCTGCCAGTCTATGTCTTGATTGATGAGTTCAGGTCATTAACATTCAGGGTTATTATTGAGATATGATTTGTATTCCCAGTCATTTGTCTCATTTTGTTTATTTATTTATTTTTGACACGACTTGGTTCCTCTTTTATTTGACAATTCCTTTAGGATAGTTCTTCCCTTTGCTGATTTGCTTCTTTGTTTTTTATCTCTTCCTCATGGAATATTTTGCTGAGAATGTTCTGTAATGCTGGCTTTCTTTTTGTAAATTCTTTTAGCTTTTGTTTATCATGGAAGGATTTTATTTCATCGTCAAATTTGAAGGTAAGTTTTGCTGGGTATAAGATTCTTGGTTGGCATCCGTTTTCTTTCAGGTTTTAAAGAATTTTGTTCCAGGCCCTTCTAGCTTTTAGGGTCTGGATTGAAAAATCTGCTGATATCCATATTGGTTTCCCCCTGAATGTAATTTGGTTCTTTTCTCTCATAGCCTTTAAAATTCTGTCTTTATTTTGTATGTTAGGTATTTTCATTATAATGTGCCTTGTTGTGGGTCCATTGTAATTTTATGTATTTGGAGTCCTATAAGCCTCTTGTTCTTGATTTTCCATTTTGTTCTTCAGTTTTGGGAAATTTTCTGAAATTATCTCATTGAATAGGTTGTTCATTCCTTTGGTTTGTTTCTCTAAGCCTTCCTCAATCCCAATAATTCTTAAATTTCCCCTTTTCATGATATCCCATAAGTCTTGTAGATTCTGTTCATGATTTCTTACCATCTTCTGTGTTTGTTCAACTTTGTTTTCAAGGTTAATTTTTTTTTCTTCAATATGTGAGGTTCTGTCTTCCAGGTGTTCTATCCTATTGGTTATGCTTTCTATGGAGTTTTAACTTGGTTTATTGTTTTCTTCATTTCAAGGATTTCTGTTCGTTTTTTTTTTCAATATCTCTAACTCTTTATTGAAATGATCTTTTGTTTCCTGTATTTGCTCCTTTAACTTTTGATTGGTGCGATCATTTAATGCCTGCATTTGCTCTTTCATCTCCTCCTTCAATGCCTGCATTTGCTCTTTCATCTCCTCGTTTGCTTCCTGATTGTTTTAATTATATACATTCTGAACTCTCTTTCTGACATTTCTTCTGCTGTGCTGTCTTTGGGTTTTGTTGATATAGTATCTAGGTTTGTTTGGAACATTTTCTTCCCTTGTTTTCACATATTGGTCAGATGTCAGTGGGACTCTGAGATATTACAGATTTCCTCTATTGGTTTATAGTGTCACTGTAGTTTTCCAGTATATCACCTCCCAGCTTTCAGTAGCCTGAAGTCTTGGAGGAACTTGATAATGCAGTGCTTCCGAAGAAAGCTGCCCCTAGCCCGCTACTGGTTCCAGGGCTTGGAGCTGGCTCTGTGCAGAAAGTCTCTCACTGGGCGGTCTGCTCCGAGAAGCTGACCGTGAAAGGAGCCTGCTGCCGGAGGGAGCAAGGCTGCTTGGGGAAGTCCCTGGCTGCCCTGTCCTGGTACCTGAAGCTGCCTGCGGGCCGGAGCTAGCCGCTGGCTCTGGGACTTGGAGCTGGTTCTGTGCAGAAAGGCTCTCACTGGGGGACCTGTTCCGAGAAGCTGGCCGTGTGGGAGGAGCCCTCTGCCGGAGGGAGCAGGGCTACCTGGGGAAGACTCTAGCTGCCTTGCCCTGCTCTGAGAAGGTGTCCCTATCCGGGCCTGCCGCCCAGGCTAAGCTTCATCCGGTGGGGAGACTCACCCCGTGGTTCTGTTTTAATCCGAGTATCTCAATGCCTCCCCTTCTTGAATCCTGGGTTCTGGAGCGACAGGAGATGCAGTCACCTTGTAGTCTGCCATGTTGAATCGCACCGTGGTCTCTATATATTCCTTTTAAGTCTAAGTTATTGATTGTGTTATTGAGTTGTATGGTTTCTTTGTTTAGTTTTTTTTTGAAGATCTATCCAGTGGTGATAGCAGTGTGTTAATGTCACCCAGAATTATTGTGTTGTGGTCTATTTAATTCCTGAAATTGAGAAGGATTTGTTTGACATACATGGATGCACTGTTGTTTGGGGCATAAATATTTACTATTGTTATGTCTTCCTGATTTATGGTTCCCTTAAGCAGTATGAAATATCCTTCTTCAACCCTTCTGACTAACTTTGGATTGAAGTCTAGTTATCTGAAATAAGGATGGAAACCCCCGCTTTTTTACTGAGTCCATGTGCGTGGCAGTTTTTTCCCATCCTTTCAACTTAGTCTTCGGATGTCTTTTTCTATGAGATGAGTCTCTTGAAGGCAGCATATTATTGGGTCTTTCTTTTTAATCCATTCTTCCATTCTATGTCTTTGATTGATGAGTTTAGGCCATTAATGTTCAGGGTTATTATTGAGATATGATTTGTATTCCCAGTCATTAGGGCTTATTTTTGGTTTTTAACTTGGCTTGGTTTCACCTTTGAATGGATTTTTCTTTAAGGTAGTCCCTTCCTTTGCTGACCTATGTTGCTGTTTTTCATTTCCTCCTTATGGAATATTTTGTTTAGAATATTCTGTAGTGTAGACTTTCTATTTGTAAATTCTTTTAATTTTTGCTTATCATGGAAAGATTTTATTTCATCTTCAAATCTGAAGGTTAGTTTTGCTGGGTAGAAGATTTTTGGTTGGCAACCATGTTTTTTCAGAGCATGAAATATGTTGTTCCAGGCCTTTCTAACTTTTAGAGTCTGGGCTGAGAAATCTGCTGATATCTGTATTGTTTTTCCCCAAATGTAATCTGATGCTTTTCTCTTGCAGTCTTCAAAATTCTATCTGTATTTTGTATGTTAGGCATTTTCATTACAATGTTACTTGGTGTGGATCTGTTGTGATTTTGTGCATTTTGTGTTCTGTAAGCCTCTTGTATTTGATTTTCCATTTCTTTCTTCAGGCTTGGGAAATTTTCTGCTATTATTTCATTGAATATGTTGTTCATTCCTTTGGTTTGTATCCCTGTGCCTTCCTAAATTCCCAACAATTCTTAAATTTGGTCTTTTCATGATGTCCCATAGTTCTTGGAGGTTATGTTCATGATTTTTTACCATTTTCTCTGTTCGCACAACTTTATTTTCAAGATTTTTAATATTCTCCATTGTTTTAGGTTCTGTCTTCCAAGTGGTCTAATCTGTTGGTGATGCTTTCCATTGAGTTTTTTATTTGGTTTAATGTTTCCTTCATTTCAAGGATTTCCATTTGGTTTTTTTTTTTATGAGAATCTCTATTTCTTTGTTGAAATGATCTTTTGCTTTCTCCAGTTGCTCTTTCAACTGCTTATTGGTATGATCTTTCATTGCCTGCATTTGCTCTCTTATCTCATCCTTTGCTTCATGGATCATCTTAATCATGTATAATCTGAAGTCCTTTTCTGACATTTCTTCTAACATACTGTCACTAGATTCTGTTAATATAGAATCTAGATTGTTTGGATCATTTTCTTCCCTTGTTTTTTCATGTTGTTCATGTATCTTCCTCTCTAGCAGTGCAGATCTAGGGTATTGCAGTTTCCCCCCTATAGGCTTATAGTGACCCTATAGGTTTCCAAAACCTTTTCTTTAAGGGGAAGATCAATATTAACTGTGCCCAGTTCAGACAGTATGCAACCCTAGACCAAATAGCCCCTATGAGGACATTAACAATATTATAATAAAAAGAATGAGTTCAATTATTATCTTCAGTATAACAAATAGATTTGATTTCTAGATATTAGAAAGGGTAAGCGTGTAATCAAAAGAATTTGGTTGTTAATATGTGAAAAGGGAGATCAAGAGACTGAGGGAACAGGTAAAAAAAAGGAAAAGAGAGTGAGAAAAGTAAAGAAATAAAAACTTAAAATTTTTCAATAAAGAGAAAAAAGAAAATCTACAGTATAACAGTCATATAGTATTCAAATCTCGCAGTCTTCAGTAGCCTTATGTATGAGAGGTACCTGAGAATGAGCTTCCAGTCTCCAGCAGGAGTCTCAGGATGAGTTTGCCCCACCTAAAGATGTGAGCTACGACTTTCAGGACTATCCAGGATGGCCACTGTGGCTTCCAAGTGTTTTGGGAAATGGGGAGCTGCAGCTTGGGGAGTGGGCGTGGTTGACTGGAGGTCCTGGAGGCGGGGTGCGGTTGTTCAGGCAGAGGTCCTGGAGGTAGGGTGTGGTCGGTCTGGTTGCAGGATCCTGGAGGCGGGTGCAATCAGTTGGTCTGGGTGTCCTGGTAATAGGGCGTAGATATCAGTCTGGGGGTCCTGGTTGTGGGGAGCAGTCAGTCAATGTGAGGGACTCAGAGGCAGGGAATGATCAGTCAGGCTGAGGGATCCTGGTGACGGGGTGCAGTCAGTCTTGCCAGAGGTCCTACAGGGCCTGGTTGTTGTCTCAAAATGGCGGCAGCCACATGTAACCAAACCTGCAGGTACTGTGGCAGTGAACTTCCAGGCAACAGCAGGCAGCTGGTGCTCCACTCAGGGCATGTGGTCAGTTTGTTGACTGCTGTCGAACGATCAGGAGGTGAACCTCGGGTGGTGGGTGATGGATAGGTGAAAGGCAGGTGGTGGACAGGCAAGAGGCAGGCAAATGGCAGATGATAGGCGCCTGACAGTGAGCAATCTGCACTCAAAAAGGTGTCGGTACGCTGGCTGACTGCCGGTGATTGCAGTAGACAAATGGGGTAAACAGCAGGGGATCGATAAGCAGCAAAAACTGCCTCACCAAGAAACAGATATCCTCTGCTTGAAACTCGAGTTTCGGAGCAACAAGGAACTAGCCTCCTTGTAGTCGCCATCTTGTATCCCTCTTTATTTTTATTTTATTCATTTTTATGTGGTGCTGAAGATTGAACCCAGTGTCTCACACATGCTAGGCAAGCATTCTACCACTGAGCCACAACCCCAGCCCTGGCCTATATTTAAACACTGAATTTAAATGTTTTTGGCCTTATATTTTTTGTTGATTGTTATTCTCAGTTGGACTTAGGGTCTAGTACTTGTGTAACTGTTTAAGAAACAGTTATTTCTAAGAAATCACTTGGAGGTATTGCTCAGCAATACCTCAAAACAATCAAGAGATTGTTTTATCAGGATGCTAGTTATACTTTTACAATTTGGGGTATATCAGAATTATTCCATTTATTTATTGTGGTTTAGCCATTTTATAGTGCCCTTGATTTCTTCTTTTTTTCTCTTATGTTTGCTTTCATCACCATCTATCTTTTATGTCCCTCCCTCCCACTTTTTTTTTGTTTTCAGCCTTTGCCTTACTATTTACTGTTACCTCAAAGCTTGCAAACTTACTAAAATATTCCTGAAACTGTTTTTTCTCCAAGTTACTGTTCCATCTCCTCTTTCTCCTTATTGCCAAATGCCTCAAAAACAGGGACTACATTTGCCATCATACATTTTCTCTTTAAGTCTTTGTTGTCACCTTCTTCCCTTTTCATTGTAACTCTTCTCTCAGAGATTCCCCAGTGATTAATCCAAATAACCAAATCCAGAGACCCTTTCTCAGATCTCATTCTACAACTTCTGCAATATTGGGTATTATTAACCTCTTTTTCAAAACTTTTTCATGTTTCTTTATACTTTTGGTTTGCTGCTTATGTCGGTTCTTTTTTTTTTTTGCTGCCCATTTTTTTGATGGTTTATTGACTGGATGTTTATTGAGCACTTGTTGAGTCAGGCACTTCCTAGGCATTGGGGATACAGTAGTGGACAAAGCAGACCAATCCTTGCTCTTATAGTGCTTATTATTGTTAGGAAAAATAAAAAAATGCAAAAATACAGCACCACATGTTAGGGACAGTTGTGGCACACCAATAGCTCCCAGAAAAACGCTCTGCAGACACGAGGTCTCATACAAGGGACTTTATTCATGTGGTCTGCTCAGGGAGAAAAGAAGGGGCGAAAGAGAAACATGGCGCGTGGCTTCTCCCAGATATTGGAATCTCCCGGGCTGGGAGGAACCAATCACAGAGGAGAATTCTTGCAGGCCAGTAGCATGTTAGGACCTAAAGTGGGAGGCAGCAAGATGGCGGCAGCGTAAGCCAGAAATTCCTGTAACGTAAGTGGCGGGCAGAGTGCAGATTGACAGGTGGTGGGAAGGCCGGAAATTCCTGTAACGGAAAAGGCGGGTGGAAGGCAGATTGACAAGTGGTTGGGAGGCGGGAAATTCCTGTAACGGGAAAGGCGAGCGGCTTTATACCTTACAATTTTATTTCTCTGCTGCTTCATATAACCTTACAGTACTCCAGTCATAGCATTTTCTGAGGATCTGTGCTTGCCTACCTTATTTTATATTTGGCCTGGGTAGAGTTCCTTCCATCTTTCTTTTCTCATTACTCCTGTCCACTCAGAGCAACTGGAGATATGGCCCCATCTCATTTTAACTTCAGATCCAGCTTTTTAACTCCTTGTTAAACATCCATTTTTTAAAAATACTTTTTTATTTGTTGTTTTTAGATATACAGGATAGTAGGATGTATTTTTACATATTATGCATTCATGGAGTACAACCCATTCTAATTAGGATCCCATTCTTGTGGTTGTGCATGATGTGGAGTTTCACTTGTTGTGTACTTATATATGAGCATAGGAAAGTTATGTTCGATTTGTTCTACTGTCTTTACCATTCCCATCCCCCCTCCCTTCACTTCATTCCCCTTTGTGTAGTCCATTGAGCTCCTTTACTTCCCCTTCCCATCCTCTCATGTTATGGGTTAGCATCCACTTATCGGAGACAACATTTGCCTTTGTTTTTTGGAACTGGCTTATTTTACTTAGCATGATAGTTTTCAGTTCCATCCGTTTTCTGGCAAATGCCATAATTTCATTCTTCTTTGTGGCTGAGTAATAGTCCAGGAAACATCCATTTTTAAGCTCCAACAGCATTCTGAATTGAAAACATCTGAGATCAAACAGTGTTTTGGTTTCTCCTGCTTAAACTCTGTTGTAGGGACTTAATTGGACCCTTTGCCTCTGGGATCTTCTGTTTTAATCTTTTTTCCTCTTTCTAAGGTTAAACTATCAGTAATACAAGTCATTTGCAAATAATAGTACTTATTCTCTAAACTAGGGAAAATAAATCACCACAGTAGGCAGTACTCCTTCTGTGCATTTCTGAATAAAATAACAAAATGGTAACTGAACTTCTGGGGAGTTTTTTGTTATTCAGAAACTTGCAAAGAAATGTACCTCTTTAGAGAACCATTCTGCTTAATGGGGAAGCAGCCAAGTTCACATACTTGAGGGACTAAATATTCCAGCAAGTATTGTTAAATTTAATGGGAATATTTTTTAAAACAAACTTTCTTTAACCCAGTATTTCTTAACTGAAATACAAGAATCATCTTTGGTGCAATTTAAAAATATGCATGTTTAGGTCCTGCACTTTGGAGATCAATTCAGTATAACTAGGGGGGACCCTCCCTGAACTCCTGTGACCTGTGTTTTAACAAATGGTTCCACCATTAATTCTGATGCACCTCTTTGTTGTGGCTACTTACTTAAATAACCACACTTGGGGTCATAATTTAAGTATTTAAGGTACCTTTGTATATTACGGTCTTCATGTGCTATTGTTTAAAAAATATTTTTTCTTAAAAAGGATGTAAAATTGGTGTTCTGTTTCTCTATGATAGTGAAGTCACTTTGAAGTTTTCACACAAAACTTATAAGAGTATTTTTCCTCCCCAAAAGCTCAGAGTTAACATTTATTTTGTTATTTTATATAAAACATTTTCTTCCCAAATATGTGAAATGTTAGTGTTTGATTGCTTTCACCGCATAGGAAAGACTGTAGGCTCCTGGACTTTTGAATCTCATTCATTTTTATATCTTTTCAGTGCCAGGCTTGAATTAGACTTGTTAAATCATAGCCATAATATTCTCTGAAGATCTAGGAATTGACCCTGTAAGCACTGGCACTTACTGTTTTTTAAAAATTATTTTATTGTTGATATTGAATATCAGCCTTAAAATATTGATTTCCTTTAAACTCATTAATATCTTTTCTAGAACTCTTTTCTGAGGAAAGAAGAAAACATTTGGGCAAAGCTTTCTGCACAAAGATATTCACCACAGTACTACTTCTGGTGGTGGTTTTCAGAATGTGTTCCGTGGAACACTGTCAGAGAGTGAGGTGTGGTGACTGGGTCCCCATATCAGTTTTTTACCAGGTCAGCTTTGTTTTATATTAGGTTTCTTCTGAGCTTTCTCTTGATGGCAGGATTCCATGTCAGAAGGTATAAAATAATTGGAAATAATACAAATAAAAATAATAATAGGGAGAAGGACAACTAAATTGTAGTGGAGTCATATATATAAATCATTGAACGTGTTTAAAAATATTTTAGTATTTTAGGAAAGCATGTAAAGCAGAAAAGACAGTATGATTTCAACAATTCTGATAATGATATGTTTGGAGCAAAGTATTCACATTGCTTGCTCCTCGATTGTAGGATAATATTTATTTCTGCCGTATATTTTTCTATACCTTTTGGGTTTTTACATTGCCCATAAACAGTGCCTATAATTAGAAATAATGATATTATAGTAAGTATCCTTTAATGACAATTATGATCTAAACTTAAAAATCTAGAATAGATAAAGAAGAAAATTCAAGCAGGACAATATTGAGCATGAATATAGAATAAAATTTTTTCTGTGTGTGTGTGTGCTGGCGATTGAACTCAGGAGCACCTTAGTACTGAGCTATGTCCCCAACTCTTTTTATTTTCTATTTTAAGACAGGATGTTACTAAGTTGCAGAGGGTCTTACTGAATTTCTGAGGCTGGCCTCGAACTTCTGATCCTATTCTCTCAGCCTCCTGAGTCACTGGGATTACAGGCATGCACCACTGTAGATGGCTAGAATAAATCTTAAGTAGTAGTGAATAAACTTATTTATATTTTACATGCTCCAAAAATGATTTAATAACGTGATATGTTATAAGAAAGCATAAATTAGAATGAAGAGAAAAGGCAAAATTTGACAAACATAAAATTAATATAAAATATAGGAAATAGAACTCTTAAGTACTCATTGTAGGGTGCCCACAAACCTATTTGCTATCATTTGTTTTTCTTTTTCTCCTACTGCATATCCAATTTCTAATTAATTAATGTCTTATTAGCTTCATCTCCAAAGCATGTACTAACCTTGTACCTTTTTGTCTCTATTTCTACTATCCCAGGCCACTTTTAACATAGGTTGCACTTCTAGCTTTCACTCTTTTTTTTTTTTTTTGGGACTGGTGAGTGAACCACTGAGTCACATCCCTAGCCCTTTTTTGTATTTTGTTTAGAGACAGGGTCTCACTGAATTACTTAGGGCCTTGCTAAGTTGCTGAGGCTGGCTTTGAACTTGTAATCTTCTTGCATCAGCCTCTGAAGCCGCAGGGATTACAGGCATGTCCCATCATGCCTGGCTTCTCAGCTTTATTTTTGATTGGACTACTATAATAGTCATTTAGCGAATGAACAGTAGTAAAATACACATACAGGGAGGCAACATAGAGTAGTGATTAAGAGAGTAGGTTCCAGAGCCAGATGGGGCTCTTTTACCTTAAAACTTTAATTTTAGGCAAATTTTGACCTCTCTGTGTCTGTCTGTCCTCTTCTATAGAATGGGACTTATTATCAACTCAAATTCTGTGGACCTTTTAAATGAGTGAATGGATACATGCAGAATCTTTAGAATGGTGTCTGTTATTTAAAGTATTCAATGTTTCCTACTTTTATTAAGGTCATCTATTTTAACAGGTAGCAAAAAGTAATTGAAAAAATAGTTTATAATAAAAAGCATTTAAAAATGAAACTAAAAGGAAAATTTCATACTATGTTAATAATTTATGCTCCCTCATAGCAATCAGGATTGCAATAATTAAGGAACAATAGAGATATTCTCTTTAAAATGAGGAATGAAATAGAGATGACAGCTGTCACATTACTAATATGATAGACATTTAAATATTTTTTATTTTGATTTTTTGGTGCCAGGGATTGAATCCAGGGGTACTTAACCATTGAGCCACATCCCCAACATTTTTTTAAAAATTTGAGACAGGGTCTCTCTAAATTGCTTAAGATCTCACTAAGTTGCTGAGGCTTTGAACTTGTGATCCTCCTGCCTCAGCCTCCTGATCCATTAGAATTATAGGTGTGTGCCACCATGACTGGCTTATATAGGCATTTTTGCCAATTAAATATAAATGAAATGATCAGGACTATATAGAAGTGAGAATATTATTGGAGTTGTTTGGCTGTAACTTAAAAGTAATTAATCAGAACTGTTATAACAGATTAATAGTGTGCATTTTTAAGGGTTAAAAATGAAAGGGATAGGGCTGGGGAGATAGCTCAGTTGGTAGAGTGCTTGCCTTGCAAGCACAAGGCCCTGGGTTCGATCCCCAGCACCACAAAAAAAAAAAAAAAAAAAAAAAAAGAAAAAAAGAAAGGGATAATGTTTCACAACAAGAACAACAACAAAAATTAGGAAAAGATGTGTCTGAATATTAAGAATATAAAGTTTTTTACTACATAAAAGAATTTGAATAAGAAGCATTTAATAATCAGCAAATATTTTTCAGCTTTTTTTTTAACCCCACAGAAATTAATTGACCCAACATATTTGTTTCCTCACCTAAACCTGTCTATTAAGTTGTAAAGTTTGCTGTTTACATCTAGACTGTTAATGGTACTTTAACATTACTATGCTATCCCCTACACTTGGAAGCCTGTTAGGTTGAACCATGAGCTTGTTTTAAGTTGCCAGTCTCTATATTATGTAGTCATTATTAATTTGGCTGCCAGTAACCAAAAATTCAAAATAGCAGTGGCTTAAACAAGACAGAAGTGTTTTCTCTCTCTCAATGAATTAGTCATTAAATGGACCAGACTGATTTGCAGGTTCAGGATATTCCAGATTTAGGGTGCTTCTTTATTTAATTTAATGTGATGCTGAGTGTGGAACCCAGTGCCTCATACACGCTAGGCAAGCAATCCACCATGGACCTACAACCCCTGCCCTATATTTGTCGACTGATTGTTTTTCCTCTTCTGTGAAGTATCTGTTTAGTTCCTTAGCCCCTTTATTAATTGGGTTTTTCTTTTGGCTTTGAGTTTTTTGAGTTCATTATATATCCTAGAGATTAATACTTTATCTGAGGTGCATGTGGTAAAGATTTTCTCCCACTCTGTAGGCTCTCTCTTCATGTTCTTGATTGTGTCCTTTGCTGAGAAGAAGCTTTTTAGTGTGAATCCATTCCATTTATTGATTCTTGATTTTACTTCTTGTGCTTTAGGAATCTTATTGAGGAAGTCAGTTCCTAAGCCAACATGGTGAAGATTTTTCTTCTATTATGCACAGAGTCTTTGTTCTAGTACCTAAGTCTTTGCTCCACTTTAGGTGAGTTTTGTGCAGGGTGATAGAGGGGTTTAATTTCATTTTGGTATATATGGATTTCCAGGTCACCCAGCACCGTTTGTTGAAGAGGCTATCTTTTCTCCAATGTGTTTTTGGCGCCTTTGTCTAGTATGAGATAACCGTATTTATGTGAGTTTGTCTCTGTGTCTTCTATTCTGTACCATTGATCTTCATGTCTGTTTTGGTGCCAATACCATGCCATTTTTGTTACTGTAGCTCTGTAGTATAATTTAAGGTCTGGTATTGTGATGCCTCCTGCTTCATCTTCTTGCTAAGGATTACTTTGACTCTTCTGGGTGTTTTATTTTTCCAAATGAATTTTATGATTGCCTTTTCTAATTCTGTGAAGAATGTCATTGGGATTTTAATAGGAATTGCATTAAATCTGTATCATGCTTTGGTAGTATGACCATTTTGACAATGTTAATCTTGCCTGTCCAAGAGCATGGGAGAGCTTTCCATCTTCTAAGTTCTTCAATTTCTTTCTTTAGTATTCTGTGGTGTGGTGTTCATTGTAGAGGTCATTTACCTTTTTTTTTTTTTTTTTTTCCTTTGCGGTGCTGGGGATTGAACCCAGGACCTTGTGCTTACAAGGCAAGCACTCTACCAACTGAGCTATCTCCCCAGCCCTATTTTCCTCTTTTGTTAGATTGATTTCCAAGCATTTTATTTTATTTTTTTAGGCTATTCAATGAGTTTTTGATAACTCTGGAATTTGAAGGAAAATTGCTAGAATACATATCAGTAGGTATGTTGTAAACTGCACTCCTGAACTGTGACTGTGTTTACTTTAAAAAAATTTCTTTTTCATTTTTTCATTTTTATTTTAAATATTGTTTAGATGTTGATAAACCTTTATTTTATTCATTTATTTATATGTGGTGCTGAGACTCAAACCCAGTGCCTCACACATGCTAGACAAGTGCTCTACCTCTGAGCCACAATTCCATCCTGACTACTTTTATACATATACATTTTGCTTTACTTACTGGTTAGTAAAAGGTTTAGTTTGCTTAAATCATTGGATTGGACATTAATGTATATCATTTATTGTTTATTTCATTTTACTTATCCACCATTGTAATAAAATTGTTCTTTCAAATAGAACTTGAAGGTTCATTTTTTTTTTTTTGGTAATGGGATAAGGCAATAAAAATTCAGATGGGAAAGGTTACAGAAAGGAGGTGAAAAATCATTTTTTAACCATTTCTATTATTGTACATGAATCAGAATTTTTTTTTTTTTAAGGTGAAGAAGGTTGTAACTCATGATTAAATGGAGGTTTTGGGATTATTCTTATCTCAGCTATCTTGTTTCCCATTACTACAATAAAGTGAAAGTTGAATTTTTATGACCGTAACTAAGGGCTGGATGTAACAGTGTGTTTTTAGTTGTGAGCACCTGTTTTTCATGAACTTTATATGACTCCCTGGCTGGCACGTTCTGTGGTTGAGAGTCCAAATTTGGGCCAATATCGTTCTTCTGTGTCTTTCTGGTCTGAGGCTTTTCATCCTGTTGGCATTGGTCATTGCCAACCACCTGTATCAGTCAGTCTCTTATCCTCATACATAGGGAAAGTTTGAAGAATCAAAAATTGGCTAAAACCTCTCTTTTTTCAAAATTCACATTTTGATAGTGGGTATCAAACCCAGGGATTACAGTGAGCTATACTGCCAGGCCTTTTTTATTTTTATTTTTTGAGTCAGGGTCTTACTAGATTGCTGAGGGTCTTGATAAGTAGCTGAGTCTGGCTTTGAACTTGTGATCCTTTTGCCTCAGCCTTCCGAGTCCTTGGGATTATGGATGTATACCACCATGACCAACTTTTCTTTTACTTTTAAGGAGTTGATGTAAGAATAAAATGATGCATAGAAACAGTTAACAGGAACTGGCACATAATGAACACTCACAATTGCAGGGTTTTTATCATTTTCATCATCATTATCAATCTTTGATTTAATGATCAATTTTGATTTAATAGGAGCTAAAAAGAAAGGTTTTTAAAAAAGTGTGAGAAAGCTTAATGATTTTTAACTTCCAAGGAAAATTAGTATTATTTAAAGCAGAGCCATTTAATTATACCTGCAAAATCCTGTCAGCAGAGGATGCTAGAAGCTGTGTTCCAAAATTCAGTGAATATGTTCCTTAGTAATTTTCAAACTGCTATGTGAAGGCGTTCATTTTTTAAAATGGGCACTAGGGGGCAGTAGAAGCATTTTGGCAAAAATCCATTTTTTTTCGGTCACCTGCCCACAGTAGAAGGAAAAAAGAGAATCTTCTATATGTCTTCTACAAATTGGAATAAATGAATTAGATTGAGATTAATGGTGGCATAATTAATTTTATATTGTTTTGTTATTTGACAGTATTACAACAAATGCATTTAAAATTTATCTTAAGCTTTTTAAGGTAACAGGATAAGACTTACTAGCAGGAATTCTAAGGATAGCTCTTAAGATTTACATTTGTGGGGAGCCCCACCCCTCCCTGGGACTGGTCTTGAGCTTGACAGCCTCTGCCCAGAGCCCACCTTGGGGTGACCGGGTTCCCTTGTCAGTCAGATCCCAGGTCATGGCGGTCCTGGGTGCCCAGAGCTGGCGCCCGGAGCTGGTGGCAGGGCCCATGGACATCCCAGCCTTTCTCATCCCAGCTGGGCATGTGGAGCATGAGGACAGACCTAAGGCTGCAGAGACTCCTTCAGACCCAGAGGGAGCTGACGTCCAAGGAGCTCTGACTGTACAAATGCCTTTGTGTGCCTGTACCTCATTAACGGCTTCACCTGACTCATCGACCTCTACACCATGCCCTCAGATGTGACCAGTCACACATACAGGATTGGGGAGCTTCAGGAGGTCTTGATGGAGATGTCCCTGAAGTTGCAGGTCTATGAGATCCTGGATAAGAGTGAGTGGGACTCGTATAAGGCCTCAGGATGGCTGGCAACAGAGCCAGTAGACACAGCTTTTCTACCCCCTCCTCTGACATACCCCTGGTCAAGGACCTGAACCTGAAGATCTGCGAGGGCAGAGCCTGCTCATCACCGGCAATGCCAGCAAGGGCAAGACTTCCTTGCTGTGGGTTTTGGGCAGTCTCTGAGCAAGCACAGGGACTTCCCATTGCCAGGTGGGCTTTTGTGTTGTCTTTTTTTTTAAAAAAAAATTATTTTTGAATACTGGAGATTGAACTCGGGGGCACTTGACCGCTGAGCCACATCCCCCACCCTATTTTGTATTTTATTTAAGACAGGGTCTCACTGAGTTGCTTAGTGCCTCACTCTTGCTGAGACTGGCTTTGAACTTGACATCCTCCTGTCTCAGCCTCCTGAGCCACTGAGATTCCAGGCCTGCTGGGATTACAGGTATGCACTACCTTGCCTGGCTTGTATCCTCTTAAGGGCACTTTCTTTCTCTGAGCAGTGGTCTTTATTTTGTTCAACAAACATTTTGTGCACCTGCTAGGTGAATGGACACAACTTGTATGGATTATTTTCTTTCTTCTAAGTAATTAACATGCTGTGGGGAAGATGTATTAATTTATACAGATAATAGAAGGCATACTGTAAGTGCAATAAGGAAGACAAACTTTGTTATCTGGCTGAGCTGTCAGTTACAAATTGTTTTAATTGTAAGTATTCAGCATTATACTCTGGTAAACATTTAAACATATGTCAATCTAGTATATATAGTACAGTGAATTGCAAATCTTGCTGATATAAATTTTCATTAAGTCTATGGAAATGATGTTTAAAAAGTCCTGTACTTTATCTAGTGTCATTGTCAAGTGGGGATCTAGTTGAGTTAGACCAGTTCCTAAATGAGAAAGTGAAAATTGACAAGAATGATAAATGATTTTAATAGGGTTCAGGAACTGGGGTTGTGTGACTCAGTGGTAGAGCATTTGCCTAGCACATGTGAGGTACTGGGTTTGACCCTCAGCACCACATAAAAATAAATAAAATAAAGGTGTTGTGTCCATGTACAACTGAAATATATTTTAAAAACTAGATAAGATTCGGAGCCTTCGAAAGAATGGACAAAGGCCTTGAATATTTTTCAAAGCAGCTTTCTAAATAATAATCCTGTCAGAGTCTATCCTATAAAGTTCAGGATACCATGTTATAAATTTTAGTTAGAAAAATTACCCCACACTTTCCATAAAATAATACCTGATTCATTTTCTTGGTGGATTCCAACAATTAACATACTATGAGATTTGTTTTATTTATGACATTTTGTTAAACTAGTATCTAAAAATTTAAATTTCATTTTAAGGTATTTTTATTACTCCTTTTTCTAACCACTCTTCTCTAAAAATTTGAGTTTCCTTTTCAGTTGACTATATATTTTACAGTCATGAAAAAACTCCTGTGCTTTAATTTTAAAGTGTTTCTTATAACCTTATTTTCTATTCAAATAATCTATGTTAATTTCTCCAAAACTCCTTTGGCATACTTACTGTTTTCTCAAAAAACTTTTTTCTTTTTTTTTTTAAACGAAGGATATTTCCTACAGTCTGTACTTTCTAGGAATGCATACTCCTTTTCATTTTTCTCTTTCATTTCTCCTTAGAAATTCCAGTTCTCTTTGTCTTCCTGTAGATGGCTCACCTCTTGGCTGTTTGACTCATGTTTCATATTACCTGAAAGCTTTTCTTTCTAACTGAATTCAATATAATTGCATCTTTATCTTTGTTTGTTACTCTCAGTTTATTACTTTTAAAATTTATTTTGGGCTGATTATTTGTCAATCTGATTTTGTTTCTTCTTTCCAAACTACTAAGTATTCTTTTTTTTTTTAATCTTTTTTTTTATTGTAAACAAATGGGATACATGTTGTTTATGTTGTTTCTCTGTTTGTACATGGCGTAAAGGCATACCATTTGTGTAATCATAAATTTACATAGGGTAATGTTGTTTGATTCATTCTGTTATTTTTTCCCTTCCCCCCCACTCCTCCCACCCCTTCCACCCCTCTTTGCCCTCTATACAATCCTTCCTTCCTCCATTCTTGCCCCCCCTCCCTAACCCTAACACTAACCCCTCCCACCCCCCATTATGTGTCATCATCCACTTTTTAGCGATATCATTCGTCCTTTGGTTTTTTGAGATTGGCTTATCTCACTTAGCATGATATTCTCCAATTTCATCCATTTGCCTGCAAATGCCATAATTTTATCATTCTTTATGGCTGAGTAATATTCCATTGTATATATATATACACCACAGTTTCTTTATCCATTCATCAATTGAAGGACATCTAGGTTGGTTCCACAATCTGGCTATTGTGAACTGAGCAGCAATGAACATTGATGTGGCTGTATCTCTGTAATATACTGATTTTAAGTCCTTTGGGTATAGGCCAAGGAGTGGGATAGCTGGGTCAAATGGTGGTTCCATTCCAAGTTTTCTAAGGAGTCTCCACACTGCTTTCCAGAGTGGCTGCACTAATTTGCAACCCCACCAGCAATGTATGAGTGTACCTTTCTCCCCACATCCTCACCAACACCTGTTGTTGCTTGTATTCTTGATAATCTCCATTCTAATTGGGGTGAGATGGAATCTTAGGGTGGTTTTGATTTGCATTTCTCTTATTACTAGAGATGTTGAGCATTTTTCCATATGTTTGTTGATTGCTTGTAGGTCTTCTTCTGTGAAGTGTCTGTTCATTTCCTTAGCCCATTTGTCGATTGGATTATTTGCATTTTTGTGTAGAGTTTTTTGAGTTCTTTATAGATTCTGGAGATTAGTGCTCTATCTGAAGTATGATTGGCAAAGATTTTCTCCCATTCTGTAGGCTCTTTCTTTGCATTGCTGATAGTTTCCTTTGCTGAGAGAAAGCTTTTTAGTTTGAATCTATCCCAGTTATTGATTCTTGCTTTTATTTCTTGTGCTATGAGAGTCCTGTTAAGGAAGTCTGATCCTAAGCCAACAAGGTGAAGATTTGGACCTACTTTTTCTTCTATAATCTGCAGGGTCTCTGGTCTGATTCCGAGGTCCTTGATCCATTTTGAGTTTAGTTTCGTGCATGGTGAGGGATATGGGTTTAGTTTCATTCTGTTGCATATGGATTTCCAATTCTCCCAGCAGCATTTGTTGAAGAGGCTATCTTTTCTCCATTGCATATTTTTGGCCCCTTTGTCTAGTATGAGAAAATTGTATTTATTTGGGTTTGTGTCCGTGTCCTCTATTCTGTACCATTGATCTACCTTTCTATTTTGGTATTAATACCATGCCATTTTTGTTACTATTGCTTTGTAGTAGAGTTGAAGATCTGGTATTGCGATACCCTCTGCTTCACTCTTTCTGCTAAGAATTGCTTTAGCTATTCTGGGTTTCTTATTCTTCCAGATGAATTTCATAATTGTTTGCTCTATTTCTGTAAGGTACGTCATTGGGAATTTAATTGGAATTGCATTGAATCTGTATAGCGCTTTTGGTAGTATGGCCATTTTGACAATATTAATTCTTCCTATCCAAGAACATGGGAGATCTTTCCATCTTCTAAGGTTTTCTTTAATTTGGTTCTTTAGTGTTCTGTAGTTCTCATTGTAGAGGTCTTTCACCTCTTTTGTAAGATTGATTCCCAAGTATTTTATTTTTTTCGAAGCTACTGTGAATGGGTAGTTTTCCTAATTATTCTTTCCAAAGATTCATCACTTATGTATAAAAATGCATTAGATTTATGTACATTGATCTTATATCCTGCTACTTTACTGAATTCACTTATGAGTTCTAAAAGTTTTCTGGTGGAATTTCCTGGTTCCTCTAAGTATACAATCATATCATCAGCAAATAGGGATAGTTTGAGTTCTTCTTTTCCTGTTCATATCCCTTTAATTTCTTTGGTCTGTCTAATTGCTCTGGCTAGAGTTTCAAGGACGATATTGAATAGGAGTGGTGAGAGAGGGCATCCCTGCCTTGTTCCAGTTTTTAGGGCAAATGCTTTCAGTTTTTCACCATTTAGAATGATATTGGCCATGGGCTTAGCGTAGATGGCCTTTACAATGTTAAGGAATGTTCCCACTATCCCTATTTTTTCTAGTGTTTTGAGCATGAAGGGGTGCTGTATTTTATCAAATGCTTTTTCTGCATCTATTGAAATAATCATGTGATTCTTGACTTTAAGTCTGTTGATATGGTGAATTACATTTATTGATTTCCTGATGTTGAACCAATCTTGCATCCCTGGGATGAAACCCACTTGATCATGGTGCACTGTCTTTTTAATATATTTTTGTATGCGATTTGCTAAAGTTTTGTTGAGAATTTTTGCATTGGTGTTCATTAAGGATATTGGTCTGAAATTTTCTTTCCTCGATGTGTCTCTGGTTTAGGTATCAGGGTGATATTGGCTTCATAGAATGAATTTGGGAGGGTTCCCTCCTCTTCTATTTTATGGAATACTTTGAGAAGTATTGGAATGAACTCTTTAGAAGGTTTTGTAGAACTCGGCTGAGAACCCATCAGGTCCTGGACTTTTCTTTGTTGGTAGGCTTTTGATGACTTCTTCTATTTCATTACTTGAAATTGGTCTATTTAAATTGTGTATGTCCTCCTCATTCAGTTTAGGCAATTCATATGTCTCTAGAAACCTGTTGATGTCTTCGAAATTTTCTATTTTGTTGGAGTATAGATTTTCAAAATAGCTTCTAATTATGTTTTGTATTTCAGTCGTGTCTGTTGTGATAGTTCCTTGTTCATTCCGAATTTTAGTGATTTGGGTTTTCTCTCATCTTCTCTTTGTTAGTGTGGCTAAAGGTTTATCAATTTTGTTTATTTTTTCGAAGAACCAACTATTTATTTTGTCAATTTTTTGTATTGTTTCTTTTGTTTCAATTTCGTTGATTTCAGCTGAGTTTATTTCCTGTCTTCTACTACTTTTGGTGTTGGTCTGTTCTTCTTTTTCTAGGGCTTTGAGCTGTAGTGTTAGGTCATTTATTTGTTGAGTTTTACTTCTTTTATTGAATGCGCTCCATGAAATAAATTTTCCTCTAAGTACTGCTTTCATAGTGTCCCAGAGGTTTTGATATGATGTTTCTTTGTTCTCATTTACCTCTAAGAATTTTTTAATTTCCTTCCTAATATCTTCTGTTATCCATTCATCATATAATAGCATATTGTTTAATCTCCAGGTGTTGGAGTAGTTTCTTTTTTTTACTCTTTCATTTATTTCTAACTTCAATCCATTATGATCTGATAGAATACAAGGTAGTGTCTCTATCTTCTTGTATTTGCTAACATTAGCTTTGTGGCATAATATATGGTTTATTTTAGAGAACGATCCATGTGCTGCTGAGAAGAAAGTGTATTCGCTTTTGGTTGGATGGTTTATTCTATAAATGTCTGTTAAGTCTAAATTATTGATTATGTTATTGAGATCTATGGTTTCTTTGTTCAATTTTTGTTTGGAAGATCTGTCCAGTGTTGAGAGAGGCGTGTTAAAATCACCTAGTATTATTGTGTTATGGTCTATTTGGTTTCTGAAATTGAGAAGGATTTGTTTGACATACCGGATGAGCCACTGTTTGGGGCATAGATGTTTATGATTGTTATATCTTGATGATTTATGCTTCCCTTAAGCAGTATGAAATGTCCTTCTTTATGCCTTCTGAGTAACTTTGGCTTGAAGTCCACATTATCTGAAATGAGGATGGATACTCCAGCTTTTTTGCTGAGTCCATGTGCATGGTATGTTTTTCCCCATCCTTTCACCTTTAGTCTATGGGTATCTCTTTCTAAGAGATGAGTCTCTTGCAGGCAACATATTGTTGGATCTTTCTTTTTAATCCAATCTGCCAGTCTATGTCTTTTGATTGATGAGTTCAGGCCATTAACATTCAGGGTTATTATTGAGATATGATTTGTATTCCCGGTCATTTGGTTCATTTTTAAAATTTTATTTATTTATTTATTTTTGTGACACGACTTGGTTCCTCCTTTATTTGACAATTCCTTTAGGATAATTCGTCCCTTTGGTGATTTGCTTCTTTGTTTTTCATCTCTTCCTCATGGAATATTTTGCTGAGAATGTTCTGTAATGCTGGCTTTCTTTTTGTAAATTCTTTTAGCTTTTGTTTATCATGGAAGGATTTTATTTCATCGTCAAATATGAAGGTAAGTTTTGCTGGATATAAGATTCTTGGTTGGCATCCGTTTTCTTTCAGAGCTTGAAAAATGTTGTTCCAGGCCCTTCTAGCTTTTAGGATCTGGATTGAAAAATCTGCTGATATCCATATTGGTTTCCCCCTGAATGTAATTTGGTTCTTTTCTCTCACAGCCTTTAAAATTCTGTCTTTATTTTGTATGTTCGGTATTTTCATTATAATGTGCCTTGGTGTGGGTCCGTTGTAATTTTGTGTATTTGGAGTCCTATAAGCCCTCTTGAACTTGATTTTCCATTTCATTCTTCATATTTGGGAAATTTTCTGATATTATTGCTTTGAATAGATTGTTCATTCCTTTGGTTTGTTTCTCTAAGCCTTCCTCAATCCCATTAATTCTTAAATTTGGCCTTTTCATGATATCCCATAGTTCTTGTAGATTCTGTTCATGATTTCTTACCATCTTCTGTGTTTGTTCAACTTTGTTTTCAAGGTTAATTTTTTTTTCTTCAATATGTGAGGTTCTGTCTTCCAGGTGTTCTATCCTATTGGTTATGCTTTCTATGGAGTTTTAACTTGGTTTATTGTTTCCTTCATTTCAAGGATTTCTGTTTGTTTGTTTTTTCAATATCTCTAACTCTATTGAAATGATCTTTTGCTTCCTGTATTTGCTCTTTTAACTGTGGATTGGTGCGATCATTAAATGCCTGCATTTGCTCTTTCATTTCATCATTTGCTTCTCTTATCATGTTAATTATGTACATTCTGAACTCCCTTTCTGTCATTCTTTCTGCCATGCTGTCATTGGATGTTATTGATGTAACATCTACATTTGTTTGAGGCATTTTGTTCCCTTGTTTTCTCATATTGTTCAGGTATCAGTGGACTGCTGAGATGTTGCAGATTTCCTCTATTGACTTATAATGTCCCTGAAGATTTCTAGTATATCTCCTCTTAGTCTTCAGTAGCCTGAAGTCTTGGAGGAAGTTGATAATGCGGTCCTCTACAAGGAGGCTGCCTCTCTAGGGGTGGTGGCCTTCAGGTGGTGTATATTCCCTGATAGTGGGCAGAGGTGCCTCCACTTGTTGACCAGTGGTCAACCAAAGGGGAACTAGGCTGCAGGCTGAGGCAAGTCCTGTTTGGGCCTGTGTCTCTGGTTTTACCGTCCTTGTGGGAAAACCTCACCCGGCGGGGAAGACCCACCCGGTGGGGAGGTCTCACTCGTCAGTTCCCCTCCTGGAGGTTCTCCTCAGTCCACAACTACCGCCTGAGCAGGGCAGCCTTCCTAGGCAACGTTCCCAGGGGCCCGGACCTACCTCCTGGGCCTGGGAGCCTCACCCTTCACAGATGAGTCTCCTTAGGCTGCCTCTCCTCAGAGAAGCTGCCTGCAGTCCTGGAACCTTTTCTCCACCCCTCAGCTTTTCTCTGTGCAGCTCTTCCACCGAGAAGTCACCTAGGTCCTGGGACCGTGCTCTGGACCTAATCGCCTGGCTATGCGGCCCCTACGCTGGGCAGCCGCCGGAGCCCCGGCAGGTTGCTTCGAAACCAAGCGCTGTGCTGAGCGGCCTCCTCTACAAAGCTCCCAGTTGTCCGTGTTCACTGCTCCAGCGGGGGGAGGGGTGTCTCGCTGAGCAACTCTACTTCACAACGTTCCCTGCGTTCCGGGACTACCACCCCATCCAGGACGCCTCCCCAACGGGAGAAACTCACCCAGCGGCTTTGAGTTGGTCCCAAGTCTTTCAATATCTCCTCTTTGAATCCTGAGTCCTGGAGCAACATGAAATGCAGCCACCCTCTAGTCTGCCATCTTGAAACCCCCTAGGTATTCTTAAGAACACCAAATCGGGGGTATGAAAAATGGTGGAATGAGACAGACATCACTACCCTATGTACATGTATGATTACATGAATGGTATGAATCTACATTGTGCACAAACATAGAAATGAAAAGATGTACCCCATTTGTGTACTATGAATCAAAATGCAGTCTATAAACATAAAAAAAAATTTAAAAAAAAATTAAAAAAAGAACTCAAAATCACATGATTACTTTATGTGCTCTTCTAAATTATGATAATGAATACAGCCACAGAAATACGTATCAGGTTAGTTTTGTAGGTGTAAACATGGTATTTGAAAGTAAAATAGCTTCCTTAATCGTTCCTTCCTTCTATTTATCTATAAATGTGGAATATTAGCAGGTGTCAATTGTAAGATTTCTTAATGCTTTAATTTTAATAAGTGCTTCTAGAATCATGAATTTTTGCCAACATTGATAGAATTTATCCTCTAGTGGAAGGGGGGGCACTTTCTGTTATCATGATTATAAGGTTTGCCTTGAATAAATTTTGTGTTTTTAAAGTACAAAATTGATAGAATAGCACACATACATGTAAAAGCAGCACCAACAGAACTGACTTTAAAAATTCATCTGTAGACCTTGATTCTTATTTGGAAAGATACTTTGTTCATACTATTTGTTGCTGAGGGCTAGAAGTGTAGCTAATTATGAATTAGAAATGAGACCAAGACCACCAAATTGAATTGCATAGCCTACCAGGCAGCTGTTGAACAGTGAGTTTGCCATTTAACTACTGATCTGGATTAGAATCAGGGAGTCTGTATTTACTTTTGCATCCCACAATGACTGGGACACTGTAAATGGCATTAAGCATTTTTTTTTTTAATTAAGTGAAGAAATTAGTGGCATGATCTTGGATTTCACTATCTTAAAAAGTGATGTCAGGAATTCACTGTTAAGCCACAATTTTGTATCTGTAGTCCCCTTTTGTTTGATTTGTGATAAAGAAAGAAGTATAAGCTGACGTCTAGACCGAAATGTTAGTACCTACAGTGGATAGTTCCTTTGTGTACTGATATTCCAGGCACTTAAAGTGAACTCAGTACCCCTAGGAAGTGAAAGTATGATTATTCCCTTTTGATAGATAAAGAAATTGATACCTCAGAAATATTAAGTAACTTCCCCATATCCATTCAGTAGTAAATAGTGGAGCAAGATTTCAAATTGAGGGTCTCAGCTCTAGAATCCATGTACGTACCATATGCCATACTTCACTACTAGTTTTGACCTATCCTCCCTTCAGGGTCATTCCTTGACTTTCATATACTTGCCTCATGCCCCTTTTCATTCATTCTTTGATTAGAACTGTTTCATTCATTCCAACATGCTTTTCCTTCTTTTTGGGTGCTAGACGATGCTTAATATAACTTCATTCACGTGGTGGTTTATGTAAGCAGTGACCCTTCATCAAGGAGGGATCTTTTTATTTTTCTGATTCTAGTTCTTTTTCCCTGTGAATGTGTATCATCTTTCTTATTGTGAAAACTCTAAAAGTAGAATTCCATCCCTCCTCGTTTGTGCTACCTCTGCATTTGTTGTCTTTCTCTATTTTATATTTTAATAAGAGCTTTATTGAGATATAATTTGTATATTTTAAAATTCGGCATTTTAAAGTATATAGCTTAATGGTATGTAGTATATTGACTGAGTGGTATAAGATTACTTTCTAATTTAAAAAAATTTTTATCTCCCCCAAAGAAATCTGTAACCTTTAGTTTTAATTTCCTGTGCCTCCATGACCTTGTACATGCTTGGTAAGCACTCTATCACTGAGCTGCATCTCTGGCTCAGGGATAAGAACCATATGATTGTTGTTGTTTTCTGTTTTTGTGGTTCTGGGAGGATTGAACCTAGGGCCTCCTGTGTGCTAGGCAAGCTCTCTTACCTACCACTCTAATTTCTTTCTCTATGGATTTCTCTATTTTGAACATTTCATCTAACTAACTATACATATGTGTTGTTTTGTGTGGCTTTTTTTCACTTAGCATGTTTTCAGCATTCATCCATGCTGTAGCATGAATCGCTACTTCATTCCTTTTTTTTGCTACATGATATTCCATTGTATGGATACACCACATTTCTGCATTCATCAGTTGATGGCCATTTACATTGTTTCTACTTGTTGACTATTATAGAAAACGGTACTATGAGTATTTATGTATAAGTTTTTGTATGGTGTATATTTTTTGGGGGGGTTGTGTATGTAGATGTAGAGCTGTTTTGTCTTACAGATTTTATATTTGTTTTCTTTTTTAAATACTGTCATTCCTCAGCAATCTTTATTTTTAGTTCTGGGGATTGAACCCAGGGGCATTCTACCACAGATTACATCCTTAGCCCTTTTTATTAATTTATTTTTAAAATTCCGAGATAGGGTCTCACTAAAATGCCCAGGCTGGTCTTGAACTTGCAATCCTCCTGCCTCAGCTTCCAGAGTAGCTGGGATTATAGGCATGCACCAATGCACCTGGCTTACTAGGTAATCTTTATATCTTATTTAAGAATGAGTGTATTTTGAGCATCTGCTCAGTAACTGTTCTGGATATTGATGATACTGATCAAATAAAGCAGAGTACCTGCCCTCAAGGATCTGAACAAATTATTTGGGTGATAGCAAATGAACAGAATCTGTTTTGATTCTTTAGTAAGAAGTGTCCAAGAGCAATTTAAAATATTTGGTTGTAGTGGTGAATGCTTTAGAAGGTAGAATGAAATGTGTTCATTTCATATTTGATGAGACAAATGGATATATAATCTGTAGGACAGATACCTAGAGAATCTATACAAGTTATCTTTTGAGATCTCTCTGATTTTCACTATCCTTTGACAGTTGTGAAGCATAAGTGTGCTTTGGCATATGTGGAAAGTTATATTGAATCAGATATGGTGTCTGTTTTGCAGTGTTAGGGTTTTAAAAGTGCTATAGCAGAGATGAAGGATAAATTCATGTTGTTTCTCAGTATCAGGTAAATTTAATAAAAATCTATTATGATTCAATATTCTTTTGTTTTCCCAAATAAATTAAATCTCGCTGAACTGGACTGATACCTTGATAATAACTCTTATAGTTAAATTCAGTAGAGTTTCTGTATCTTTAAATATAAAAAAGATTGCCCAAGCAATAAGTCAGTTTTTGTAAAAAAACAGATATGAAACCTTAAAGATAACCCAAAATACTATAGTATGTAACCCCTATTGAACTAATTATTCACTGCCTACCTAATATTCTGAAACCCTTTTTTTCTGAAGGCATTTTATATTTGGCCTCAAACAATTTCTGAAATTTATACTTTCAGAATAAAACCTTGGTAGGCTCATAGTAAAATCTTATGGGTTATAATTATATAGTATTTTTTGGATTAACTTATTTGATCATCATAGCAACTCTGAAGCTAACTGGACTATAGAGGAAGCATTATGATGTTATGATTAAGAGATACCTTGTGCCAAATTCCAACTCTGTCTCCAGTTTTGTGACCTTGGACAAGTTGCTTAAAGTTCCTTTGTCTCAGTTTCCTCATTCTTAGGATAAGGTGATAACAGTACCTGTAAGGTATTTTTTGAGGGACGTAAATTACAATCCAGTTTCTTGTTCTGTTCTTACCCTGTCCCTTTAACACAATGGGTTTTTTGTTTTAAAGTGGCTATAGAATAAGTGGTTGTAGGAATTGAAAATGTATTTCGTATTACCTGTCAGTGTTGGGAAATTGAGTTGTGTAGTAAGATTTTTGCGAAGGAAAATTGACTTCTAAGATTTTCCAGTTGTAGATCTTTCTTAGATTATGAAAATTATCTTAAGATGTAAACTATAGCCTAGACAGCATACTATCAAGCTATAATGGAAATGTAATGGAGTGCAGTTGAGTGACCATCTTAGAAAATTTTTTTCTCTTACACTTTATATATAGATCTCCTGCAAACCGTGTGAAAAAGCAGAGTCCAGTTTATTAGTAGGTTTTAAGATTCCTGAGATTCTGATTGTTTTAACAGGTTCCCTGGTGTCCATGGTGCTGCTCTGTGGGCCACATTTTGAGTAGCAATGATTTGAGTATGTTTTTAGCTTCTGTGAGTACCGAGGGGATATTAGGTGGAGGCATGTATTGATCTTCACTACACTGATGCAAAGATAATTTGTTTCTCAAATGAATCAGTCAACAAATACCCATGTTTTGTAGACAGAAGGTCAAGGACTTGAGGCTTTGAGGGGATAATTAGTCCAGGTTGTAAGGTTGTGAGAATGGTGTATATGTTATTGCCATGGATATGGAAGAAGTGAGTCTTTTTTAAGAATATGAATAATGGCAAAAATGAGACCCAACTGGGCAAGTGAAATTCTCTCTCTTTATATAGTAAAAGAAAGACTTCTCTTTTGGACGGGGGTTCAATTATAGGGTCCTCTGAAAGCCAGGTTGCTACTTCCCAATTCTGTCATAGGCCTCCCTATCTATGGCAAGCTTAACTCCTCTCTTCTTCCATTGCCACCTGGAATGGTTAACACTATGGATGAGACACAAAGGTGTGTTATTAATACAAGCATTAATGAGTTATCAGAATAAGTACCCCCAGCAAATGATAGGAACATTGCTAGGCTCTTTTCAGTGGAGTGTAATGAAGAACGAATCTGCTTTTTAATTTTATAAGAAACTTATGCCAGGCATGGTTTCACATGCCTGAAATCCCAGCAACGTGGGAGGCTGAGGCAGGAGGATTATTAAGTTTGAAGTCAGCCTCAGCAACTTAGTGAGACTCTGTCTCAAAATAAAAATCAAAAGGGCTGGGGTAATTTCCTTCTATTCCTAGCTTCTCCAACATTTTTAACATGAGTAGGCATGGGATTCTTGTCCTTAATTCTATTTAAGTTGTGAATTATATTTATTGATTGGAAAATGTTGAACCATACTTGCATCCCTGGGATTAAACCCACTTGATCATGGTGATCATGGTGTATTATTTTCTTGGTGTGTGTGTGTGTGTGTGTGTGTTCAGTACCAGAGATTGAATCCAGGGGTGCTTTACCACTGAACTATATACCCAGCCTCTTTTAAAAATTTTGAGGCATGGTCTCACTAACTTGCTTAGGGCCTCACTAAACTACTGAATCTGCCCTCAAATTTTCTGTCCTCCTGTCTCAGCTTCCTGAGCTACTGGAATTACAAGTGTGTGCTACCATGCCCAGCTGCTTCTTAATGTATTTTTGAATGTGTTTTGCTAAAATATTAGCAAATATTTTATTAAGGATTTTTGTATCTATGTTCTGCAACTTTCTTTCCTTGATGTATCTTTGTCTAGTTTTGGTATCAGGGTTATACTGACTTCATTGAATGTATTTGGGAGTGTTTCTTCCCTTCCAATTTCATGGAATAATTTGAGAAAGACTAGTGTTAGTTCTTCTTTGAAGGTCTGATACAGCTAAGAATCCATCTGGTCCTGGACTTTTCTTTGTTGGAAGACTTTTAATTGCTGTTTCAATTTCATAATTTGATATTGGTCTGTTTATATTTTCTATATCTTCCTGGTTAAATTGGGGCAGGTCATGTGCAACTAGAAATTGTTAATGTTTTCTATATTTTTCAGTTTATAGGAGTATAAATTTTAAAAATAGTTCCTAGTGACCCTCTGTATTTCAGAAGTGTCTGTGTTGATATAAAGGCTATCTATGACAAACCTACATCATACTAAATGAAGAAAAACTGGAAGCATTCCTCTAAAATCGGGACTAAGACGAGGATGTCCACTTTCACCACTTGTATTTAATATAGTTCTCAAAGAGAAGGAAACTAAACGGGTACAAATAGGAAAAGAAGTCGTCAAACTGTTTACTGATGACATATCCTATATCTAGAAGATCCAAAAAACTCCACCAGAAGACATTTAGAGCTAATGAATGAATTCAGAAAGTATCAGATACAGTATCAATATCCATAAATCAGTAACTTTCCTATACTTGAACAACAATTTTGCTGAGAAAGAAATCAGAAAAATCATCACATTCACAATAAACTAAAGAAACAAACAAAAATAAACTTAGGAATCAATCTAACTAAGGAGGTAAAAGATTGTTACAATGAAAATTATATAACACTGAAAAAAGAAATTGAAGAACTTAGAAGATGAAAAGACATCACATTTTCTTGAATAGGCAGAATTAATATTGTCAATATGACCATACTACCAAAAGCAATACACAGACTCAGTGTAGTCCCCATCAAAATACCAATGACATTCAGGAGTCAAAAAAACAATTCTTTAATGCATTTGAGAGAATAAGAGATCCAGAATAGCCAAAGCAATACTGAGCAAGAAACAACACAATACCTGATCTGAAATTATACTATAGAGCTATAGTGGAAAAAAAACAGCATGGTATTAGCATCAAAATAGGCAAGACAGAAAACTCAGAAAAAGCCATGTACTGTATTACAGCCATTTGATATTTGACAAAGGTGCCAAAAATATATGTTGGAGAAAAGACCTTTATTTATTGGAGAAAAGATCCCTAAAGCTCAAGAAATAAAACCAAGAATCAATAAGTGGGATGCCATCAAATTAAAAAATTTCTGCACAGCAAAGGAAACGAGCATGAAGAGATATCCTACAGAATGGGAGAAAATCTTTGCCAGTTGCTTCTCTGTCAGGGAATTAATATTCAGAATATACAAAGAACTAAAAAAACTTAACACCAAAAAACAAATAACCCAATCAATAAGTGAACAAAAGAACTGAACACGTTTCTCAAAAAAAAAAAAAAAAACCAAAAAAACAAAAAACTGACCAATGAATATATGAAAAAAAATGGTCAACATCTCTAGCAATCAGGAAATGCAAATCAAAACTATACCATTATTTCATCTTACTTTAGTTTGAATGGCAGTTATTAAGAACTCAAACAATAATAAATGCTGGTGAGGATTTGGGGAAAAAATACACTCAAACTCAAACATTCTTGGTGGGATTACAGACTAATACAGCCACTCTGGAAAGCAGTATGGAAATTCTTCAAAAAACTAGGAATGGAACCACCATATGACCCAGCTATACCACTCCTTGGTGTTTATCCAAAAGAGCTAAAATCAGTATACTATAGTGATACAGCCAATTCATTGTTTATAACCAGTACAATTCACAAATGCCAAATTAATGCAGATACCCATCAATAGATGAATGGATTAATAAATTGTGGTTTCTGTACACAATGGAGTTTTACTCAGCTATAAAGAATGCAATTTGGCATTTGTAGGTAAATGGATGGAAATAGAGAACATGATGCTAAGTGAAAGTAGCCAGTGTCAGAAAATCAAGGGTCGAATGTTTTCTCTCAAGTGGAAGCTAGAGCAAAATAAAGGGAAGAAGGAGGGGAGGACTGGATATCATAAAGATATAGGGAAGATCAGTAGAGTGGAAGAAGGATATTGTGAAGGAGAGAGGAGAAATGGGAAAGGGGACATAATGTGAAATCAATTTTAAAAAATCAAGCTATGTGCATATATAACACAGAAATATTCACCTTTACATTTAAGTAGAAAGACCAATAAAAAATAATTAATGAAAGAAAGATCAGTAGAGTAGGGGAAGGAGAATGGAGGGATGGAGGAGAGGAAGGAAAAAGGGGAGAACATTAACTGAAATAGAATTTCATGCATGTACAAATTTGTCAAGGTAAACATAACTACTATGAATAACATAAAGCTTTAATTAAAAAAAAGCTGGGGATTTATGTCAGAAGTAGAGTGCCCCTTGGTTCAATCCCTAGTGTTCACCGCCCCCCTGCAAAAAAAGGAAAGAGATACATTAAACATTAATTTTGTTTAACTTTATCTAGAATTATCATTTAGTCAAATGTAGAAAAAATTCTAAAATATATGAATGTTGTGAAAAATTACTGGTGGTTCCTAAAGACAGTAGATAGCCATTGATGGTTTTTGATGAAAAATGGTCTAGGAAGAGTTATTGCTGTGGTGGTCAATGTGAAGAGAAGTGAAAAAGATGGAAGTCAGGTAAGGCCTTTTCAGTGACATCGGGTTGTAGATGTGAAAAGTTTAGGGTAAATCATGCCATTCTAGAATTCATGATTTATCTAGTCTCTTTCTTGTAAGTGAAAAAACTGAGGTTCTATGCAGTTGAAAGACTTATGATGGTTACGTGTGGAATTATTGGAGATTTCTGTCCAGATTCTAGGACTTCAGGCTTACAGAGCAAATAAGAATAAAAGCCAAAATGCTCATAAAATTATAGGGCATCTGGAAATGATTAGGCATGTTTATGGTAGCTTTTGAAAACAAATGTATCATTTGGTATAAATTCTCTTGGCTTATTACCTGCCATTGTTGTGTGACACAAACATAAAAAATGTTATCTTTGTGCTTATTGATGGTATCATGCATTTTAAAAAGATAATATAATTTCTGATCAATAAAGGAATTAATATATTTCTCTGAGTTTCTCAGTCTTCACATAAGTATAAAAATTATTTTAAAATGTATCCTTAAGTCATGTTACTGAGAAATGTGCTCCAAGATTATAGCTTTTGATAGGACAAGAATGGTTTTAAAGTAATTTAGAGGTGGTTTGGGATTACTGATAATTGAAGGATTGGAACCAGCTGTGAAAACTAGACTTCCTGCAATATTTTAGACATGTAACTTTAAATTTTTTGAAGGAAGGTTTTAAACATTTGATGTAATGGTTTGTTTTGAAACCTAATTAAAACTTATCAAAGCATTTATAAGTATTTAGGATTAAGATTATGTATGTTTTTTTTTAATTTATTTTTTAAATTTATTTGTAGCTAATAAAATATAGCACATATAATATAAAATTTACCATTTTAGGCATTTTTTAAGAGTACAGTTTAGCAGCATTAAGTACTATGGTCCCCACTTACCTGTGATCTTGCTTTTTGTGGTTGCAGTTACCCATGGTCAACGATGATCCAAATATACTAAATGGATAATTCTGGAAATAAACAATTCATAAGTTTAAATTGCATACTTTTCTGAGTAGAATGGTGAAATCTTGCGCCATGCATTTTGTGACATGAATCATCACGTTGTCCAAATAACTCTCATTTTTGCTAATATTGACCCCAAAGTATAAGAATAGTGATGCTGGCAATTTAGCTAAACTAAAGAGAAGGCAGGAATGCTTCTTTTAAGGGAAAAGGTGAAAGTTCTTGACTTATTTAGAACAGAAAAAAGAGTTATATGCTAAAGTTGCTTAGGTCTGTGGTAAGAACGAATCTTCTATCCATGAAATTGTGAAGAAGGAAAAATTCAGGCTTGTTTTGCTATCTTACCTCTTCTATAATTATGGCCACAGTACATGATAAGTGCTTAGTTAAGATGGAAAAGGCATTAGATTATTGTGTTAAGTACTCTCTGCAATTTCAGGCATTTACTTGGGGTCTTAGAATATATATCCAAGTATATGGGTATATGGGAAGTGGTATATAGTCATATTATTGTATATGTGTTATTGTTTGGATATGAGGTGGCCCACAAAAGATCCTGTGTTAATGCAGGAGTAATAAGGTTAAATGATTGAACTCTAAGAGTGAAAACTGGGTGGTAACTGTAGGTAGGTGGGGCATGGCTAGGGGAGGTGGGTTACTGGGGGATGCCCTGGAAGGGTTCATCACCTCCTGGCTTCCTGGCTGCCATGAACAGAGCAGTGCTCCTCTGCCATGCTCTTTCGCCATGATGTTCTCCCTCACCTTGGGACGAGGGCAATGGAGTCTGCCCACTGTGGTCTGAACCTCTAAAACCAAGAGCCAAAATAAACTTATCTTCTTCTAAGTTGTTCTTGTCAGGTATTTTGGTCACAGTGACTTGTACAAAGCTGACTAAAATAATAGTTGATCTCTATACTCTTTCATCTTGTAAAACTGAAACTTCATAACCCAACATACAACTTCTCATTTCTGCCTTCTCCTAGCCTCGGACAACAGTCATTCTGATTTCTGTTTCTGAATTTGACTGCTCTAGATATGTCATATAGGGAAATCATAGAGTAACTTTTTTTTTTTTATAATGACTGGCTTATTTTACTTAGCATGTTCTTAAGGTTCAATCAAGTTGTAGAATGTGTCAGAATTTTCTTGCTTTTAAAGTTTGAGTACTATTATATGTATATATCATATTTTGTTGATTGATTAATCTGTCGATTGTTAACTTGGGTTACTTCTACCTTTTGGCTCTTATTGAAAATTTTGCTGTGAACATAGGTATGCAAGTAGAGACCTTGATTTCAGTTCTTTTAGATATAAACTTAGAAGTGGAATTGCTGGATTATGTGGTAATTCTATGTTAATTTTTGAGGAACTTCCATACTGTTTTTCATAGCAGCACCATTTTACCTTCCCATCAACAATGTACAGTGGACCCCAATTTCTCCCTTGGCTTTATTTGTTATTTTCTGTTTTTGTTTTTAATAAGGCCATTGTAATGTATGTAAAGTGTTATCTTGCTATGGGTTTTGTTCGTATTTCCCAAATAATGAGTGATGTTGAACATTCTTTCATGTGCTTATTGTTTGTCTTTATATCTTCTTTGGAGAAATGTGTATTCAAGTCCTTTGCCCATTTTTAATTTTTTTTTTTTTGTCATTGAGTTGTAGGTATTCTTTCTTTATTTTATATATTTTAGATAACTGACCTAATTGGAAATATGATTTGCAATTAAATTTTCCTATTCTTTTTTTTTTTTTTTTTTTTTTGGGTGCTGAGGATCGAACCCAGGGCCTTGTGCTTACAAGGCAAGCACTTTACTGACTGAGCTATCTCCCCAGCCCCTAAATTTTCCTATTCTTTGAATTGCTTTTTCACTCCCTTGATAGTGTCCTTTGATACACAAGTGTTTGATTTTTGCCGAAGTCATCCTCTTTTTCTTTTCCTTTTTTTCTTTTTTTTTTAGGTCCTGGGGATCGAACCTAGGGCCTTGTGCTTACAAGGCAAGCACTCTACCGACTGAGGTATCTCCCCAGCCCCTCTTTTTTTTGCCCATGCTTTTAGCATCATATCCAAGAATCCATTGCCAAATCCAATGTCATGAAACTTTTTACTTATGTTTTATTTTAAAGATTTTTAGAGTTTTATGTCTTTACTCTTTTTTTGAGTTAATTTTTTATATGATGTAAGGTAAGGGTCCAGCTTTATTCTTTTGAATTTGGGTTTCCAGTTTTTTTCCAATGCCATTTATGAAAAGACTTGTTTGGCCACTGAATGGTTTTGGCATCCTTGTCATTTGACCATATATGAGGGTAGTGCTTTTGAGTTTAGCTCTTTGTTTGGGTTTTCTAGAGCTTGCTGTAAGTACTACCCATATACACAATTTGTCACATCTACTAATGTCATTTTATTCGAGTGAATATAGAAACCTTACCTCCCTTTACCTCCCCTCATTTGTAATGTAATTATCTTAAACATTTCCTCTGTATACATGTACATCAGAGAGTTTTATAATTTGTGCTTCAGCCACCAAACATAATATTGAAAATTCAAGCAGAGGAGGAAAGACTAGTATATTTCCTGATGCTTTTGCATATTGTATTATTTCTCCTTCCTTCCTTCCCTTTTCATTTGTGTAGAAAACTTCCCTTAACCATTCTTTTTGGGTAAGTCTGCTGGTGACAAATTCTTTTTTTTTCTTTAGTCTTGAAAGATAATTTTATAGGGTTCTATGTTGACATCCCTTTCTTTTAGCACTTCAAAATATTATGTCACTTCCTTCTGGTTGCCACACTTTCTTATGAGCAATTTGTTGTCATTTTAAATTACTATTTAATTTGAATTCTGGTCCTCCTGCCTCAGCCTCCCAAGCCTCTGGGATTACAGGTGTGCACCACTGAACCAGGCTGAGACTCAGAAACTTTGATGACACAAAGGTTATTAGATCTTTTGTTGCAGTCTTGCAGATTTCTGAGTCTTTATTTTTTTCTATTTTCTGTATCATTTTGGTTGATAATTTCTTTCATTTTGATTGCTGATTTACTAATTCTTCTCTTCCATTTGTTGTTGAACTCATTCACTGAGTTTTATATATTTGTTATGTATTTTTCAAGTCTAAACTTTGCATTTGACTTTCTATCTCTTCTATTTCTTTGCTGAGGCTGTTTTTTCTTTTTACTCACATATGTTTATTTATTTATTTATTTTTTAAATTCATTTTTATTGTAAACAAATGGGATACATCTTGTTTCTCTGTTTGTACATGAAGTAGAGGCATACCATCTGTGCAATCATAC
Organism: Sciurus carolinensis; assembly: GCF_902686445.1. Lineage (NCBI taxonomy): Eukaryota > Metazoa > Chordata > Mammalia > Rodentia > Sciuridae > Sciurus > Sciurus carolinensis. The sequence continues at coordinate 32,199,997 of NC_062218.1, forward strand.
TTTTACCTAGGGTAACAGTTCCTGATTCATTCTGTTATTTTTCTTTCTTCCCCCCCACCCTTCCCACCCCTCACATATGTTTAGAATTGCTCATTGAAATTTTTTTTTTTAAATTATGGCTGCTTTAAAATGTTTGTCAGATAACTCTGGCATCTCTGTTGTCTCAGTGTTGGCATATTTTGATTGCCTTTTTTTCCATTTAGTTGAGATCTTTCTGGTTCTTGGTTTGATATGCAATTTTAAATTGAAACCTGGAGAGTTTATTAATATGTTTTGCTACTCTGTCTCTTATATAAACCTTTTATTTTAACTGGTTTCATTTGACACTGCTCTGTCAGACAAAGAGGGGATGGTCTCATGGGTAGGAGAGGAACTGTAGGTTTTAGCTGTCATGGATGGGTGTGAAGTCTCAGTTCTTTCTGAAGTACTGACTGTAATAGGACATTTATTGTCTAAAAGTGTTCTGGCTTGCTAGGCTGCCCATTTCCTGGCCCTTTGACTACAGAGAGTAGGCCTTTGTTAGGACTTTTTTTTTTTTTTTTTTAAATCCCCCTGTCAGTGCCAGTGGCAGTTTTTGATGACTGTCTTTAGCCTTAAATCTGGAATGTATGAGACAAAGAGCAAACTGAGGGAACTCAGCATAAGGGTGTTCTGAGGTCTCTAGCCAGTCTGCTTTCGTCTCTCCATTTTTTAGAGTGTTATGTTTGTTTTTCATATAATCCATGGTTTAGTTGCCCATAGTAGAAGGAATAGGAAAGAATACATTTAATCTGTTTTATATGCTTCTGCTTCCCAGAAAGCAGAAGTCTCGTCCTTCACCATTATTTTAAGTAGTTATATATTCCCCAACATCGACACTGTTTTCAGTTTTTCCCTATGTGGCATGTGTTTTTCTATGTGAAAACTAGAGAACAAGAAAGGAGAATCATTTCTAAATCATTGGATAAACAAATCTGGAGTAGAAAGAGTTCCTGGAATATTGCTCAGAATTTAATTAGTAAGGTTTCAATGTGTTTAGATTACAGTGCACCCAGACAGATTGAGAAATCCACCCCTATAGCATCTGTTTCATCAATCAAAAAAGAAACATTAGTTTTTCCTAAGGTCTAAAAATACAGATGATTTTAGAAGGTGAAAAATCATTAGAAAACATATGCTTCAGTCCCATTAATGGGCCTGCTTACAATCACAGCAATGGTTTGTGGCAGGTCTCCGTGAGGGTATGTGTATCCAGAAGTCTGGAAGGAATTTTGGGCAAGAGCACAACTGACACTACAGGTTACTGGAAAGAGGTTCCTGGTGAGAATGGTTGAGGCTTAGGAGGGAGGTGTAATTGAGTTACAAATTAAAACCAAATACTGTGCACAGTTGGAGATAAGGGGTGGCATAAATAACTATTGGCACCCTTTACTGTGGATTGAATAATTGTGAATGAGTTTTACATATATATTCTCTTTTGGTCCAAGTTAAAGTCATGAGAAGTTATCAATATTAGTATCATTCTATTTTAAAGATGCTTAAAATCACTGTCATTTTTAACCCTGGTGCTATTGACATTTTAGTCTAGACAAATCTTTTTTGTGGGAGCTGTCTTGTGCAATATTGGATTATTAACATCTGTGATACCTCTCCCATTTGTGATCTTTAAAAATGTCTCCAGATCTTGATGAAGGTCCCCTGGAGAGCAAAATTCTCCTTGGTGAGAACCACTGAGATAAGACCACACAGCTAACAAATGGAAGAACCTTGAATTGTGCTCCAAAATCCTATGCACATGGGAAACTAAATAATACTAATCTTTTTATTCCTTTTTCTTGTTTCCTTTCCACTTCACAAAGTTCTCTGTCCAGAGTTGAGTGAATCATATTTCCTGATTCAAAGAAAGACTGGAAGATTCTTTCTATCATCAGAGAGAATTGCTCCTATTATTACAGCTATGTTTACTATTATTGTTATTGAGGGTAGACCAAAGAGTCTGGAAATAATCCTTTGATTGGTATTTAAAATCAAACCAAAGCAAAAGTGATATTTCCCCTATTTCCATTAAGATTGTAACTTTTGTTATGAATTCCCTAATAAATTACTTCATTTAAGTCACATAGTTTATGATGTTCCTTGGCAGGAAAATCTTGAAAATATTTTACTGTTATGGCAAATTTCACACTAAGCCATATTTCAAAATGTCATTAGTAAAAGTTCTGGAAAAAGAACAGTCACTACCAAGTGATATGCTACCAAAAGATGAATTGCTACTATTTTAGATGATTTAGTTGTGCCAATTATATGTTTTATTAAATGAGTTATACCCTACATGATTTCCAATAAAACTTTGATTTTTAAATGTAAACATTTACTTAAACATTTTATTCATTCAAAACGTAAATACTAAGTTCTGTGTTCTTGTAAGTTTTTATGTAAATGTTAGAAATTGTCTGTATATAAGCACACTCTGCATTGAATTAAATGATTTTTGTCCTAGCTTTTTTTGTGACAATATTTCTATTTGCTAAATGATGAAAAAGTAACTAGCTATGAAATGAGACACAGACTATAATAGCTTCTTCTCTAAGCAAAACATTTCAGCTGCTCTCTTCGTTCTTGCAAGAATGCAAGAGTTATATTTTAAAATTTGGACTTTTAAGTTTTTTTGTCTAGGCCTTCATCCTAGGAAAAGACAGTTTCAAGATGGAGTACAAAGTTAAATAGTTTCATGTTGTTGAAAAGTCAGGCATATAGGCTAAGTACTGAAAGTGTCCAGGGGCATTCATAGTGACTTGTTTGTTCATTCAAGACATGTTTACTGACAGTCTCTTATGTGTCTAGAACTACGTTAGGCATTAGGAATAAAATGCCAAATGCCAAAGTGGTAGAGGTCAAGGGTGAAGGAAAGTAGACATACTGATTGAAATCATAGTTTAGAAAAGCTTGATTACAAAGGAAAAGATAGCAACTCGGCAATAAATGTAGGGGAAATCAGTAGTCTATTTGTTTTCTTAGTTGTTTTTCTTCAATTTTTTGGGGGTACTGGGTATTAAATCTAGGGGACTTTACCTCTGAGTTATATCCACAAGCCTGCTTTTTTTATTTGTTGTTTTCCTCAACTCCATGTCCCCCATTCATAATACAGACCAGGCATAGGACCCAGGCTGAGGTGTGTATGCGTTAGGCTTTCATTGCTCCCTCTTTGTATGCAGCTCGGAGGTCTGTTTTATTTTAATATTGGAAATACTGTATTTAAGGGACATAGCAGGGGAAAGGTTGAGATTCTAAAGAAGGAACGTAGACCCCACATGTTTAGTTCAGTAAATTGCAAAATAATCCATGAGGTTGAAACAGGCATAGAATTTTAGTGTACTTATCTTGCTCTTGGGTAGTGGAGACTTGAATAAACAATGAAATCTCTTATTCAGATGATCACTCTGACCTCCTCTGTCTGATTTATGCTCTCCTCTTTATTGTCCCCAAGTTATTCACTCTGGACTGTTGTAGCATTTTTTGCATTGAAATAATCCTTGATGTCTGCCTCTTAGAACATAGGCTTCTTGGGAGGGGAAATGAATAGAGACTGTCTAATGCACTTCAATAAATTACACTTTAACAAATAAATAATATAATAAATAAATCACACATTAATAAATGCTTTTTGAATCAGTAAATTGGTGAATAACCCTGAGTTTTTTATTTGAATCATTTCTGAACAAGTTTTTTTTTATTTTTTAGCTTTTAAGGGTTAAAAAGTATATACCTACATGTAACAATGTTTTATCTCTTCAAAATAAAGTATAGAATACTTGAAGGTATGCCCAAGTATAAAGAGGACTTCTAATATTTTAGATGCTGAAATCTAAAATATGGTTATTGTTAAGGAAATCTGAAATGATTATTTTATATAGGTTACAGTATGTGTCAAAGTAATTTTTGAAATTACAGTAAGTGGTGGTATCCTAATTTATTAATTTTCTTCAGTTTATCTCCATAAGATTTTCTTGAGGTAATGCAAACAGGAAAATATAGGATTATGTTTTAGTTAAACATAATCAGATTTTAATGTAAGTTATGATTTTGTTTTAGTGTTTATTACCAGGGGAACAATGTTTCATATGAAATACTTGTTTTAAATTTGTCAGTGATGTAATGACAGGGCATTCAGGGCATTTTAAAATGCCAGTTGCAGTTAATAATGATTATATAGTCTACTCTTTTCTTTATATCTGTTAATTTTCTTTGATTTTTGTAACATAGACTTTTCAAAAGTACCCCCCAAAAGTTTTGAGGTTTGTTCACTCTAAAATACATTCAATGAAAAGAAAAAACATGGAAAGTCTTTTTGTTTTATTCCAGTTTTTAATTTATTTTAGTACTGTGGATTGAACCCAGGACCTTGCCTGTGTGAGACAGGGTCTCTCCACTTTGCTTAGACTGCCTTGAATTTGTGATACTGCTTTAGCTTCCTGAGTTGCTAGGATTCCAGCATATTTTTTCCATTTTTTAAAACTGGTGCCTTATAATTTACATAATGATGGAATTTGTTGTTATATATTTGAACATGCACACAATGTAGTAGTATAATTTGACTGATATTGTTCTCCTTTCCTTTTCCTTCCCTACTTCTTCCCTATAGCCAAAAGGACCTTGTGCATTTTTATAAATGCTTTGCCATTGAGCTACCATTCCCAGTCCTTGCTGCTTTTTCTTGATTTCCAGAAACAAATTCCCAGTTTCTCCCATATGAATTATATTATCAGCAACTATTGATTTATTTTTGGATTATGTTAAATATTTAGTTTATGGTAACAAATAATTTTATATTACCTAGTCTTAGACTTATTATTTTAGAGTTTTAAAATCAACTTATTATCAGCTGAAACAGATGAAAAAAGACATACTCATACATTTTTTATTTTAAAATTATTTATTTTTGCCTATACATTGTAATTATATGTAAATAGTGGATTCATTATGCCTTATTTGTATATGTACATAATTCAGTTAATCTCATTTCTATTTCTTAAGCTATGTGTTAAAAAGCCTGCAATGTAATTTTTAAAAATTATATATTTCCTGTGAATGTGATATGTAGTTCCCACCAAATACATTATTATTGATGTCATGGAATTTTCTTGTTTCAGAATCCTGTCCAAAAGATTCCTGACTCGCATGAGATAACACTGAAGCATGGCACTAAAACAGTAAGTTTAACAGATTTGACTCTTTTCTCATATTAACAAGGCTCTGATGGAAAAATGAACTAATAGAATACTTTTTTACTAAAGTTTATTACACAATCAACTGATGTCATAAAACTATAGATATGTAAAAACTAGAAAGATTACTTTTATATTCAGCCCAATAGCCAGTGCCTTTCATTTAAAGTGGGCATACTTATTGTCAGTGTTATTGTTGACTTTTAAAACCTCTTGTTCTTTGCATAGAAACATAGAAACTTTACAAGTGGTGGAAAGGGAAAACTTCTTATTACCTTCAGCTTTTTTTCTGTATCAGTAGGAGGCCTGAGTTTGTTCACTTTACAGATGAATGTTAAGTCAGGATTGAACTTTAAGTAGTCACATTCACAGTAGCCTCAAAAAAAAAAAAAATAAAATACTTGGGAATCAATCTAACAAAAGAGGTGAAAGACCTCTACAATGAGAACTACAGAACACTAAAGAAAGAAATTAAAGAAAATCTTAGAAGATGGAAAGATCTCCCATGTTCTTGGATAGGCAGAATTAATATTGTCAAAATGGATACTACCAAAAGTGCTATACAGAGTCAGTGCAATTCCATTTAAAATCCCAATGATGTACCTTACAGAAATAGAGCAAGCAATCATGAAATTCATCTGAAAGAATAAGAAACCCAGAATAGCTAAAGCAATCCTTAGCAGGAAGAGTGAAGCAGAAGGTATCACAATACCAGAACTTCAACTCTATTACAAAGCAATAGTAACAAAAACGGCCTGGTATTGGTACCAAAATAGACAGGTAGATCAATGGTACAGAATAGAGGACATGGACACAAACCCAAATAAATACAATTTTCTCATGCTAGACAAAGGTGCCAAAAATATGCAATGGTGTTGGGTTTTTTGAGTGCTTTATATATCCTGGAGATTAATACTCTATCTGAGGTACATGTGGTAAAGATTTTCTCCTGTTCTGTAGGCTCTCTTTAGGCTCTCTTCTTGTTCTTGATCATTTTCTTTGCTGAGAAGCAGCTTTTTAGTTTAATAAAATCCCATTTATTGATTCTTGATTTTACTTCTTGTGCTTTAGGGGTCTTTTTAAGGAAAGTTCCAAAGCCGATAGAGATTTGGGCCTATTTTTCTTCTATTAGGTGCAGGGTCTCTGGACTAAGGCTTATATCCTTGACCCACTTTGAGTTTTGTTCAGGGTGAGAAAGAGGGGTCCAATTTCTTTTTGCTACATATGAATTTTCACGTCTCCCAGCACCATTTGCTGAAGAGTTTATATTTTCTCCAATATATGTTTTTGGCACCTTTGTATAGTATGCAATAACTGTATTTATGTAGGTTTGTCTCTGTGTCTTCTGTTCACTAGTGTACATGTCTGTTTTGATGCCAGTACCATGCCATTTTTGTTACTGTGGCTCTATAGTATAATGTCTGGTATTGTGATACCTCTTGCTTCACTTTTCTTTCTAAGAATTGCTTTGGCTATTTTGGGTCTCTTATTTTTCCAAATGAATTTCATAATTATATTTTCTAATTCTATGAAGATTGTCATTAGGATTTTTTTCTAAGGAATTGCATTAAATCTGATTATTGCTTTTGATACTATGGCTATTTTAACACTATTAATTTTGTCTCTCCAAGAGCATGGGAGATCTTTCCATCTTCTAAGGTCTTCTATTTCTTTCTTTAGTGTTGTTAGTTTAGATTTAGTGTCCCCCAAAAGCTCAGATACGAGATAATGCAAGATTTGGAGGAAAAATGGTGGGATTAACTGAGTGGTAACAAGGCAGGTGGCGTGCGACTAGAGGAACTACTTTGTTGGGAGCGTGGCTATGGTGTATATATTTTGTATCTGAAGAGTGGAGTCTCTCTCTTCTTTTCGATCATCTTGTGAGCTGCTTCCCTCTACCACACCATTCTACCGTGATGTTCTGCTCTACCTTGGGCCCCAAAGAATGGGCCTAGCCTTCTGTGGACTAAGACCTCTAAAACTGTGAACGCCCAGATAAACTTTTCCTCCTGTATATTTGTTCTGATTGGGTCCTTTTAGTTACAGTAGTGCAAAAGATTACTAAAACAATTTTCAGTAGTTTTCATTGTAGAGGTCTTTCATCTGTTTTTTTTTGGGGGGGGGAGGAGGGGTACTGGGGATTGAACTCAGGGGCACTTGACCACTGAACCACATCGCTAGCCCTATTTTGTATTTTTTTATTTAGAGACAGGGTCTCACTGAGTTGCTTAGTGCCTCGCTTTTGCTGAGGCTGGTTTTGATCTCGAGATCCTCCTGCCTCAGCCTCCCCAGCAGCTGGGATGACAGGTGTGCACCTCTGCCCCAGCTCTTTCACCTTTTTTGTTAGAATAATTCCTAAGTATTTTACCTTATTTTTTTTGAGGCTATTGTGAATGGGGTGGTTTTCCTAATTTCTTTTTCAGTGGATTCATCACTGATAATAGGAACACATTTGATTTATGGGTGTTAATTTTTTTAAATTTATTTTTATTTAAAAAAATTTTTTTTATTAAAATCTTTTTTATTTTTACAGACTGCATTTTGATTCATTGTACACAAATAGGGCACAACACCATTCATGTAATCATACATATACATAGGGTAATACTATCTGTTTCATTCTGTATTCTATTTTGATGAATTCATTTATTAGTTCTTGAAGTTTTCTGGTGGAATTTTTTGAATCTTCTAAATACAGAATCATGTTATCAGCAAATAGTGATAGTTTGAATTCTTCTTTTTCTGTTCGTGTCCCTTTAATTTCTTTCATCTGTTTAATTGCTCTGGCTAGAATTTCAAGGACAATGTTGAATAGAAGTGCCAAAAGAGGGCATTCATGTCACGTTCCAGTTTTTAGGGGAAATACTTTCAATTTTTCTCCATTTAGAATGATGTTGTCCTTGGGTTTAGAATAGATAGCTTTTACAATGTCGAGGTATGTTCTTAATATCCCTAGTTTGTCTAGTGTTTTGAGCATGAAGGGGTGCTGTATTTTGTCAAATGCTTTTTCTGCATCTATTGAGATAATCATATGATTCTTTTCTTTAAGTCTATTGGTGTGATGTAGTATGTTTATTGATTTCTGTATGTTGAGCCAACCTTGCATCCCTGGGAGAACCCCTCTTGCTCCTGTTGCACTTTTTAATATGTTTTTTATGCAATTTGACAGAATTTTATTGAGAATTTTTGCATCTATGTTTGTCAGGGATATTGATCTGAAGTTTTCCTTCTTTGATGTGTCTTTGGTTTTGGTATCAGTATGATACTGACTTCATAGAATGAGTTTTGAAGAGTTCCCTCCTTTTCTATTTCATTGAATAATTTGAGGAGTAGTGGTGTTAATTCTTTTTTGAAGATCATGTAGAACTTGGCTGAGAATCCATTGGGTTCTGGGCTTTTCTTGATTGGTAGGCTTTTGAAGGTATTGTCTATTCCATTGCTTGAAATTGATCTGTTTAAATTGTGTACGTCCTCCTGATTCCGTTGGAGAGTCAGACATTAGATCAAATGTCTCTAGAAATTTGTCAATGTCTTTAAGAATTTGTTTTATTGGACTATAAATTTTCAAAATGGTTTCTGATTATCCTCTGTATTTCAGTAGTGTCTGTTGTGATATTTCCTTTTTCTTCTTTTGTTTATTTCTTAGTTTTTTAGTTGTAGATGAACACGATACCTTTATTTTATTTATTTATTATTTTTTATGTGGTGCTGACCATCAAACTCAGTGCCTCATACGTGCCAGGCAAGTGCTCTTCCACTGAGCCACATCCTGGTATTTCCTTTTTCATCATGAATTTTAGTAATTTGAGTTTTGTCTCTCTTTGTTAGTGTGGCTAAGGGTTTATCCATTTCATTTTTTTTTTCAAAGAGCCAACTTTTTGTTTCATTTATTAAATTTTTGTTTGTTTCAATTTCATTGACTCTGGCTCTGATTTTAATCATTTCCTGTCTTCTGCTGCTTTTAGTGTTGGTTTGTTTTTCTTTCTCTAGGGCTTTGAGATGTAATGTTAGGTTATTTATTCCTTAACTTTCTATTCTTTTAATGAATGAGCTCAAAGCAATGAATTTTCCTCTTAGCACTGCCTTCATAGTGTCCCAGAGATTTTGATATGTTGTGTCAGTGTTCTCATTTACCTCTAAGTATTTTTTTTTTTATTTTATCCCTGATTTCTTCTACTATCCATTTGTCTTTTAGTAGTGTATTATTTAGTCTCCAGGTGTTGGAGTAGTTTCTACTTTTTATTTTATCCTTGAATTCTAATTTCATTCCATTATGATCTGATAGAGTGCAGGGTATTATCCTAATGTATTTGCTGAGTTGCTTTGTGGCATAAGATGGGGTCTATTTTAGAGAAGGATCTGCATGGTGCTGAGAAGAAAGTGTATTTGCTCATTGATGGATGAAATATTCAATATATTATCTGTTAAGTCTAAATTATTAATTGTATTATTCAGTTCTATGGTTTCTTTGTTTAGTTTTTGTTTGGAAGATCTATCCAGTAGTGAGATGTGTGTTGAAGTCTCCCAGTATTATTGTGTTGTGGTCTATTTGTTTCTTGAGATTGAGAAGATTGATGTAAGTAGATGTTCCATTGTTGGGGCATAAATATTTACAATTGTTACATCTTGCTGATGTATAATTTCCTTAGCCAGTATGAAATTTCCTTCTTTTAACTTCCGATTAACTTTGACCTGAAGTCCACTTTATCTGATATGCCAATAGAAACCCCTGCTTGTTTACCCAATCCATTTGAGTGATATGTTTTTTCCCATCCTTTCACCTTTAGATCAGTCTGTGTATGTCTTTGCCTATGAGGTGAGTCTCTGGGAGACAGCATATTGTTGGGTCTTATTTTTTAATCCAGTCTGCCAGTCTATGTCTACTTTTTGATGACTTTAGGACATTAACATTCAAGGTTATTATTGATATGTTATTTGTATTCCTGGTCATTATGGTTTATTTCTGGTTTTTAATTTGACTTAGTTTCCCCTTTGACAGTTCCTTTAGTGTAGTTCCTCCCTTTGCTTGTTTTCACTTTTTTTTTTTTCACTTTATCCTCATGGAATATTTTGTTGAGACTGTTTTGTAGTGCAGGCTTTCATGCTGTGAATTCTTTTAACTTTTGTTTGTCATGCAAGGTTCTTATTTCATCTTCAAATCTGAAGCCTAATTTTGCTGGATATAAAATTCTTGGATGACATCCATTTTCTTTGACAGCTTGGTATATATCATTCCAGAACCTCCTAGCTTTGAGGGTCTGGATTGAGAAATCAGCTGAGATCCAAAATGGTTTTCTCCTATATGTAATATGATAATTTTCTCTTGTGGTCTTTAAAATATGATCCTTATTCTGTATTTTAGGCATTTTCATTATAATGTAACTTGGTGTGGGCCTGTTGTAATTCAGTTTATTTGTGGTCCTGTAAGTCTCTTGTATTTGATTTTCCTTTTTATTATTTAGGTTTGGGAAATTTTTTGATATTACTTCATAGAAAAGATGTGCATTCCTTTGGTTTATATCTCTACTCCTTCATTTGTCCCGATAACTTTAAAATTTGATCTTTTCATGTTATCTCATAATTCTTGGAAGTTCTGTTCATGGTTTCTTACTATCTTCTCTGCATGGTCAGCTCCATTTTCAAGATTTTTGTATTTTGTCTTCATCGCCTGAGATTCTTTCTTCCAAGTGGTCTGGTCTGTTGGTGATACTTTCCATTGAATTTTTAATTTGGTTTACTGATTCCTTCATTTTGAGGATATCTGCTTGATTTCCTTTCAGAATCTCTTTTTCTTTATTGATGTGATCTTTCATCTCCTGAAATTTATCTCTAATTTCACTCCTTATGTTGTCCTTTATGTCATGGATCAGTTTAACTATATACATTCTAAACTCTTTCTGACATTTCTTCTACTGTGTTGTCAATGGATTCTATTATTGGAACATCTTGGTTTGTCTGGGGAACTTTGTTCCCTTGTTTTTTCTTGTTGTTTCTGTGTCTTGCCATCTAGCAGTATGGATCTGAGTACAGTTCCTATCTTGTAGTCTTATAGTGTCCCCAAAGGCTTCCAGTACCTCACCTTGGGAAATCAATATTCTTAGCACCAAATGCAAACAATATCTCCTAATAAGTTGTCTACAGTTTCGTCAGAATAAACAGAAATAATGGTTCAGTTATTGTCTCCAATACAAATAGTAAGTTTAATTTCAAATGGTGGTGTAGGATGATTTTTAAAAAAAATATTTTCTTAGATGTTGGTAGACCTTTATTTTATTCACTTATTTATTTGTGGTGCTGGGGATCGAACCCAGTGCCTCAACATGCTAAGCAAATGCTCTACCACTGAGCCACAACCCCAGCCCAGGATACGATTTAAAAAAAAATAATTATTTGTTATAATTGGTTATACATGAAGGGTGTGATGTTTACGAGGAAGGAGGAGAGAAGATAGAAGTAAAAAATTATAGGAAAAGTGAAAGAGGAATTAGTAGAGGTTGGCTGTGAGCAGGAGAAAAGAGAGAAAGAGACTCCAGAGAAACAGATAAGTGAGAGGAAAATATATATATAAGTAAAAAAACAAAAAAAAAAAAAAGAGAAAAAGCAAAAATAAAATAATTCACAATACAACTGTAATATACTATTCAGACAGCCCAGTCCTCAATAAACTGCTGCATGAAAAATACTTGGTTTCAAAAATGTTAGAGATGTGAGAGAAGAAAAAGGATCTTGATGGAAAATGTCACAGTTGTTTCTGTTAGAGTTCAGAAGTTTCTCCGGCTTCCCTTTCCAGAGGGTAGGTGGCATTGTCTGGAGTTTGATGGAAGCGCCACCTTGAGGATGGTGGGAGGGTCAGTCCTGAAGGCAGAACTCTTGGAGGAGGGGTGCAAGCTAAGTGTGCTCTGCTTTCGTCTCTGTGTGCCAGTTGTCTAGAGATTTTATATCAGTGCACCTTCAGGGCACGGCAGGTGATGGTCCACTTTGTTAGATTGCACTGCAAGAATCTCCTTTGGGTTCCACTCGTGGTATAGGACTCGACAATTCCTGGTCTTTGATTAGTCTCCAAATTTTATCTCTCCCAACCCCACCCTTTTGAGTTCCTGGTCTGGCACTTTTCTCCTAGGAGGTACTGAGGATTGGGTGCTGGGACTGGGGTGGATCAAGACCAGGCATTGAGAGCTGTAAGCAGTGGGCCAGTTTGGGGGCTAGAGGGGATTGGGGAACCAGAGGGCCCTATTGAGGCCAGACTATTGCTGGACATGTTGGGACCAGGGATTTGGTGGATGCCAGACTGGCGAGTCAGGAACCAGGCTGGGACTGGGACTCAACAAGCGCCAGCCTGAGTGGACCCCAGTAACCCGGTGGCTGCTGGATCAGCTGACTGGGCAAGCCGAGAGCAAGATGCCCTCACCCCACTTTTCCAACCTTCCACCCACTGTAGCCAGCTGTCAGTTCCTGATTTACAGAGCCCAGCTCTCTCCAGCCTCTCTTACCTGGCGGCAGAACGCTCCCAGTTTCTAACTCTCCACTGGATTGCTAGGCTTAGATAGGCCCACATTGACCTAGCTGCAAACTCATGGATCTGGATTTCACTTTTAGCTCAGCCATGCTGCAGTCCCAAGATGGCTCCTCTGTCACTGACAATTGATAAACTTTGGTAGACAGATTTTTTTGTTTTGTTTTTTGTTTTTATTTGATTAATGAGTCAAGTAGTCTGTGGTTCCACTAGGGAAGACTGCTCCTCCAGTCTCAGGGTTTTTTACCCTAAGCCTTACCCTCTGTTTGAGTTCTGAGTGACCGAGCTAAGAGAAATGCTGCCTCACACTATTCCACCATCTTTGCTCCCTTTGTCCTACTTTTTTCAAGATTGTTTTGGCTATTCTGGGTTATTTGTATTTCCATATGAATTTTATGATCAAGTTTTTATTTTCTTTAAAAAGACCAGGTGGGATTCTTATAGGGATTGTATTGGATCAATTTGGGAATTATCACTATCTTAATGATATTAAATTTTCTTATTCAGAAATATAGGATATCTTTCCATTTATTTAGATCTTTAGTTTTTTAAACAATAGTTTGCAATTTTTAGTGTATATGCCTTGTACTTTAACATTTATTTCTTAATATTTTACTAATTTTGATGATATTGTAAATGGAATTATTTTTCTTAATTTCATATTCAGATTGTTCATTGGTGGTATATAGAAATGCAAATAATATTGTTATGGTAATCTTATTACTTGCAACATTGTTGAATTCATTTGTTAGTTCTAATGTTTTTTAAAAATTTATTTGTTCTTTGTAGTTATACATGACAGTAGAATGTATTTTAATATAGCTTACATACATGAAAAATAATTTCCCATTTTTGTAGTTGTGCATGAAATGGAGTTACAATGGTTGTATATTTATGTATGAACATAGGAAAGTTATGTTCAATTCATTTTACTGTGTTTCCCATTCTTATCCCCTCTCCCATCCCCCCATTTTCCCTGTCTAATTCAGTGAACCTGCCCTCTCCACTCCCACCCTTGCCTATTATGAGTCAACATTCACATATTAGAGAGAACATTTGGCCTTTGGTTTTTTTGTGATTGATTTATTTCATTTAGCATTATAGTCTCCAGTTCCATTCATTTACCCGCAAGTGCCATATTTCAATCTTCTTTATGTCTGAGTAATATTCCATTGTGTATTTGTACCACATTTTCTTTATCCATTCATCTATTGAATGGTTCTATAGCTTTGCTATTGTGAATTGAGCTGCTATGATCACTGATGAGACTGCATCACTACAACATGCTGATTTTAAGTCCTTTGGGTATATGCTGAGGAGTTGGGATAACTGTGTCAAATGGTGGTTCTATTCCAAGTGTTCTGAGGAATCTCCATGCTGCTTTCCAGAGTGGTTGCACCAATTTGCAGTCCCACTAGCAATGTTTGAATGTACCCTTTTCCCACATCTACTCCAACATTCATTGTTACTTGTATTCTTAATTATTGCCATTCTGACTAGAGTGAGATGAAATCTCAGTGTAGTTTTAATTTTAAATTTCTCTAATTGCTAGTGATGCTGAACATATTGAACATATTTTCATATATTTGTTGACCATCTAATGGTTTTTTTTATCAGATGATTCATTTGGATTTAATTATACAAGATCATGTCTCTAAAGACACATAGTTTTGCTTCTTTTTTTCCAATACAGATATATTTATTTTTCTTTTTCTTTCACTTACTAGGACTTCCTGTAGAGTGTTGAATACATGGCAAGTGTATGACCTTGTCTTGATACTAATGTTAGGGGAAAGGCATTCAGTTGTTTATCATAAATATGATGTTAGTTCTTTTTTATAGATGCCTTTTTCAGGCACAAGATGTTGCATCAATTCCTCACTTTTCTTTATTTTTTCTTAAATTAGGAATAAGTTTGGATTTTGATGAATACTTTTCCTGAGTCTATTGACATAATCATGCATGTTTTCCAGGTTCATAATTTATTGTTCAAATTGAATATTACACATGAGTTGACATTAGCTTCTCCAGGGATGGGAACTTAACAGATGTGGTCACACCTTTCACAGCTGGAAGTTTTTTAGACCTTAGCTAAAAGTTAAGATGGTCAAAGCAATGCCTCCATATGTAGCCAGTACACAATTCATTCCACCAGTAAGAGTTGAAATATTTTTTAATACCACTGAACTGAAATTGGACATCAGTTCCAGAACTGATGCTTTGATTTCCATCTTGCCAAAGCCACAAATTTCGCAGCTGATGCCATCCTTCAAACTACACCATAATGTGCATTTTTAACCTTTATTCTGTGGTTTGACTAGGGCAGACTGCCCCTCCAGTCTCAGTGTGCTATATTATAATAATTAATTTTTCAGATGTGAAGCCAAGCTTGTATTCTTTTTAAAAATTTTTAAAAAATTTGTTCTAATTAGTTATACATGACAGAATGCATTTATGCATTTTGATAAGTCTTACATAAATAGAGTTAATTTCTCATTTTTCTGATTGTATATATTGTAGGATCAATATGTCATGCAGTCATATATGTACATGAGGTAATAATGTCTGTTTCACTCTACTGTCCTTCCTACCCCCATACCTCTTCCCCTCCCTTCAATATCCTCTACCTAATCTAGAGTAACTATTCTTCCCTTGCAACCCCCCTTCTTATTGTGAATTAGCATCTGCGTAGCAGAGGAAAATTTCGGCCTTTGGTTTTTCTGGTGTGGCTTATTTCGCTTAGCATGATTATTCTCCACCTCTATCCATTTACCAGGAAATGCCATAATTTTATTCTTCTTTAAAAGCTGAGTAATATTCCATCATATACATGTACCACGTTTTCTTTATCTATTCTTCTGTTGAAGGACACCTAGATTGGTTCCATAGTTTAACTGTTGTAAGTTGAGCTGCTATAAACATTGATGTGACTGCGTCACTGTAGTATGCTGAGTATAAACTCAGGAGTGGGATAGCTGGGTCAGGTGGTGGTTCCATTGTAAGTTTTCTGAGGAATCTCCCTACCACTTTCCATAATGGTTGCACCAATTTGCATTCCCACCATCAGTGTATGAGTGTACCTTTATCCCCACATCCTCGCCACCATTTTCTGTTGTTTGTATTCTTGATAATTGCCATTCTGACTGGAGTGAGATGAAATCTTAGAGTAGTTTTTTTTTTTTTTTTTTTTTTTTTTTTTGGTGGTGCTGGGGATTGAACCCAGGGTCTTGTGCTTACGAGGCAAGCACTCTACCAACTGAGCTATCTCCCCAGCCCTTAGAGTAGTTTTGATTTGCATTTCTCTAATTGCTAGAGATGTTGAACATTTTTTCATATATTTGTTGATCAATTTTTTTTATCTTCTGTGAAGTGTCTGTTCTGTTCCTTAAACCCATTTATTTATTGATTGATTGATTGATTTTTTTTTTTTTTTTTTTTTTGGTGTTAACTCTTTTGAGTTCCTTATATTTCCTGGAGATTAATGCTTTATCTCAGGTGCATGTGGTAACATTTTCTCCCAATGTGAAGGTTACCATTTCACATTAAAAAGTATGGAATGCTTCATGAATTTGTGTATCATCCTCAACAGGGGCCATGCTAATCTTCTCTGTATTGTTCCAATTTTAGTATGTGTTGCTGAAGTGAGCACATATTCTTTTTTTTAATATATTTTTTAGTTGTAGGTGGACACAATACCTTTATTTATTTATTTGTTTACTTATTTATTTTTTGCTGATGATGGAATCCTGTGCTTCACATGTGCATGTATTTTGTCAAATGCTTTTTCTGCATCTATTGAGATAATCATATGATTCTCTTCTTTAAGTCTATTGGTGTGATGTAGTATGTTTATTGATTTCTGTATGTTGAGCCAACCTTGCATCCCTAGGAGAACCCATCTTGCTCCTGTTGCACTTTTTAATATGTTTTTTATGCAATTTGACAGAATTTTATTGAGAATTTTTGCATCTATGTTTGTCAGGGATATTGATCTGAAGTTTTCCTTCTTTGATGTGTCTTTGGTTTTGGTATCAGTATGATACTGACTTCATAGAATGAGTTTTGAAGAGTTCCCTCCTTTTCTATTTCATTGAATAATTTGAGGAGTAGTGGTGTTAATTCTTTTTTGAAGATCATGTAGAACTTGGCTGAGAATCCATTGGGTCCTGGGCTTTTCTTGATTGGTACATGATGAAAAAGGAAATACCAGGATGTGGCTCAGTGGAAGAGCACTTGCCTGGCGCGTATGAGGCACTGAGTTTGATGGTCAGCACCACATAAAAAATAATAAATAAAATAAAGGTATCGTGTTCATCTACTACTGAAAAACTAAGAAATAAACAAAAGAAGAAAAAGGAAATATCACAACAGACACTACTGAAATACAGAGGATAATCAGAAACCATTTTGAAAATTTATAGTCCAATAAAACAAATTCTTAAAGACATCGACAAATTTCTAGAGACATTTGATCTAATGTCTGATTCTCAAACGGAATCAGGAGGACATACACAATTTAAACAGATCAATTTCAAGTAATGGAATAGACACCACCTTCCAGTGCTCTACCCCTGAGCTACAACTCCAGCCCCACGCTTTTATTCTTTATCCTGGAATAAACCTCATTTTATAATGATGTATATTCCTTTTTATGTATTGGTGGATTCAGTTTCCTCTTATCATGTTGAAGATTTTTGTGTTTATAATCGTAAAGATTATAGCAGATTTCTTGTGACATCTTTGTTTTTAGTGTCAAAGAAGGACATGGGAAACCTTTTTTTCCTTGTCTTTTCCAGAAGACTTTGTGAAACTTTGATATTCATTGGTTCTTTAAAGTTGTTTAGAATTTACTAGTGAGTCTAGACTTTGCTTTCTGGGAAGAATTTTGATTCCTGTGTGAAGCCCTTTACTTTTTTAAAGACCATTCAGATTTTCTGTCACTTCACTAGTCACCTTTAGTAATTTTTACTTTCTAAGAATTTGTTCATTTCATCTAAGTTATCTAATTGGTTGTTATACAGGTCATAGAAATCCCTTATAATCCTTTTAATTTCAGTAACGTTACTAGCCTTACTAATGTCATTAGTGATTCCTGACATTAGTAATTCTTTATTGTTTGGCATCTAATTAAAGTTTTATCAATTTTGTTGAAAATTTCAAATGATCAGCTTTTGGTTCTCTACATTCCTCCCCCTGTATTTAAAAAACTTCTATTTCACTTTCTGCTCTAATCTTTGTAAGTACCTTCCTTCTGCTTGTTTTGGGTTGTTTTGCTCTTTTGGTAGTTTTTGAAGATAGAGTTCAGGATATTGATTTGAGATATCTTTTCCTTTCTAATATAGATATTCATGCTTATGCTTTTTGCTCTAAACATATCTATTTTTTACATATTCCTTCAAAGAATAGTTTACTTCAGGCAATAGAAAAATGGATGCTTTTGAGCATACCACAAGGAAGACAGAAATATTAATAAGTAGGAATTAGGTAGTCTGTGTTTTCAGTCTTGAGTTGTAAGCATTGGAAGACAAACAGTTTATGGTCAGTTGTAGGATTTTTTTTTTTTTTTAACTATGTCTTCCCATATAAGCAAGACTTGAGCTATGGTTTTATAGCCATTTAAATTTTAAAAAATATTTGAAATGATTTTCTAAAGAATTTATAATCACTGGAAAAACTGTTAAGTATTCAAATATTTACAAAGTTAATGTGCTATCTGATCAATTTAACTGCTTAATTATGAACTCACGTCTAAAACTTATTGAAAGGAGAGGGTAATAAAAATTCTCTCAACATTAAGGTCAAATCTGTACTCTTTGTAATTCTTTCTAAGTTGGAACATGAGACTTATTTTAACATGATTTGATACTTCATGTAGTAAACATTGAACAACTTAAAATATTTTATTTCTTGGTCAAAAAAGTCAAGTTACCTAGAAAATTTGATAACAGTTTTTAATTTTTTTGTAAATTAAAATAACAATTCTTTCAAGTCTATTATAAATCACTGCTATTTTGTACCAGCATTTATATATGAGCTCCTGTTTCCTTTCAATGTGATTAAAATTCACCTGAGAATTAACTAGCCTTCCTGTGTTCTTCAGCTCTTAGGGATACAGGGCTTGAGAATTAGTTTAGCAGATCTGTGGAAGGATGTGTATTCTCTAACCATGTACTTTTTCTCTGAACTCTGTTTTCTGTCTTGTTCATCAGTAATATATATGAGCAGCAGCAGGGATCCTGATACTTCACAATTCTAGCATTAAAAACATCACTTTGTCATTTTGTTGAATAATTGCTATCTTTTTTTTTGTGTTTAGTTAGAGTAATCAACTTTGAGAATTATTCCGCTTTTCTTTCTTTGTCAAGGGGAATTTATCTCATATTGGTCATACTGCACTGTTATTTGTATTACATAAATTCTAAAAATTTTTAGTCTTTTCTTTCTTTCTTGTAAGCAAATATTTAGTAGAGTTTCTGTTTTGTACCAGGCCCTGTACTAGGATGGATATGGTTATTCTTTTTTGTGGTTTTTGGGGATCGAACCTAGGACCTTACTCATGCTAGGCAAGTACTATACCACTGACCTATGTGTCCAACCCTGTGCTTATACTCCTGAGGACCAGGAAAGACATTGAATGAGGAGCCATAAATGACTTTTCAATTTCAAATTGTTGAGTGGGATGAACTCTTGGTGAATTTAGCCCTATCAGGAGAAAGAATATCTTTTTAATTGTACCAGCAGGGAAGAAGGACAGCAAATGAGTATGGAAACAAGGAATTTTGTTGTTATTGGTAGCAGAAGTAATTTCTTAGATTTTCAAAACTCCTGTTCATTTACTTCTATTTTTGATTTTTGTTACCTTTTAAAAAATTTGTTCTAATTAGTTATACATGACAGTAGAATGCACTTTGACACATCATACATAAATGGAGTATAACTTCTCATTCTTCTGCTTGTACATGATGTAGAATCACATCATGTAGTCATATATGTACATAGAGTAATAATGTCAGATTCATTCTACTGTCCTTCCTGTTCCATACCCCTCCCTTCTCTTCATTATCCTCTACCTAATCCAAAGTACCTCTATTTTGCCCAGACACCCCCCACCACCCTCCTGCTTATTGTGAATTAGCATCTGCATATCATAGAAAATATTCAGCCTTTGGTTCTTTGAGGGTGGTTTATTTTGCTTAGCATGATAATCTCCAACTCCATCCAATTACCAGCTAATGCCATCATTTCATTCTTCTTTAAGGCTGAGTAATATTCCATTGTGATATATACCACAATTTCTTTATTCATTCATCTGTTGAAGGACACCTAGGTTGGTTCCATAGTTTACCTCTTGTAGGTTGTACTGCTATAAATATTGATATGAGTGTGTCACTGTGATATGCTGACTTTAAGTCCTTTGGATATAAACTGAGGAGTGGGATAGGTTGATCAAATGATGGTTGCATTCCAAGTTTTCTGATGATTCTCCCTACCACCTTCCATAGTGGTTGCACAGATTTGCATTTCCCCCAGCAATGAATGAGTGTACCTTTTCCCCACATCCTCGCCAACATTTGTTGTTGCTTGTATTCTTGAAAATTGCTATTCCGATTTTTGATTGTTTTTTAACAATTATTATTATTTTTTATGGTTGAACAATAATGCTAACATTATTGTTCAACCATAAAAAATCATTTCTCATTTGTATGCTTTACTTCATTTCTAATTTTAGCATGTAATAAATTATTACTTATATACAATTCCCTTACATTCTGAAATCAGTGTTTGTAGGTAGTAATTGAAATGAGTTTAATTTATTTTGCCTCTATTTAATTATGTTAATTATATACAGTGATTACATTTTAAGTATATTTATTAGGAGGACTTATTTTTAGAAGTTTCCTTTATTTAAAATGTTGGTAGTGTCACTACCTCACAAGTAGTAATTACATTAAATACTTCTGATACAGTTCTTTCCTTCTGAGAGGGCAGTAGATCCAGGGATTTCTTGCCTTGACAATCTTAAATATAGCTCAAAAATACTGTGTTACATATTGGGTATTCACATACAAATTGGACCTGTAAAAATTCACATGGGAAGCAAATATTTTGTGGAACTGATGTAAGTACTATTATAGTAAGTTATAAATTAAACTTTAAAACTAATTGCTTAAGGTGAAAATACTGTCAATTAGCATATGCACAAGATAATTTTTATTCTCTCCTAGTTTCTTCAGTAGATTTCTAAAAGCTCCCATTGTGGAATTGCTCATTTTGATGATTTTATATATTTATTTAACTAGAAGTGATGGGAGTTGAACTGAGGGAGGGCCTCAAGAATGGTAGACAAGTGCTCAACCACTAAATATTTCCCTTAGCCATGTTATGGTTTCGATGTGAGGTGTCCTCGAAAAGCGCACTTGTGAGACAATGCAAGAAGGTCAGAGGAGAAATGATTGGGTTGTGAGAGTCTTAACCTAATCAGTGAATTTATCACTGATGGGATTAGCTGAGTGGTGACTGGAAGGAGGTGGGGTGTGACTGGAGAAAGTGGTTCATTGGGGGTATGGCTATAGGAGGGTATATGTTTGTGTCTGGTGAGTGGAGTCTCTCTCTGCTTCCTGATCTCACGTGAGGCTGCTTCCCTCTGCCATACACTCTACCATGATGTTCTGCCTCACCTCAAGCCCCAAGGAATGGAGCCGGCCTTCTATGGACTAAGACCTCTGAAACCATGAGCCCTCAAATAAACTTTTACTCCTCTACAGTTGTGCTGGTCGGATGATTTAGTCACAGCAGTAAAATATCTGACTAAAACAGCCCAACTTGGTGATTTTAGATTCATGTGGTCTTCATTCAGTTGTTTTTAAATTATCTTAAACCTCAAAACTGTGTTAAGAGAGATGAATTATTTCTGAGAATTCTACTTACTAAAGCAATTTAGTCTATCATGTAGAATTACAGTGCTAGTAGCTATACTGAGTACATTGTTAATTAGTTGGGACAAAACTGCTAATTAGATTAAATTTAAAAACTTATTTTTTAATTGAAAAAAATGCTTATAATAAAAAGTTATAATATAGAAGGTGCTGTTCATTTTCACTTTCCAGAAGTAACAGGAGTTGGTTGTGCTTCCTGTTCATATAAGATAGGGGGTAAGGTTAAGGAATGGTTATAGTAGACTGAAGGTGGTTTTGTTCCAATTAGGTTTTTTTGTTTGTTTTTAACAGGTTTCTGCTTTGGGTCTGGATCCCTCAGGTGCCCGTTTGGTGACTGGAGGATATGATTACGATGTTAAATTTTGGGACTTTGCTGGAATGGATGCTTCTTTTAAGGCGTTTCGATCCCTTCAGCCCTGTGAATGGTATGAATTTACTTACTTAATATCTTCATATTTGACTTAAAGTCTTTATATTTGGAGGTAGTACTGTTGTCATTTGAATTTCATCTTTAATGATTTGTCCAAAATATAACTTTAGATGACTGTATACTGCTATCAATATTCAAATGAAAGTAAAATGAACCTAAAATTCCTTCCTTTAGTTTTATTAACTGATGTTTTAAAGGCATTTTCTATCTTTTGTTGTTTTTATAAATTGGACCCTTTAAAAAAAAAAAAACTCTAGTAAACATTTTATAATCCTGTTTTTTATCTATGACATGTTTAGTCAGTGTCCAAGTACTGATTCATGCAGTAGTGCCCAGCTGTGGTCAGCTAGTTTTATGTCAGAAAGGGCCTTATATATTACTACCATTAGTAAACCCTCTTTATCTGTTTTTTATCATATCTGATCTTGCATATTGTTGTTTCCTTATGTTATAGTTTTACTTGTTCCTTTGTCTTTTCTCCAGTATTTCCTACAAAAGATCAAAAACTTGATCATAATTTGTATTATATCATATCAAGTGGCTTCTATTGTTAAGTAGTTCAGTTATTAATAAGAAATTAAGATTGATTCCTAGATTACGTTGATAATATCTGATTCCTTCATTGTAAAGTGACTGTTTTATACTTGAGTTAGGCAAGAACTTTGTGGAGTAATACCTTGGTACAATGTAAATATCCAGATACTTGTCATCCTTTCACTTAAATGAGTTTATCATCCATTGAGAATTCCTACCTGAATCAGTTATAAATTGGTGATGTCTAATTATAATTTCATGTACAGTTATTTACTGGTATTCTTCTAAAAAAAGAGCTTTTTTCATTGATTGACATTGTTGGTCATCCCTTGATATCCAGTCATCTAGCATGGTTATCCAATACAACTTCCTGTGCTGATGGAAGTATTTTATGTCTTTACCATTTGTTATGGTAGTCAGTAGTCACACATGGTTACTGAATACTTATAATGTGTTTACTAAGTTCAAGTAAATGATTTAAAAAATTTTTTTAACTAGAATTTAAATACATTTGGTCAATTAGCTATGGTGTTAGACAGTGCATATCTTGAGTTAACTTTTTTTTTTTTTTGGTTGTGCTGGGGATTGAACCCAGGGCCTTGTGCTTGAGAGGGAAGCACTCTACCAACTGAGCTATATCCCCAGCCCTTGAGTTGACTTTTAAGTGGCCAAATCTAGCACACACAAACTATCATGGAAACAAGTAGGCTTGAACTTAAAAATATGTCATGTAAGGTCAAAAACAGGACAACTACCACCACAGAGCCACAAACTTGAATGCATATTTTTAAATAAAGAAAAAAATAAAATGTAGTAGTGCATGATGTATATTTATATTTTTTTCATTTGATTTCATTGTCTTTGTTTTGTTGGATCATTATTCCAGCTTCTGATTCTAGGACTCTACATATTAATAATCAATCCTTGTTTTTTACCAATTGAAAATTTGATGAATGTACCATAAGTTCTCATTTAATTAATAACCTATTGAATATGTCAGTCAGACATTGGTATGTACAGCTTGATTTTGTTGTCATTCCATTTTTGGTATTTTTGAAATCTTTATAATAATTTGTTTTATACCTTTGTCCAGTATTAGTACTAGATTTGTGGTTTTCTAGTTTTTAGTCTTCTGTTGTCCCCTTGGTGAGGATCAGTACTGTGTTTTCTCTAATCCCATCTGTTAGTCACTTACCTTTCAATTTCCTTGTTTCCTTGCAGATTTTCAATAATAGACCTATAGTTAGATATGTCGGTTCAAGAGTCATAATCCTAAGTTTACAGATCTTTTGATATGTCCTCTATACAGAAAAATGTAAATGGAATGCAATTTTCATATAATATTAAAGATTTTTTAATTACTTAAGTAATTGAAGTTATGAATTTCTTATATGGGGCCAATTAAAAAATGTCTGTATGCTCTATTCCTATCTTTTAAAAACTTAACTAATCAAGCAATACATAAATATGTTCTCATATAGAAATTAAAACTAAAGCTTTGTCTTGACTATCTGCATTTTAATCTGCTTCTTAGGTGTCATCAATGTTTTATCATGTATAATCTTTGAAGTTTTTTCATGCTGTTATCAAAAGATATATGTACCTATCAAAAATGGTTATTCAGTATTTGTTATAAAAATGGTAACAGATGATTATTCTAAAATGTTTTCCCTACTGAATATTGCTTAATATTATTTAATAAAAGTACATACATACTTTTTTTTAAGTGCTACACAGCATACTACATATAACTTAGTTCAATGATTTTTGAAATCAGAACCATCTGAAGAAGTTTTAGAGTATTTAAGTTTTTAGATATGAGTATGCTCTGAGAATTTATAAGAATTTTCAAGTGCTGTTGATACACCTGGTCTGAGGGTCATACTTCTAGAACCTTTGCCTTGTTTATTTATTCTTTCATTGATGAACTGTAGAATTATGACTGCTTTTTCACCGTTGTGAATAAATGATATAATGATTATCTTTGTACTCCACTGGTCACTTGAATTGAATGTTTCTTAAGAGCAGATTGCAAGAAGTGAAATCCCTATTGTGCACCATTACAATTTTTCTTGATGCATTATAATTATACATTTTTAATTGATGCATTATAATTATACATAGTAGTTACACAGTTGTACGTGCACATAGCAATTTGGTTGATTTCATTCCCCAAGACCTCTCTTTTCTCCACTTTTCTCCCTCCACCTGGTACCTTTCCTCTACGGTGCTCCCAATTTTTCTTCCTTTCTGCTCTCTAACATCCACATATGAGAGGAAACATGACCCTTCACTTTCTGAATCTGCCTTATTTCCCTTAATATAATGCTTTCAAGTTCTCTCCATTTTCTAGCAAATGACATAATTTCATTCTTTATGCCAGACAAAACTCCATTGTGCATATATACCACATTTTCTTTATCCATTCCTCTAAGCTGGTTTCATAATTTGGCTATTGTGAATTCTGTGCTATAAACATGGGTGTGCATGTATTGCTAATACTAGTATGCTGATTTTATTTTTCCTTTATATAGTCTTTTATTGGTGCATTATAATTTTAAATAATAGTGGGATTCATTGTTATATATTGGTAATACACATAACATAATTAGGTCAATTCCATTAACTCCCCATTTCTTCCCCCAGTCCCCTTTATCTACTCTATTGGACTCCTGTTTATTTTCATGAGATTCCCTCTTCCTACACCCCGATTTTTTCTCTCTGTTTTCCACATATGAGAAAGAACATAGTACCTTTTACTTTCTGAGTTTGACTTATTTCGTTTAACATAATGCCCTCAAGTTCCATCCATTTTCTAGCAACTGACAATTTTGTGCTTATTTGTGACTGGATAAAAATTGTGTATATATAACACTTTTTTTTGTCTATTCATCTGTTGATGGACACCTAGGCTGCTTTTGTAATTTGGCTTTTGTGAATTGTACTGCTATAGACATGGATGTGCATGTATTGTCATAGTATGCTGAGTATGGATAAATACCAAGGAGTGGTATTGCTGTGTCATATGGTGGTTCCATTCCTAGTTCTTTGAGGAGCCTACATGGTGATTTTCATAGTGGTTATTCTAATTCACAATCCCACCAATACTATGTATTCCTTTTCCCCTACATCCCTGCCAGTATTTGTTATTTTTTTCTTGCTAACTATCATTCTAATTGAAGGGAAATCAAATCTCAGTATAGTTTGATTTGCATTTCCCTGATTGCTAGGGATATTGAACATTTTAAATATATTTGTTGGTCATTTATATTTCCTTTTTTGGGAAGTATCTGTTTAGTTTATTTGCCCATGTATGATTGTGATTGGTTGTTTTTTTCATAGTAAGTTTTTCAAGTTATTTATATATTCTGGATATTAATCCTTTTTCAGAAGAGAAACTGAAAATGATTTCCTCCCATTCTGTAGGCTCTCTTTTCACACTGTTGTTTCCTTAGCTGTGTACAAACTTTTTAATTTGATGCTGTCCCATTTATTAATTCTTGGTGAGCCACCTATGGAGGAGGTTGGAATATTGACTGTTGACCCTGTTTTTTTTCCCTTCTCCTAGCAGTTGCAAAGTTTTGGGTCTAATTCCTAGGTCTTTAATGGATTTTGATTTTTTTTTTTTTTTTTTTTTTTTTTTTTTGCAGGGTGAGAGAAAGGGGTTTAATTTTTTTCTTGTACATATGGATGTAAAGTTTTATCAGCACTATTTGTTAAAAAGTTTGTTTTCTCTCCTGCATATGTTATTTGCGCTTTGTCAAGGATCAGATGAGACTATATTTAATCTACTGTATTTCATTGGTCTCTGTGTTCATTTTTATGCTAGTACCATGTTTGTATAAAATTGGTATTATGATACCTCCAGCATTTTTTCCCCCTTAGAATTACTGTGGCTATTTTGGATCTTTTATTCTCAAAAAACAAATTTTAAGACTTTTTTTTCTAGTTCTGTGAAAAATGTCATTGGTATTTTGATGGGAATTGTAGTGAGTCTGTATATTGCTTTTGGTGATATGGCAAATTAAGCAATATTAATTTTCCTATCCATGAACAAGGAGGTCTTTTCATCTTCTCTTCTAGTGTCTTCTTCAATTTCTTTCTCATGTTGAGCTTTTACTTTGTCGGTTAGATTTATTCCTAGATATTTCATTTCTTTTGGGAGGCTGTTGTGAATGGAACTGTTTTCCTGATTTCCTTTTAGCAGATCCGTTATTGTAATGTAGGAAAGCTGTTAATTTTTTTATGTTATTTTGTAAGTTGCTACTTTGCTAAATTTGTTTATTAGATCTAGAAATCTTCATGTGGTGCTCTTTGGATCGTCTAAGTATAGGGTCATATCATCTGCAAGCAGTGCTAATTTGACTTCTTTTCTATTTAAGATTTTTGGTATTGTCAAATTGTCAATTGAGATCAAAATTTCAGTTTTGATTATCCTTTTTGGAAGATTTCACATGGATTTATCCCAGGGAGACAAGGGCATCAAAACAACATGCTTTGCTGTATGCACAATGACCAATCACCAATTGACTTTTTTATTTTTTATTTTTTATTTTTGAGTAATGGGGATTGAATCCAGTAGTGCTTTACCACTGAGTTAATATTCTCAGCCACCTTCCCTTTTAAAAAAAATTTGAGGCAGAGTCTCATTAAATTGTAAGACTGACTTCAAACTTGTAATTTTCCTGCATCAGTCTCGTAGGACTGGCTGGGATTACAGTTTTGTGCCACTGTGTCTGGTAATTTTTTTTTTTTTTTTTTTTTGGGTACCAGGGATTGAATTCAGGGGCACTTAACCACTGAGCCACATCCCCAGCCCTATTTTGTATTTTATTTAGAGACAGAGTCTCATTGAGTTGCTTAGTGCCTTGCCATTGTTGAAGCTGGCTTTGAACTTTTGATCCTGCTGCCTTAGCCTCCCAAGTCACTTGGCTTACAGGTGTGCACTGCTGTGCCTGGCAACTCTTGAGTTTGATTGATAAGTTACAATTTTAAGAAGAAATTGTTCTTTTTAAACTAAAATTTCAAGATACTGAACCATGCCCTTTTGTTTTTTAAATTTTATTTCACATCAAGGAAGAAATTTTAAAAATTGTAGAATAAAATGAGAATAATGATACAGCATACCAGAACCTCTGTGACACTGTGAAGGCAATTCTAAGAGGAAAGGTCATAGCTATGAGTGTCTACATAAGGCAAGCAATGAGTACTAATTCATTAACTCTCTGATCTAATGATGGATTTGAGGACTGCAGTAGAAAGATGTGATCATTTTATTCTACAGTAAAGAAATTATTTCATTCTGTGAATTATAGCAAATAACATCTTAAGTCAATTTGAATTTTATTTGTTTTAATATTTACTTTTATTTTAAATTTTAATATATTTTATTTAATCCAACATCTAAAATTTTATTCTTTCAACATGTAATCAATATGAAATTGTTCGCAAAATATTTTACATGTTCTTTCTTTATTATTGCATATATTGTGGTTAATTTTGACATAATCATACAATCATGGAATATTTTGAAAGTAACTTTATTGAGATTTAATTTATACACCATTAGATTGACTCATTTTAAGTGTGATTCAATTTTAGTAACCTTTCAGAGTTATGCAGCCATTACCACAATCTAATTTTCTTTATCTAAAAAACAAATCTCATTTTATTTGTGGTTAGTCTTTACCTTTAACCTTAGACTGCCACTGGCCTATTTTCTGTCTATATAGATTTGCTTTTTCTGGACATTTTATATAAATGGAATCATATAATATGTGGGTTCTTGTGTCTGACATCTTTTACTTAACATAATATTTTTGAGGTTCATGCATGTTCATGCATCAACACTTTCTTTTTATAGTCTGGTGATCTACCATTGTATATATAATACATATATTCCTCCTATACGTCTGTTTTCTTCTGTGCTATTTGATGGTATAAGGAAACAGTTACATAAATTTCAGAAATCATGTCATTGTGACTTTCTTCTCCTAAATAAGAACTCATTGAATCCAGATTAATGACAGAATATTTTTATTTTAATTTTTAATTTTTTTATTTTTTGGGGTAGCAGGGATTGAACTCAGAGCATTCAACCACTGAGAGCCCTATTTTATATTTTATTTAGAGACAGGGTCTCACTGTGTTGCTTGACACCTCGCTTTTGCTGAGGCTGACTTTGACTTTGTGATTGTCCTGCCTCTGTCTCCGGAGACGCTGGGATTACTGACATGCGCCACCAACAAAATATTTTTAAATGGACTTTTAATAATTATTAGTGAATGGTAGACTTATAAGTTTTCTTACTAATTTTTGTTTTTTGAAATTAATAAACTTCGCAACTGTTACAGAGTAAGTAACCATATGGCCACATGTGGCATTTTCCCCACAGATATCACTACCCATTGTTGATTGAGATCTACTTGGGAAGCAAGTTAAATTTATCTAACTACTCTATTTAGCACCAAGCTTTTATTTGTTTACAGTTAATCTTGGATATCACCAAGAGGAAAGAAACAGTTGGAAGATAACATGCTGTCAGTTTAAAACTGAGTGGGGAGGCTCCTCCCGGCGGCGCTCAGGATCCTCAGCCCGTGCGTGGCTCGCCTCCCCGCCCTGCCCGGCGCCTTGTGGCGGCCTGCGCTCCCAATACACTCCGCCTGGCCTCACGTTTAGGGGCTTGAGCCTGGGACAATGGTGTGCATTCCTTGTATCTTCATTCCTGTTCTTCTCTGGATCTACAAAAAATTCCTGGAGCCCTATGATTTCCCCTTTTGTTAGTCGCATATGGCCTAGAAAAGCTGTACAAGAATCCAATGATAAAAACAAAGGCAGAGTAGACTTTAAGGATGCTGACAGAAATGGATCACCAACAAAAGGACCAACAGGAATTTATGAAAAAAAAAAAAAAAAAAAAAAAAAAAAAGACTAACGCAATTTTCCCAAAGGATCTCAGTTGTTTTTAAAATGGACCTGATAACACGAAGCACCTTCTTTGTAATTGTCTCTGACCTTTTTCTCTGAAACTAGAATTTTGGATAGAGAGTTTATTTATCTGATACTTAACAGAAAATACATGGTATTTATATTTAAAATGTACTTAGTTGTATTTAATGACCTCATTCCTGGTTTCCATTTTCATTATAGTAGCTTTTATTTCTATTATTGCTGATTTAATAATATGAATAAATAGGTTTATGCCAGTAAATACTCAGTACTCAGGCCTCTAGCATTCATCCTCATGAATTTGACTGCTGTTTGCTCTAATTCTACGGGTCCTTTTAATTTGAATGGAGTAAGTTTTACTGTGAAATAATACAGATGATAATGATGTGAAACATAAAGGTAAAATACTGTCCAACACAATGGAGCAGTTTTTCTGTGAGAGTAAGTAACTACTGTTTATTGCTCTGAGGAAAATGGAGAAGAAGGATATAGAGGAAACTTCTTTGAAAAATGAAACATCTTTTACGTACATGTCTAATGTGTTATAAAATTATAATGCTTTTGCATTCCTTCCATTCCTACAAATGCATTAAACATTCAATTTAAAAAAAAAAAAAACAACAAAAAACAAACAAAAAAAAAATGAGTGGGTTTCCAGGATAGTCTTAGGAAATAAAAGGGCTTTCTTATGGTTTAGTAACTGGAGAGGAATTGTTGGCATAGTCTGCACAGAGGTCATTGTGGAGTTGTTATCCATATTATTCAGTAGAAAGCGTTAATAGGTATACACTATTTACCTGAATATATTTTTTCTTTTTTTAAATTTTTTTTATTGTAAAAAGCTTAAGAAAGCTTTTTACTTAATTTCTTAGTAATTGCTGCCCTCTATAACTGTCATCAAGTTATATAATTGGAGAATTTTATTTTATTGACTAAGAACCAGCACTACCTTCTCTTGGGTCATGTCTTAGTTCCATTCCTATCTAGCCTATCAGAAACAATTACTCTCTTATCTCCACTGCCATCTGACTCTTACCCTGATTTATTTCTTTATAGAACAGCACATATAACTCTCAGAAATGGTTTATTTCCTTTTCTTCTTTCCCCCCTTCCCTTCCTTTACTCTCTCTCTCTCTCTCTTTCTCCCCCCCTCCCCCCCACTTTCTCCCTCCCTCCCTCCCTCCCTTCCTCCCTTCCTTCCTTCCTTCCTTTGAGACTGGGTTCAAGCTGGCCTACAACTTCTGAACTCAAATGATACCTCTGCCTCAGGCTACTGAACAGCTGGGACTATAAACGGTTCAGCACCACCACACCTGGCAGAGATGATGTATTTTTGTCTTTGTTTACTTGTATCCCAACATCTAGAACAGTGGCTGCCATATAGTACAAAATTTACAGGAAAGATTCTATTATATATAATTGTTTAATGACTTCCTGTTTTTCTTCAAAAATTTTTAGTTGTGTACAAAAAGGCTAATTCAGCACTATGAACCTTCTCTTAGAGAACAGAGGAAGCATTAAATTTTCTTTTTTTTGGGGGGGAGGGGGAAGATCTAAAATCTTTGGCTTAAACCCTACTAGTTTGGGGCAAAAAAAGAACAGAATGTGCTTTGAAAAAACTTTAAAAAATTTTTTTTGTACTAAGGATTGAGCTCAAGGGTGCTTTACCACTGAGCTACATCTCTAGTCATTTTCATTTTTTATTTTGAGACGGGATCTTTCTAAATTGCTGAGACTGGCCTCGAACATGTGATTCTCCTGCCTCATTCTCAGAAGTTGCTGGGATTAAAGGTCTGAGTCACAACACCTGGTATTTTTTATTTTGAGACAGGGTTTCACTAAATTATTCAATATGACTTTTAGCTTTGAATCCTCCTGCCTAATCCTCCCCAGTAGTTGAGATTATAAACCTGGGACACCCTGACTGTCATAAACAACAGAAGGCTTTTGATTGCACTGTTGGTGATGCATTAAGCTATCAGCTTAAGACTCATCTGTTTAGTTTTTAAAAAACAAAGATAGGGCATGTATTCTCAGGAAAATTGGTGATGAATTTTATTGTGTCTTATGTTTTTTCATTAATTTTATATTAAAATTGCCATTGAGTAGATTCCACTATTTAAATGACGTTTGCATTTCTTGGCATGTATATATCAGTTTCTTGATTAAACAGTTCAAGACTTCAAAGGAAAAAAAAACCTAAACACCTTTACCTATTATTTTGCCTTTCTAAGTCAGTCCTACATTCAGAAATTAACTATTTTCAATTACTAGACATCAGAATGATGAGTCAGTGCCTCAGCCATGATACACTGTCTTCTGGGTTAGCCTTACTGTAAAGGGGTGAAATTTTATTCTCTCCCAGATTGCCATTGAAGTATCCCCCCCCTTTCTTTTCCATAGCACATTGGTTTATGTTAAATTTAGTTCAATTAAATGTTACTATAGAGTCAAATGTACATAATAGCTAAGAACATGAATTTTTAAAAAATTATTTGTTCTTTTTAGACATACATGATGATAGAATGTATGTTGACATATCAAACATACATGGAGTGTAACTTCCCATTTTTGTGGTTGTACGTGATATGGAGTTACACTGGTTGTGTATTCATATGTGAACACAGAAAAGTTATGTCTGATTCATTCTACTGTCTTTCCTATTCCCATCTCTTCTCCCTTCTCCCTTCCCTTCATTCCCCTTTGTCTAATCCAGTGAACTTCTGTTCTTCCTTCCCCACCCCACTTATTGTGAGTTAGCATCTGCATATTAGAGAGAATATTCAGCCTTTGGTTTTTTGGGATTGGCTTATTTCATTTAGCATGATAGTTTCCAGTTCCATTCATTTACCAGCAAATGCCATCATTTCATTCTTCTTTATGGCTAAGTAATATTCCATTGTGCGTATGTGTGACATTTTCTTTATCTATTCATCTATTGAAGGGCACCTAAGTTGGTTCCATAACTTAACTCTTGTTAATTGGGCTGTCATAGACATTGATGTGTCCACATCACTGTAGTATGTTGATTTTATGTCCTTTGGGTATATGCTGATGAGTTGGGATAACTGTGTTAAATGGTGGTTCCATTCAAAGTTTTCTGAGGAATCTCCATACTGCTTTCCAGAGTGGTTGTACCAGTTTACAGTCCCATCAGCAATGTATGAGTGTTCCTTTTTTCCCATGTCCTCACCAACATTTATTTTTACTTGTATTCTTGATTATTGCCATTCTGACTAGAGTGAGATGAAATCTCAATATAGCTTTTTTTTCCTTTTTCAGTGTAGTTTTAATTTGCATTTCTCTAATTGGTAGAGATGTTGAACATTGTTTTTCATGTATTTGTTGACCAATTATATTTCTTCTTCTGTGAAGTATCTGTTCAGTTCCTCGCCCCTTTATTCATTGTTACTTATTCATATTTTTGGTGTTAAGTTTTTCGAGTTCTTTATATATTCTGGAGATTAGTGCTTTATCTAAGGTGCAGATGGCAAAGATTTTCACACACACTATAGGCTCTCTATTCACATAGGAACATGGATTCTGAGTCATAAATCTGAATCTGAATTCTTTCTTGGCCAATTCATTTGCCATATGGCTTTAGCAAGTTATTTATTTAATCACTTTAATCCTTGGTTTCCTTGTCTATAAAATAAAATTAATAATATCCTTTTCTTTGGATATGATAATTAAATGAAATGATGTTTATAAAGTACATGGCACAGTGCCTATCACCAAAGCATTCAGAAAATACTAATAGCTTAGCATTTATTTAATATGAGGGAGTTCCAATGTCTAAATTCTCAAGTTATCACTTATCTTTCCTTTTTCTGAGATTTTATTAGTATTGAAACATTGGATTGGGCTGGGGAGATAGCTTAGTCGATAGAGTGCTTGCCTTGCAAGCACAAGGCCCTGGGTTCGATCCCCAGCACCACAAAAAAACACCAAAAAACAAATAAACAAAAAAACATTGGATTGTACCTCTGACAATCAGAATTGTCTTTTTTTTTTTTATTTTTTAAAGTTTGGACTATCTAGTTTTGGCTCTCTGTTATCCATTCTCCATTTCCCTTGTGACTCTGTTCTCTTTACTTTTTTTTTTTTTGCTACAATTTGTGAATATTTCTAAGCCAATCTACTTTATTAATTTCCTACTCTTTTAATTAAGTTCCTTATTTAAAAAAAATTTTTTTTAATTGTAGGTGAACACAATACCTTTATTTTTATGTGGTGCTAAGGATGGAACCCAGGTCCCCATGCATGCTAGGCAAGCACACTACCACTGAGCCACAACCCCAGCTCTTAAATTCCTTACTACTTTTAATAAACTTTTATTTTGCATATGTATATGTACGTAATACATGTGTATACATTTTGTTTTGGTACTTGGGATTGAACCCAGGGCCTTGTACATGCTGAGCAGATAATCTACTAATGAGCTGCATCCTCAACCCAGAATGAACTTTTCTTAAAAAAAAAAAATGTTTATTTTTATTTAAATATTTTTTTAGTTGTAGATGGACAGAATACCTTTATTTTTATTTACTTTTATTTTTATGTGGTACTGAGGCTTGAACCTAGGGCCTTACATGTGCTAGGTAAGTGGTCTACCACTGAACTATGACCACAGCCCCCAGAATGAAATTTTAAAGAGTCACATTTATTAAGACATAATTTACATAAAGTAAGATCCGCTCTTTTTAAATATACAATTCTATGAGTTTTGATGAATGCATTCAGTCATATTACAACCATCACAACCAAGGAAAATGTCTGTTATCCTCAAAAGTTCCCTCCTGCTACTTTGCAATTAATCCTTTCTCCTGAGTCCCAGGCAACCATAGATCTGATTTTGTTGTTGATTGCATCAGTCATTTTGTTCCCTTTTAGTGCTGTATGAATTTCCTTTGTATGAGTGTACACAGTTTATCTGCTTACCTGTTGATAGACATTTGATTTATTTCCAGTTTTTAGAAATTATGACTGAAGGTTGTATAGTTCTGTACAGGCTTTTTTTATGGACAGATATTTTCATTTCTTGAGTAAATACCTAAGCAATTAGTGTGATATGTGCAGATTAATTTTATAGGAAATTGCTTAATTTTTCCAGAGCGCTGTATTGTTTTTGCTTTCTTAGAAGCAATGTATAAGAGTTGTATTTACTGTATACCCTTACCTACACTGAGGTCATTAATATTTTAAACTTTAGTCATTCTTTTGGGTATATAATGATATATCATCGAGTTTTAATTTGAATTTCTCTGATGATTAGTGATGATGAACACTTTTTTATGTCCTTATGTATTTATATATATGTTCTCTGATCAAGTGTCCATTTGAATTCTTTGACCCCATTTTTTTTTTTTAAGTGGTACTTGGAATTGAACCCAGGGTCTTGCATGTGCTTGGTGGGTGCTTTACCACTGAGCTACAGCAACAGCCCTATACTTTGGCCCATTTTAAAATTTGGGTTACTTTTCTTGGGTTGCTTGTTAGAGTTCTTTGTAAGATATATGTATTGCAAATATTCCAGCCTGTGACTTGCTTTCCATTTTCTTAATAATTGTGTCTTTTGAAGAAGTGTATTAGTGTACTTTTAAATATTATTTTCTGTTCTTGTCTGTTTTCTGTTTATATAAGTATAAACCATGTTCTCTTGAAAGAGTTTTAGATAGAAAAATTTCCACAGATGCTTGTTAAATGGGAAGAAAAGCAGTTTTCAGAAAAATCTCATTTCTGTAATATATAACTTATGTTTTTTGATTATTGGGGAAAGTTTGAGAGGCTTTGTCCTGAGTATAGAAATGTATCATATGGGACTGGTAGGGACTTTTCAGAGTCTCAGGGTGGTATAGGGCATCACAGGGGGAGAGGGGTGCATATATAAGAGACAGAGCCAATTTGACTTTTGTAGCAGACCCACTTTCAAGATAACTCATTTATCCATTGTTCCATGAATGAATG
Source organism: Sciurus carolinensis (assembly GCF_902686445.1). Taxonomy (NCBI): domain Eukaryota; kingdom Metazoa; phylum Chordata; class Mammalia; order Rodentia; family Sciuridae; genus Sciurus; species Sciurus carolinensis. The sequence goes on from NC_062218.1 coordinate 32,235,529, forward strand.
AATCCATTCATGAGAGTTCTAATCACCCCTAAAATGTCCCATCACTTAATAGCTCACAATGGGGATTTAAATTTCAACATGAGTTTTGGTGGGGATAATCAAATCATAGCACAAGGATTTTCAGGCATCCCACTGCCAGTGGGAGTGTGAATTGCTGTCATCTTAAGGGGACAATCTGTCATTCTCTTTCAAATTATGAACACCTGTGTATGCTTTGACCCAGTAACCCACTTTTAGAAACTTCTCTTAGAGATATACTCACCTATGTGGAAATGACCAAGAAACAAGTTTATCTGTCATAGCCTTGTGTATAATAGCCACAGGTATGTCTTTTGCAATTTTATTTTTAGCACAAAATAAAGACAGTCAGAAATGTCTTTGTCCTTTTAAAAAGCTTCACAATTATATTGTCTTTTATGTTCTAGAACATTGATTGGCAAACTATAGCCAGATTGCTAGCTCTTGTGCATGGCCAACTTTTGTATGACCTTTGAATTAAGAATGGTTTTGACAATTTCCAAAGGTCGTGAAAAATAAAAACCTAAAAAAAAAAAAAAAAACCAAAACAAGGAATGTATGGCAGAGATCATAGGTGGTCTTCAAAGCTTAAAATATTGATTATCTGGCTCTGTACAGAAAATTTGCTGATCTCTACACTAGAATCTTCTTCACAACCCTTTATTATTTTAATCATCATACTTATTCTCCCTGCTTGGTAAGAAGGGGACTAAATAGATTCTTGTTACATCTCTTTACTTTCCTAGCTTGTTGTCAGGGGAATGGGGCTGGACCTGGGAGTAATACGCATAGGGGAGTCTCTTTTCAATATGACAGATGCTTGCTTTTTGTGGAAGCTGTTCCTGGCTAGATGGTACAATTTTGTTTTATCAACCCTCATATCCTCCGTGAACATCTTTCTTAGCTGCCACCTGCCTAATGTTTGTTGGAATAACTGTTTCCATAAGGACAGCCTGTTGCTTTGAGAATGTGCTTCCTTAAGAATTCATGGTTTCTGGGATAATTTCACAGAAGGCTCTGTTGGACTCTTTCGGGAAGTGTTGAGGTGTTTTTCTAATCAGTCTGGTTTTTTCAAACAAATTTCAGGATAGTTTCTACCTTCAATAGTCCTTTTATTTTACCCATTTTTATATTTGTAGGTTTTGTGTTATTTACATTTGGAATAGGGAAGGTTTGATATTTTCCACACACAGCAATTTTTCCATAGAAATCGATTATATTTCCTGTTTTTAAGTTCTCAAGGACCTCTTACTCATATTCTTTTTGTACCCTCTGCAGAAGCAACCTTATATTGATAAAATATTTTGGGTGACATTTTATAAGTTTTTAATTTCTAAAGTCTTAGGTTTATATTCTTCTGATCTTTGAAAGATCTTTATGAACGTTTTCATCTTTCTGACTATACTTATTACTTCCTCACATGAGGGTTTCATTACAGTCAGTTCAGTGTTCCCACTCTCCTCATCCTCCATTGCTTAGTCCTTCTCTATTCAGACCTGTACTCCATGCAGGTACACTCTTCCCACCTCTCTAATCTTTTTAAAACCTCTCCTTCAGGATGCTCCTCAAGCCTTCCTTGCTTATATCTAACTTAGAATACTACAGCAGTCTCTTTGTGGGTTTTCCCTACTATTCATGCCTAATTCATTTAATGTCTTCTTGATGCACTTTGAATAAAATCCAAATGCCTTGGCATGTTTTGTAAAATCTTTTCTGATCTGAATCTCTGTTTCTTCTCCCTTGTTTTCATAAGCTCTAGAACAAATGACTGTAGCATTTTTATAGAGCACATTGTGTTTTGCTTACAGTACTCTTCCATTCCACCTTCTACCTGCTCCTCTTCTCACAAACATGGTTAGCTCCTTCTCATGATTAGGACTTCACCTAAATAGCTCTTTTTCAGAGAGACTCTCTGAAGTAGGGTCCTCCTTGTATTTGCTCCACTGGTACTTACTATTCACTGTTAAATGCTGAGGCCCCTATTGTTCTGCTGCTAGAAGACTTAGGGATTATTCCAAGTATCAATATTGTCATGAAGGAAACTATTGAAATGATTAGAAAAAAAGACTTAATTGTTAATTAGCCATCCTCATTAGTTGACTGTTTTTCTTTTTAAATTTTTTTCATTAGTTGTTGATGAACCTTTATTTATTTGTATGTGGTACTGAGAATTGAACCCAGTGCCTCCTACAAAGCCAACCAAGTACTCTGCCACTGAGCATAATCCCAGCCTTAGTCGACTGTTTTTGATAATACTTCTTTAACCCTCAGGAGACTTGAAAATCTGTTATTTATTACTTAGGTCCCTTGTTTCTGGGAATTAGCTTATTTTTAGTATGAAACTTGACTATGAAATCATGTAAAGTAATAGAACTATTAATCTGATTGAGTGATTGATAAATTTTTATCACAATTTTTTTTTGGGTGGTGCTGGGATTGAACCCAGGGCCTTGTGCATGCTAGGCAAGCACTCTACCAATTGAGCTATATCCCCAGCCCTTTTATCACATTTATAGTCCATTTTAAAGTAAAGGAAATACTGTGGACTTTTAGGAAAATTGCACATAGTCCTGAATAAAAACTTTATGTGGCTTAATTTTGTTATTTTATTTGACATGATTTTTTAAGGTTGCTCCTAGCTTACTAATCTTTAGTCAGTTAAACCAATAGGTGATATGTTTTAAATTAGTTTTGCATTGGAAATCTTTTCAAATTTAAGATCTACAATGTTGAAGATTTATTTCAGACTGGAATAAATTAGTATTTTCTGATTTTCTTATATTCTTGGCCTGTTCTTGGTACCGGGTTGTCTCTTTCTCCCTCCCTCTTTCTCTCTTTCTCCTAGTACTGAAATGCTGAGTGTGTGTGTGTGTGTGTGTGTGTGTGTGTGTGTGGCTTGGTATACATGTATTGTGTACACACACACGCCCACCCTCACACACTCACCTGGAAAGGAACAGGCTGTTTGATCAAATACAGTTAACTCTCCAATTTCTGCGGGTTCTTTATCCGTGAATTCAATTATTGCCGAGCAAAAATATTTGGCAAAAATGATGTCAATACTGAATAATTTAGGCTTCCTGCCTTTAATGGAAGTAGCAATAGTAACTACTTATTTTAAGGACTGTGTTAGGTGCCTTTTTAACATATATTTTAATCCTTGTCCCAGTTCTATAAATTAAGAATTATTATTCCATTTTTTCAGTGGAGTAAACCAGGATTCAGCAAAGTTATATAACCAAGCATGAACTCTGCGACTCAAGAACACTCTGGTGTAATGCTGCCATTTAGTCTCATCTACTGATTTTCTGTAAAACAGGGAGACCGAGTCTAGTTAAGTTGAAGGACTTGCTTATCATCACATAGATGGTTAGCAGAGAACTTGGATCCCTGGACTTCTGACTCACATTCCGGTGCACTTTTCATTACGGCAGGACACCTTGGCTCCTGAGCCCCAAGTGACAACCCCAGACAGCTGTGTTTATCTGTCTTGCATGTCCCAGCTTGTTTTGCTAGCTGAGCAAAAACTACTTAAAAGCATCCTCAGTCTTCACCTTCCCACACCCCTCTACTTACACTCATATACTCCCCCTTTCCCCATGAGTAACTTCACAGAAAGGAATTGTGTAATGTCACTAAGCCTTTCTCTGGTGTCAGAGTTACTCTCTGAGAGAACATTCACTTCCTCATGACTCCAGTTTACTGTCAGATTGGCTTTCCCTCTCTTCTCTTTGATCCGAATCTTAGTTGTTTAGGCAGGAATTTGAGGAGCAGATGTTGTACCCCTTGAACAAGCCCTTTAATTCTCCTTAGTACTGTGCCTAATGACTCTTAATCCTGTCCTTTTAACTCTGTGTCCTCTTAACTCTCTTAAGCAGAGTTAAGAGAGAAGTGGGACAGGAATGGTAAGCTTGATGCTGAATGTTTCCATTTCATTTTAATGTTGGCAAAGTGGACTAGAGAGCACATGAAGGACCCAAGGACTGAGAGAAAGGGAAACCATTAAGAGTTTTCCTAAAGAGTTAAAAAGCAAAGTGAATATTAGTGTGGGATTGCTGATTGTTTCCCTTCAAATGTAAATAGAACAATTTGGTAGAGCAATTAGAAATGGAACCACTGACTGTTTTCTGTTCCTTCTTCTTAAATTTTCCTATTTTTTAGATTTTCATTTGCCGCTAAAAAAATTTAACCACCAGAAAAAATAGTGATCATTTATAGCACTCAGTCTCTTATTGGTGAAGGAATGAATACTTTTCCCAAATAGCAGTGCCATTCATAAAGATATGTCCTGTGAACTAAGCAAGTTGTTCCATTCTTAAAGACCTGTTTGATATCAAAGATCTTCTGTGTTTGTGTATATATAAAAAGAAATCAAAATCAAAGCAGACTCAAATAGGTTCTCATTTTCTCAGTTCCCTGATTGATTGACTGATATTTGATACGTTGATTAGGATAAAGATTAAGATGAATCACATGTAATTTGAATAGGAAAAGTTTAATATAAAGAATTACCATAACAGAGGCTTAGAGTAACGAGGATTAGCTGGTAAAAAGTAAAGAGAACTCTATAGAATATGGATATACCAGATAAAAGAATATGTGTATACCCCTGGGGTAGAGATATAGCATTAAAGGAAGAGCCTCTGGGATTGAGATCTAGATCTTTTCTGGGAGGACATGATGTGGCTCACAGAACATAGGGACGTGGCTATTGTGCTGTGATGGCAGAATTTGCCAGCAATCTGTCTCACCAGATTCTGCTGTAGCACTGCCTGAGCGAGGTACTGGGGAAGCTACTAGGTCTTGGTGACTACTGTGCACTTCAGGAGCCTGATGGTCCAGAAAACTGCACACGTTGCTGGAGCTGAACACCAGAAAGGCCATATGTAATACAGAAGCCTGCCAAGAGGAGCACGCTAGACTCTGGAAGGAAACTCCCTTCTACAGTTTCTTTCCAGTACCTTCTACTGACAAAATTAGCATCATGTCAACTGGCAAAGTGAAATATTCAAATCCATTTTGTCAGAGCATGTAGTGATGGGTGAATTTGGATCTGAGAGACAATAGATGGATAATTGGCAAATTTGGTCAAACATATAATTTTCTCACTTATGGACAAATTTAAGGCCAATAAGTTACCTCCTAAGAAGGTACATTTAAATTTGTGATCTTAGTAGAATTTTGCTAAGGAACTTATTCTTTCCCAGTATTTTAGAAAGGATGCCATGAGGTCAGAGGTGCTTTTCCTTTTGGAGATCCTGGGCAGTGGCTCCACCCTTGCTTTTCTAGGTTCCTTTCTCTTGGGTGTCTGGTTTGGAGCTTTAGTTTCTCGTGTGCCTTGACATGCTGATCTTAGTCCTTATAATGAAATGCCTTTTATTGTCACACATTCTAATCTTGGAGCCCACTCAGATTTTTCTTTGAATTGTCTTTGTCATTGAAACCAGTATTCTATATATTAAGAATGGCTTTTTTAAGAAATATTTTTTGTTGTAGAAGGATACATACCTTTATTTTGTTTATTTATTTTTATGTGGTGCTCAGGATTGAACCCAGTGCCTCACACATACTAGGCAAGTGCTCTACCACTGAGCCACAACCCCAGTCACAAGCTACTAGCTATATTTTCAATATTTCAAGAGAAGTGGTAGGTATAAATTTGGAATAGTAGTTTATAACTAGTGGTGGCTGTGCAGAAAACCAGTTTCATTGATTAGTATCTGATTTGAATTTCAGAATCAGCCAGGAAAAATAATTTTATTGAGGTGTGATCAGATAGACATGAATTTTAGTTTTTTCTGTATGTTCTGTTCCTAGAAGAAAAAAGTGTTATGAGTTCATTGTAAAGGCTATCTATGCTAAGCCCATGGCTAATATCATTCTAAATGGTGTAAAACTGAAAGCATTCCCCCTAAAAACTGGAACAAGGCAGGGATGCCCCCTTTCACCACTTCTATTCAATATCGTCCTTGAAACTCTAGCCAGAGCAATTAGACAAACCAAAGAAATTAAAGGGATATGAATAGGAAAAGAAGAACTCAAACTATCCCTATTTGCTGATGATATGATTATATACTTAAAGGAACCAGGAAATTCCACCAGAAAACTTTTAGAACTCATAAGTGAATTCAGTAAAGTAGTGGGATATAAGATCAATGCTTATAAATCTAATGCATTTTTATATATAAGCGATGAATCTTTGGAAAGAAAAATTAGGAAAACTACCCCATTCACAGTAACTTCGAAAAAAAAAAAAAAACTTGGGAATCAATCTCCAAAAGAGGTGAAAGACCTCTACAATGAGAACTACAGAACACTAAAGAAAGAAATTCAAGAAAACCTTAGAAGATGGAAAGATTTCCCTGTTCTTGGATAGGCAGAATTAATATTGTCAAAATGGCCATACTACCAAAAGTTCTATACAGATTCAATGCACTGCCAATTAAAATCCCAATGACGTACCTTACAGAAATAGAACACACAATCATGAAATTCATCTGGAAGAATAGGAAACCCAGATTAGCTAAAGCAATCCTCAGTAGAAAGAACGAAGCAGGGGGTATCACAATACCAGAACTTCAACTATACTATAAAACAATAGTAACAAAAACGGCATGGTATTGGCACCAAAATAGACAGGTAGATCAATGGTACAGAATAGAGGACACAGGCACAAACCCAAATAAATACAATTTTCTCATACTAGACAAAGGGGCCAAAAGTATGCAATGGAGAAAAGATAGCCTCTTCAACAAATGGTGCTGGGAAAACTGGAAATCCATATGCAACAGAATGAAACTAAACCCATATCTCTCACTGTGCACGAAACTAAACTCAAAATGGATTAAGGACCTCGGAATCAGACCAGAGACCCTGCAGATTATAGAAGAAAAAGTAGGTCCAGATCTTCAACATGTCGGCTTAGGACCAGACTTCCTCAACAGGACTCCCATAGCACAAGAAATAAAAGCAAGAATCAATAACTCGGATACATTCAAACTAAAAAGCTTTCTCTCAGCAAAGGAAACTCTCAGCAATGCAAAGAAAGAGCCTACAGAGTGGGAGAAAATCTTTGCCAATCATACTTCAGATAGAGCACTAATCTCCAGAACCTATAAAGAACTCAAAAAACTCTACACCAAGAATACAAATAACCCAATTGACAAATGGGCTAAGGAAATGAACAGACACTTCACAGAAGAAGATGTACAAGCAATCAACAGATATATGAAAAAATGTTCCACATCTCTAGTAATAAGAGAAATGCAAATCAAAACTACCCTAAGATTCCATCTCACCCCAATTAGAATGGCGATTATCAAGAATACAAGCAACAAAAGGTGTTGGAGAGGATGAGGGGAAAAAGGTACACTCATACATTGCTGGTGGGGCTGCAAATTAGTGCAGCCACTCTGGAAAGCAGTGTGGAGACTCCTTAGAAAACTTGGAATGGAACCACCATTTGACCTAGCTATCCCACTCCTTGGCCTATACCCAAAGGACTTAAAATCAGCATACTACAGAGATACAGCCACATCAATGTTCATAGCTGCTCAGTTCACAATAGCCAGATTGTGGAACCAACCTAGATGTCCTTCAATTGATGAATGGATAAAGAAACTGTGGTATATATATACAATGGAATATTACTCCGCCATAAAGAATGATAAAATTATGGCATTTATAGGCAAATGGATGAAATTGGAGAATATCATGCTAAGTGAGATAAGCCAATCTCAAAAAAACAAAGGTTGAATGATCTCTCTGATAAGCAGATGATGACACATAATGGGGGGTGGGAGGGGTTAGTTTTAGGGTTAGGGTTAGGGTTAAGGAGTGGGGCAAGAATGGAGGAAGGAAGGACTGTATAGTGGGAAAAGAGGGATGGGAGGGGTGGGGGGGAAGGGAAAAAATAACAGAATGAATCAAACAACATTACCCTATGCAAATTTATGATTACACAAATGGTATGCTTACTCCATGTACACACAGAAAAACATGTATCCCATTTGTTTATAATAATAAAAAATAAAAAAATAAGCAAGACTTGAAAAGACAAAAAAAAGTGTTATGAGTTAATAGTTTTTTTTTTTTTTTAAATCCATTGATCTCTCAGCTTAGGAGTTAAGAACTTAAAAAATAAATGGAACTAAATTAGCCTCAAATTTTGTTATAATCATTCTTATTTTGAGATTGGTCTATTAGTTTAAACAAAGAAACTGACTTTTACTTTATTTTTTTAAACACCCAGTGGTAGTGTTTAATCACTGAGCCACATCTCCATCCATTTTTTATAGTTTATTTAGAGACAGTGTCTTGCTAAGTTGCTTAGGGTTTCACTAAGTTGCTGAGGCTGGCTTTGAATTTGTAATTCTCTTGCCTCAGCTTCCTGAACCACTGGGGTTACAGGCATGTGCCACTGTGCCTAGCACCTGATTTTTAATTTTTGCTAAGGCCAACATTTATGAAGTTATGAAGACAGCTTTCAAAAATATTCCTGTATTTTTGGTGGGAAAATTGTATATTATGGGCTTGATCTTTCTGTTGTTCTCCACCAGAATTCTTTATGTCTTTTTGTGTTAAATATCTGTGTTAGCATTCTGTTGCTGTGACAGGAAAGTCAACTTAAAATGAGGAAAGGTTTATGTTGGCTCATGGTATCAGAGTTTTCAATCCATGGTCACTTGGCCCTATCACTATGGTGGGAGGGAGAGGGATATGAGAGAGAGAGAGAGAGAGAGAGAGAGAGAGAGAGAGAGAGAGAGAGAGAGATGGGGGGGGTAGATAAGAGAGTGAAAGAGAAAGAAAGAAAGAACACTAGTAGGTAGCATCATTACCTACATGAATTTTTATGAATTTCATTTTTTTTTGTTTTTGAGAATATTTTACTTTACTTAAGATTTCATTTTTTCATCTATATATTGAGGTAGTAAGGATTTTAAAAAATTTGTTCTTTTTAGATGTGCTTGACAATAGAGTATATTTTGACATATACATATATAGAGTATAACTTATTCTAATTAGGATTTCGTTCTTGTGATTGTACATGATGTTGAAGTTACACTGGTTGTGTATTCATATATGAACATAGGGAAGTTGGAGGGATGAGAATAGGAAAGACAGTAGAATGAATTGGGCATAGCTTTCCTATGTTCATATATGAATATGTGACCAGTAAGTATCTTCTGTTGGTGAAACTACTTTATTTTATATTGTCTACAGATGCACTGTTCAGTGTACCAGGCATGGCCGCATGTAGCTATGTAAATTTAAATAAAATTAAAAATTAGGTTCCTTAGTTGTTGTATTATTCTATTCTCTGTTGCCATTACAGAATGCCTTATGGTTGTGCTTTGCTTATTACACTGCACAGATAATTTTTTTTTATGTATTGAAGGTTGGGTGGTGACTTTCTGTTGAGAAAGTCCATTGGCACCATTGTTTTTCAACAGCCTGTATCTCTTCATGTATGTCACATTTTAGTAATTTTTTTTTTTGGGGTGCTGGGGATCGAACCCAGGGCCTTGTGCTTACAAGGCAAGCACTCTACCGACTGAGCTATTTCCCCAGCCCCCTACATTTTAGTAATTTTTGAAATGCTTCAGACTTTTCCTTTTTATTCTTATCTGTTAATAATGATCTGTGATCAATGACTTTTTTTTTTTTTTTTTTTTTTGACGGTGCTGGGGATTGAACCCAGGGCCTTATGCTTGTGAGGCAAGCACTCTACCAACTGAGCTATATCTCCAGTTCCAATGACCTTTGATATTCCTAATGTATTTGTTTGAGGGCTCCAAGAAATATGACTGTATAAGTCAGTGAACCTGGTGGATTGTTCTACCAACTGGCTGTTCTACTGAGGCTTCCCCATTCCCTGAGGCATTGTAATATTGAAATTAGACCAATTGATAACCCTATAATGGCCTCTAAATGTTTAAGTGAAAGGAAAAGTTGCAAACATCTTACTTTAAATCAAAAGCTAGGAATTAAGGCATATCAAAAACTGAGATAGGTTGAAAGCTAGGCCTCTTGCACCAAGTAGCCAAATTGTGAATACAAAGGAGCAGTGCTTACAGGAAATTAAATTTGCTACTTTCATCAATACACAATGTCATAGCTCTTGCCCCCTTCCCCCCAACACACACATCTTTCTTCAAATTATACCTACTCCTACTTCATGGAGTAGGACTAACTCTAGACTGAATAACCCTTATCTGAAATTCCTGGGACCAAGTGTTTTAGATTTCTGATTTTTGGCACTTTTGAATATTTTCATATACTTATTGAGATATCTTGGTTATGGGACCCAGGTCTAAACATAAAACTAATTTATATTATGATCAGGGCTGGGATAGTAATAAATTAATATCCCTAAAGGATCTTATTGATAGGCTGGCCTTGGGCTTTTGAAAAAGCATAATGGTTGTGACTCTATTGTCTAATGATTCATGGGGTCTTTGTTATTCTCTTCCTTTGGGACTTTGAGTGTGTAATAATTGGTAAGGAATCAGACAGCAGCATGAGCAAAGCAAAGATGTACAATGAGAAAAACAGAAAGTATGAGTAACTCTGGAATGAAAGCCACGAGGCAGCGGAAAGCTTAAACAAACAGACTGGAGGAATAGAGGGAAATTAACTCAAAGTAACGGATGCAGTGGAAGCAGAGGCAGAATATTTGAGATGCATAATGGCAAAGCAGAGTTGGGAGCAATAACTACTAAAGAGTAGTTGGTGGAGTTACTCCTTGGTTCATCAGAGCAGTTTGTTATATTACTAAAACTGCTGAATGTAGAGAGTTCTTTGTGAGGCCAGGCTGAACTGCTCTTCTGATTGTTCTTTATTCCTGATGATCTCATTTGATCTTTTAACCCCTGAGTAAACGAGTGGTTTCTAACCTAAACTTTTTCTCTGCTGTTTGTACTTTTTTGAATTATTTTGAGGTTTTTAATGAGTTTTTCTATTGTTTCTTATCACTTTACGAGTTTTTTGCTTTAGTTTTCATTGCAAGTCTGAGGACTCTTGTTGGTTAAATATTAGGCATCTTTTCACTCTCAACCAGTAACTTGTTATTTCACTGTCTTTTCAGAGACAGAAGTTCCTAATTTTGATGAAGTTAAAATTTGTGATTCTTTCTGATGAGAATTTTTTTGTGCCTTGTTTAAGAAAAAGCTTCCTTAATCAAATGTCATCGATCTTATATTCTAAAAGTTTAATTATATTACCTTTTAAAATAATAATCAAGGCATATACTATTTTTGAGATTGATTTTTATGTTTAGTATAAAATAGGGACTAATATTTGCTTTTTTAAATTATCTAGTTATTCAATTAACCTAACATCATTTAGGTGAAAAGATTTTTTCTCATCATCTTTGTCATAAATCAAGTGGTCTTTTTCTTGTTATATTGTACTGGCAAGATCCCCTATTATTAGTTGATTAGAAGTAGTGAAAATAGATCTATTTCTTTTGTTGTTGGTGTTGGAAGGCAAGCTTTTGACATGGCAATATTAAGGAAGATTTTTGTTATAGTTTTTTTTAATGATATTCTGTCAGATTTAGAATATTCCCTTCCAGTTTGTCAGGATATTTTAAAAATTTGCTAATGGACATTCAAAATTTTAAGTAAAAATGTTTTCCATGCAATATTTTGTCATTCTTGAGGGATCAACTTGATAAGTTTTGATATTTACACCACTCAAAACAAAAGAAAGATTATATACATCACTCCAGAAAATTCTCTTGATCCCCTTTCCAATTCATGTCCTTCTTCCTCATAAAGGGAAGTATTTCTTTCCCCTCTGGTTCTGGTAATTGAACTTAGGACCTCATGCATGCTAAGTAAGCTCTGTACCTCTGAGCTGTATCCCTAACCTTTTTTATTTTATTTTGAAATAGTCTTGCTATGTTGCCCCTGCTGGTCTACAGCTTGTGATCCTACCTCATTCCCCCAAGTAGCAGGGTTTTTAAAGGCATGTGCTGCCATGCCTGGCACTTTATGACTTTTATTGATATAGTATTTTCCTATTATTTGACTTCATATATTTGAATTTATGTATTTTGTATGTTTTTATTCAATTCAGTATTTGAGATTCATCTATGTTATAGCATGTGTTTTCATTGCATGAACATGTAATAATTATATACACAATGTATTAAATACACATGTTGGATTATTGTTTCCAGTTTTGGCAATAATAAGACTGCTTTGAACATTGTTTTCTTTTATAAGCCTTTTTGTGGTTTTTGAATATACCTAGAAATAGACCTAGTGGGTCATAGGATAGATACATATTTAATTATGTATGGAATTGCTAAATAGTTCTCCAACATGGAGACTGGGAAGGACGGGATTGAGTATATAGTTGGTACAATTTGCCTTGGACTGGAAGAGCTTACTTTTTACCACTGTAATTAAAGAGGAGGAAGAGAGGAGTTCAGGGGCAGATGAGTGTGTAACATTCATGGGAGGAAGTTGAGGTAGTTATTTATTTCTTCTGGAAAAGAGCCAGATGATTCAACAGCTGATAGAGGATAGTTGGTTGGGTTGAGTGTATAAGGTAAGTCCAAAAGGTTGTATTAGACTGCTGTGAAGAGTGGAAGGGGGAGCTAATAGAATATCCGGTGCATGTTGAGGGCTCCTTTGAGGTTATTGTTCCTGATTAGTAGAATTATCAATTTGTACAGTTGTGTAACCTTTTTCTTCTGGCAGCACTTAGTGTGGTGAAAGTGTAAACATTATGCAGTGTCTCATTAGACTGTTTTTTTCTTTTGTATAGTCATCAGATCAAGTCATTACAGTACAGTAACACAGGAGACATGATTCTTGTTGTATCTGGAAGCTCACAGGCCAAGGTGATTGATAGAGATGGTTTTGAAGTAATGGAATGTATAAAAGGAGACCAGTATATTGTGGACATGGCCAACACAAAGGTAAGCATTAAGCAGAATATTTTAATGAATTTAATTTAGTACACATTTATATTAAAAACTTGTTTGAGTTGATTTATAAAGTACATTCCAAAAGTTTGTATCATAAAACAACAATTTATTATTTTTTACTATTGTATGGATCAATTAGAAGGTTCTTCTTCCTGCCTGGGTGACTAGGATGGCCACAAGGTTCAAGATTGACTCACTCACATGGCTTACATTAAGAACGCTGTCCCATGTCATCTCTCTTTGCCTTTTTACTACCCCCAAATGCACCCCTCTTGTGCACTCAGATGCTCTCTTTTACTCTTGCTCTCAATCTTACTCTTGCAGTCACTCTCTATTTTCACTTGTCTAGTTCAGACCTTCTCACAGTGGGGTTTGAGGTACTTGATGACTGAGTTCTATGAAGAATGAACATAGAAACTGTAGATTTCTTAATGTCTGGCTTCAGGTTTTCATAATATCATAGGAACAGCCCAGATTTGGAGGAAGGAAAGGGACACTTTGCCATGTGATGGGTGAATGACAAGATCAACTGCGAAGATCATGTGGGATGGAGATATTGATGCAACCAATGTTGGAAACACAGTCTGCCCAGCTATTATGACCTAGGTTTTTAGGATAAGAAGAAAGAGAGTGTCATTAGCATCTTTTAATAAAGATTTTAAATAGGATAATGATATCTTAAAATTAATGTATAAATATCAGTCTATTATAGCCCCAATTAATATTATACAACTTATGGTGTGAAATAACAGTTATTTATTCTTGCTAATGTGTCTCGATTGATTATTCTTGACTGGGTTGGACTTCATGCTGCAGATGAATTCTAAGTCTGTCCCATGCATCTCTGTTCTTCCTTGGACCAGTGGACTACTATATAGTAGTGATAGTTCTCACAGAGATAGCACAAACACAAGGAAACCCCCAACTCTGGAAGTACATTTCAAGCCTTTGCTTTTATCATATCACTAACATTCCACCAGCTGAAGAAAATCCCATGGCCATGGCTAATTTTAGTAGAGTGAAGAAAGGTGTTCAAGTATGTAGTGGGAGAAACTGTGTCATGTGGAAAAGGGTGTGGATGCTGGAAGTGGTGATAGATTGGGAATAGTAGTATAGTCTACCACAGTGGAGATGGTTGATGCAGAATTCTGAGCCTTCATTTTCATTCTGATTTTTTACTCTTTTTTTTTTCCCCCTGCCTATGTATCACTTTCTTTCAATACACTAATTTTCATGGCTTGTGCCTAATCAAGATCTTGCATGAGAGTGGATTGTCTTATATGCATATATATGTACACATATGTATATATGTGTGTGTATAACACACAGACACACAGACACACACACACACACACACACACACACACACACAGGTTTGAATTCAGGGGTGCTTTACTACTGAGATACATCTCCAACCCTTTTCATTTTTTATTTTGAGACCAGGTCTTGCTAAGTTGCCCATGCTAGCCTCAAACTTGTGATCCTTCTGCTTAAACCTGAGTTGCTGGGATTGTAGTCTTGTGCCACCATGCCCAGCTGTGGATTCCTATTTATAAACTTGTCTACTTGGTTCTCTTGCCTCTGAATCAATGCTCATGGCACCTTCATGGTCACATATGGATATATGCTTGCACAGAATAGCACAAAATTTGAGTTTGAACAAGATGACACTCATTTTGTTTCAGCTTTCATGCTGTAACCAAATATTCTTTTTATGGTCTACTTCATGTCATGCTTTTATTTTCTTGCTTATTATTGAAGTGCTGAATTCTTGCTTATTAGTGCTGAAGTGCTGTAGTGTTGTCTTGTTTCCAAGTGCAAGAAGTCTGTGATGTTCCTTATAGAGAAAATACATGTGTTAGATAAAGTTCGCTAGGCATAAGCTATACTGCCCTTGACTGTGAGTTCAATATTAATGAAACAACAATATGTACTAAGTCAGCTGTCCTTAAAATTTCTAGTTATGGTAGACAGTCCTTCTAAGAAAGTATGAAGAAGGGTATTTTTTGCCAGTCTCTAAACTCTTCTTAATTACTTTAAACTACCCTGGCTTATGTTATAAGAAGGCTAAGACTTTGTGGATTCAGATTTTACTTAAGAAAGTTTCAAGAAGAAAAGAAACTGATTGGTCCTGTATCTGACTTTTTCTGCCTTCTCAGACATATATATATATATATATATATATATATATATATATATATATATATATATATAAGAGTTCATATAATAAAATGCTTAGGAAAATAGGTCAAGGATAGCAAAAATCTAGGTAGAAATACAGGAAAGCACAAATATTGTTATTTACCAATATATAAAAACTACTATACAGTGTAATTTATATACTATCACTCACCCATGCTGCCAATATTATCTGTATTTTAATTTCAATTCATGGTGTATTTTTTTTTCTACATTTCACAAAAGAAAATGTAATTAATTGACTACTTATCTAGGAAATGTTATAGATCATCTTAATAATAGTCATTGGCTTGAGTGATGGGTTTTAGTAATGCAAATAGTATTATTTGAAAATAGTAAATTTCATATGGTACTTGTTTTTTTTTTTTTTTGTCCGCTTGAGGGGCCGGGGATTCGAACCGAGGTTCTTGCGCATGCTAGGCGAGCGCTTTCCATAAGGAGCTATTTCTTCAGCTCCATATGGTACTTTAAAAACAAACTTTTAAACCTTTTTTTTCTGATTCCAAAGAGAAAATAATAATTGGTAATTTTATTGGAAAATCTATGAATAGGATGTTAAAGATTTTATGTATTTGATCTATCATGATAAAATATTATATAATTGAAATGAAAACAGGCTTTTGTTATTATATTGTTAAATTTTGTATTTTTAGACTTGTTTCTCTAAAATTCTTAACATCATTTATGTTTATGCATATGTAAATATGTTTATATTTTAAGAGTACTTACGGGGCATAGAACTACTTTTTTCTGTTAGATAATGTAACAGTACATTATAGGGAGAGCAATTATATTTGTAACAAAGCCAACAACTTCATGTTACCTTTTTTTTTTTTTTTTTGACGTTACTGGGGATCGAACCCAGGGCCTTGTGCTTGCAAGGCAAGCCCTCTACCAACTGAGCTATCTCCCTAGCCCTTGAGCAATTATATTTGTACTTTCTACAAATAAAATTTAATGGACATCTAACAGTAATGCCTGTTGAATATAGAAAATGTGAAAAATAGAAAATAAGGGAAATTATTCATAATTTCACTTAAATATAATCACTATTAAAATTTCAGTTTCTATGTCTTTTTATTATACACCTGAAAAATGTTTTTGGATCACACTAGAACCTTTGTCACTGATTGCTTGGAGTCATGTTTTTGCATGTTTTAAAGTATTAGAAATTATGTGCAAATGCCTCAGGGGCTTCAGAGGAGTGTATGGGAATGATGTGCAAGAGCCTTCTACTTCAGCCAAAAAGTTCCAGTTTTGTCTGTATTATGTGTTGGAGTTTTCCATAAGTTAGTCTTTGAAAATCAGATTTTGCTGCTGCTTTAAAATATGAAGACCAAATGGTCTGGAGTTATGGTCTGGAACATATTGGTTATTTTTCTAGGAAAATGGCACATAACTTTTTCAGGTTTGAGAGGATAGGAAGGTGGGACAAGAATAAGCAGGAATCAATTTATAATCCATCTTTGAACCATTCAAAAGAATTATTAAAAACTGTAGTTTATAGCTATTGCAGTGGTGCATGACTGTCATCCCAGCGACTTGGGAGGCTGAGGCAGAAGGATTGCCTCAGCAAAAGTGAGGCTCTAAGCTACTCAGTGAGACCCTGTCTTTAAATAAAATACAAAATAGGGCTGGGTATGTGACTCAGTGGTCAAGTACCCCTGAGTTCAATCCCCAGTACCCAAACAAAAACAAAAACAAAAACAAAAAAAACTATAGTTATAGTGTCATCTAAAAGTCATTTATCCTAAACAATGTTTTTGTACATTACTTCCAGTGAGGAAGTATTTTCCTCTATTACTTCCAATTGTTTGGCACACACTTTGCTCAAAATTTATATGGGACTCTTTGGCCTTGAATTCATAAATTTGTGATTATTAAGCCAATATATTCCTATAAATCACAACTCCATAACTAATCAACTTTTTAATTAAGTTAAAATCGAAGATATTTTAGTAGGTCACTAATAAATGAATACTTAATGGTAATACTCTTATAGTCTCATTTTTTTTTTTATTGTGAACAAATGGGATACATGTTCTTTCTCTGTTTGTACATAGAGTAAAGGCATACCATTTGTGTAATCATACGTTTACATAGGGTGATGTTGGTTGATTCATTCTGTTATTTTTTTCCCCTTCCCCCCACCCCTCCCATCCCTCTTTTCCCTCTATACAGTCCTTCCTTCCACCATTCTTGCCCCCCTCCCTAACCCTTACTCTAACCCTAAAACTAACCCCTCCCACGCCCCAATATGTATCATCATCCACTTATCAGCGAGATCATTCTTCATTTGGTTTTTTGAGATTGGCTTATCTCACTTAGCATGATATTCTCCAATTTCGTCCATTTGCTTGCAAATGCCATAATTTTATCATTCTTTATGGCTGAGTAATATTCCATTGTATATATATGCCACAGTTTCTTTATCCATTCATCAACTGAAGGGCATCTAGGTTGGTTCCACAATCTGGCTATGGTGAATTGAGCAGCAATGAACATTGATGTGGCTGTATCTCTGTAGTATGCTGATTTTAAGTCCTTTGGGTATAGGCCAAGGAGTGGGATAGCTGGGTCAAATGGTAGTTCCATTCCAAGTTTTCTAAGGAATCTCCATACTGCCTTCCAGAGTGGTTGCACTAATTTGCAGCCCCACCAGCAATGTATAAGTGTACCTTTTTCCCCACATCCTCGCCAACACCTGTTGTTGCTTGTGTTCTTGATAATCGCCATTCTAATTGGGGTGAGATGGAATCTTAGGGTGGTTTTGATTTGCATTTCTTTTATTACTAGAGATGTTGAACATTTTTCCATATGTTTGTTGATTGTTTGTAGGTCTTCTTCTGTGAAGTGTCTGTTCATTTCCTTAGACCATTTGTCGATTGGGTTATTTGTATTCTTGGTGTAGAGTTTTTTGAGTTCTTTATAGATTTTGGAGATTAGTGCTCTATCTGAAGTATGATTGGCAAAGATTTTCTCCCACTCTGTAGGCTCTTTCTTCACATTGCTGATAGTTTCCTTTGCTGAGAGAAAGCTTTTTAGTTTGAATCTATCCCAGTTGTTGATTCTTGCTTTTATTTCTTGTGCTATGGGAGTCCTGTTGAGAAAGTCTGGTCCTAAGCTGACATGTTGAAGATCTGGACCTACTTTTTCTTCTATAATCTGCAGGGTCTCTGGTCTGATTCCAAGGTCCTTAATCCATTTTGAGTTTAGTTTTGTGCATGGTGATAGATATGGGATTATTTTCATTTTGTTGCATATGGATTTCCAATTTTCCCAGCACCATTTATTGAAGAGGCTATCTTTTCTCCATTGCATACTTTTGGCCCCTTTGTCTAGTATGAGGAAATTATATTTATTTGGGTTTGTGTCCGTGTCCTCTATTCTGTACCATTGATCTACCTGTCTATTTTGGTACCAATACCATGCCGTTTTTGTTACTATTGCTTTGTAGTACAGTTGAAGTTCAGGTATTGCAATACCCCCTGCTTCATTTTTCCTGCGAAGGATTGCTTTAGCAATTCTGGGTTTCTTATTCTTCTAGATGAATTTCATGATTGCTTGTTCTACTTCTGTAAGGTACATCGTTGGGATTTTAATTGGAATTGCATTGAATCTGTATAGCACTTTTGGTAGTATGGCCATTTTGACAATATTAATTCTGCCTATCCAGGAACATGGGAGATCTTTCCATCTTCTAAGGTGTTCTTTAATTTCTTTCTTTAGTGTTCTGTAGTTCTCATTGTAGAGGTCTTTCACCTCTTTTGTGAGATTGATTCCCAAGTATTTTATTTTTTTCGATGCTATTGTGAATGGAGTAGTTTTCCTAACTTCTCTTTCTGAAGATTCATCACTTATGTATAAAAATGCATTGGATTTATGAGCATTGATCTTGTATCCTGCTACTTTACTGAATTCACTTATGAGTTCTAAGAGTTTTCTGGTGGAATTTCCTGGTTCCTCTAAGTATATAATCATATCATCAGCAAATAGGGATAGTTTGAGTTCTTCTTTTCCTACTCATATCCCTTTAATTTCTTTGGTCTGTCTAATTGCTCTGGCTAGAGTTTCAAGGACGATATTGAATAGGAGTGGTGAGAGAGGGCATCCCTGCCTTGTTCCAGATTTTAGGGGGAATGCTTTCAGTTTTTCACCATTTAGAATGATATTAGCCATGGGCTTAGCATAGATGGCCTTCACAATGTTAAGGAATGTTCCCACTATCCCTATTTTTTCTAGCGTTTTGAGCATGAAGGGATGCTGTATTTTATCAAATGCTTTCTCTGCATCTATTGAAATAATCATGTGATTCTTGACTTTAAGTCTGTTGATATGGTGAATTACATTTATTGATTTCCTGATGTTGAACCAACCTTGCATCCCTGGGATGAAACCCACTTGATCATGATGCACTATCTTTTTAATATATTTTTGTATGCGATTTGCTAAAATTGTGTTGAGAATTTTTGTGTCGATGTTCATTAAGGATATTGGTCTGAAGTTTTCTTTCCTCGATGTGTCTCTGTCTGGTTTAGGTATCAGGGTGATATTGGCTTCATAGAATGAGTTTGGGAGGGTTCCCTCCTCTTCTATTTCATGGAATACTTTGAGGAGTATTGGAATGAGCTCTTCTTTAAAGGTTTTGTAGAACTCTGCTGAGAACCCATCAGGTCCTGGACTTTTCTTTGTTGGTAGGCTTTTGATGACTTCTTCTATTTCATTAGTTGAAATTGGTCTATTTAAATTGTGTATGTCCTCCTCGTTTAGTTTAGGCAATTCATAGGTCTCTAGAAACTTGTTGATATCTTCGAAATTTTCTATTTTGTTGGAATATAGATTTTCAAAATAGCTTCTAATTATGTTTTGTATTTCAATCGTGTCTGTTGTGATATTTCCTTGTTCATTCCGAATTTTGGTAATTTGGGTTTTCTCTCGTCTTCTCTTTGTTAGTGTGACTAAAGGTTTATCAATTTTGTTTATTTTTTCGAAGAACCAACTATTTATTTTGTCAATTTTTTGTATTGTTTCTTTTGTTTCAATTTTGTTGATTTCAGCTCTGAGTTTAACTATTTCCTGTCTTGTACTACTTTTGGTGTTGGTCTGTTCTTCTTTTTCTAGGGCTTTGAGCTGTAGTGTTAGGTCGTTTATTTTTTGAGTTTTACTTCTTTTATTAAATGCGCTCCATGAAATAAATCTTCCTCTAAGTACCGCTTTCATAGTGTCCCAGAGATTTTGATACGATGTTTCTTTGTTCTCGTTTACCTCTAAGAATTTTTTAATTTCCTTCCTAATATCTTCTGTTATCCATTCCTCATATAATAGCATATTGTTTAATCTCCAGGTGTTGGAGTAATTTCTGTTTTTTACTCTTTCATTTATTTCTAGTTTCAATCCGTTATGGTCTGATAAAATTCAAGGGAGTGTCTCTATCTTCTTGTATTTGCTAACATTAGCTTTGTGGCATAATATATGGTCTATTTTAGAGAAGGATCTCTGTGCTGCTGAGAAGAAAGTGTATTCGCTCTTGGTTGGATGGTATATTCTATAAATGTCTGTTAAGTCTAAATTATTGATTGTGTTATTGAGATCTATGGTTTCTTTGTTCAATTTTTGTTTGGAAGATCTGTCCAGTGGTGAGAGAGGCATGTTAAAATCACCTAGTATTATTGTATTGTGGTCTATTTGGTTTCTGAGATTGAGAAGGATTTGTTTGACATACATGGATGAGCCACTGTTTGGGGCATAGATATTTATGATTGTTATGTCTCGCTGATTTATGGTTCCCTTAAGCATTGTGAAATGTCCTTCTTTATCCCTTCTGATTAACTTTGGCTTGAGGTCCACTTTATCTGAAATGAGGATGGATACCCCAGCTTTTTTGCTGGGTCCATGTGCATGGTAAGTTTTTTCCCATCCTTTCATCTTTAGTCTTTGGGTATCTCTTTCTAAGAGATGAGTCTCTTGCAGGCAACATATTGTTGGATCTTTCTTTTTAATGCAATCTGCCAGTCTATGTCTTTTGATTGATGAATTCAGGCCGTTAATATTCAGGGTTATTATTGAGATATGATTTGTATTCCCGGTCATTTGACTCATTTTATTCATTTATTTGCTTATTTTTGACACGACTTGGTTCCTCTTTATTTGAGAGTTCCTTTAGGATATCTCCTCCCTTTGCTGATTTGCTTCTTTGTTTTTCATATCTTCTTCATGGAATATTTTGCTGAGAATGTTCTGTAATGCTGGCTTTCTTTTTGTATATTCTTTTAGCTTTTGTTTATCATGGAAGGATTTTATTTCATCGTCAAATCTGAAGGTAAGTTTTGCTGGGTATAAGATTCTTGGTTGGCATCCATTTTCTTTCAGAGGTTGAAAAATGTTACTCCAGGCCCTTCTAGCTTTTAGGGTCTGGATTGAAAAATCTGTTGATATCCGTATTGGTTTCCCCCTGAATGTAATTTGGTTCTTTTCTCTCACAGCCTTTAAGATTCTGTCTTTATTTTGTATGTTAGGTATTTTCGTTATAATGTGCCTTGGTGTGGGTCTGTTGTAATTTTGTGTATTTAGAGTCCTATAAGCCTCTTGAACTTGATTTTCCATTTCATTCTTCAGATTTGGGAAATTTTCTGAAATTATCTCATTGAATAGGTTGTTCATTCCTTTGGTTTGTTTCTCTAAGCCTTCCTCAATCCCAATAATTCTCAAATTTGGCCTTTTCATGATATCCCATAGTTCTTGGAGATTCTGTTCATGATTTCTTACCATCTTCTCTGTTTGTTCGACTTTGTTTTCGAGGTTAAATATTTTGTCTTCAATATCTGAAGTTCTGTCTTCCAGGTGTTCTATCCTATTGGTTGTGCTTTCTATGGAGTTCTTAATTTGGTTTATTGTTTCCTTCATTTCAAGGATTTCTGTTTGGTTTTTTTTCAATATCTCTAACTATTGAAATGGTCTTTTGCTTCCTGTATTTGCTCTTTTAACTGTCTATTGGTGCGTTCATTCAATGCCTGCATTTGCTCTTTCATTTCATCGTTTGCTTCCCTTATCATGTTTATTATGTACATTTTGAACTCCCTTTCTGACATTTCTTCTGCCATGCTGTCATTGGATTTTATTGATATAACATCCAGATTTGTTTGACGCATTTTCTTCCCTTGTTTTCTCATGTCGTTCAGGTGTCAGTGGACTGCAGAGATGTTGCAGATTTCCTCTATTGACTTATAATGTCCCTGAAGATTGCTAGTGTATCCCCTCTTATCCTTCAGTAGCCTGAAGTCTTAGAGGAAGTTGATACTTCGGTGTTCCCCTAGGTAGCTGCCTCTCTAGGGGTGGTGGCCTTCAGGTGGGGTATATTCCCTGCTAGAGGGCAGAGGTGCCTCTACTTGTTGACCAATGGTCATCCAAAGGGGAACTAGACTGCGGGCTGAGACAGTGCCTGTTTGGGCCTGTGTCTCTGGTTTTACCGTCTTTGTGGGAAAACCTCACTCGGCGGGGAAGACCCACCCGGTGGGGAGGTCTCGCTAGTCCGTTCCCCTCCTAGAGGTTCCCCTCAGTTCACAACTACCGCCTGGGCAGGGCAGCCTTTCCAGGCAACGTTTCCAGGGGCCTGGACCTACCTCCTGGGCTTGGGAGCCCTGCCCTTCGCAGACGAGTCTCCTTAGGTGGCCCCTCCTCAGAGAAGCTGCCCGCAGTCCTGGAACCTTCGCTCCACCCCTCAGCTGGTCTCTGTGTAGCTCTTTCAAGAAAAGGTGCTTAGATCCCTGGCTTGGACCGTGCTTTGCACCTAATCGCCTGGCTATGCGACCCCTCCTCTGAGCAGTCACTTGGAGCCTCGTACATATGCTCCAAGCCCCAGTGACCCGTCACTCATCTTTCCTCCAGGCAGCCACCCAGTGTTCTGTGTGGGTGCTTGGAGACCAAGCCACTCACTGCGCACCTCCACCTCCTCAGGACAGCCTCCTCCCCGTTGTTCAGGTGGTTGCTGATTCCAAATAGCTCGCCGCCCAACTCTTTCTCTGGCAGCCCCCGGAGCCCTGGCAGATTGCTCCAAAAAACCAAAAAACCAAGCGGTGTGCTGCTCGGCCTCCTCTGCAAGGTTCCCCACTTTCCGAGTTCACTGTTCCAGCGGGGGGAGGTGTGTCTTGCTGCCTGGGCAGGGCAGCCTTCCCAGGGGCCCGGACCTACCTCCTGGGCCTGGGAGCCTCACCCTTCGTAGACGAGTCTCCTTAGGTTGTCCCTTCTTAGAGAAGCTGCCCGCAGTCCTGGAACCTTCACTCCGCCCCTCAGCTTGTCTCTGTGTAGTTCATTCAAGAAAAGGTGCCTAGGTCCCTGGACCGGACCGTGCTATGCACCTAATCGCCTGGCTATGCGACCTGCCCTCTGAGCAGTCACTTGGAGCCTCGTACATATGCTCCAAGCCCCAGTGACCCGTCGCTCGTCTCTTCCTCCAGGCCGCCACCCGGTGCTCTTGTGGGTGCTTGGAGACCAAGCCACTCACTGCGCACCTCCACCTCCTCAGGAAGCCCCCTCCCCGATGCTCAGGCGGTTGCTGGATCCAAACAACTCGCCGCCCCACTCTTTCTCTGGCAGCCGCTGGAGCCCTGGCAGATCGCTTCAAAACCAAGCGGTGTGTCGCGCAACCTCCTTTGCAAAGTTCCCCGCTTTCCGAGTTCACTGCTCCAGTGGGGGGAGGTGTGTCTTGCCGCCTGGGCAGGGCAGCCTTCTCAGGCAACGTTCCCAGGGGCCCGGACCTCCCTCCTGGGCTTGGGAGTCTCACCCTTCGCAGACGAGTCTCCTTAGGTTAGAGGAGCTGCCCGCAGTCCTGGAACCTTCAATCCGCCATTTTTCCGCTCTGCTTTGCTGTCCGTTTTTACCGCTCCGGCGGGGGAGGGGCGTCTCGCCGAGTCACTCTACTTCACAAAGTTCTCTGTGTTCCGGGGCTACTGCCCCATCCGGGACGCCTCCCCTATGGGAGAAACTCACCCGGAGGCTTTGAGTTGGTCCCAAGTCACTATCTCCTCTTTTGAATCTTGAGTCCTGGAGCAACATGAAATGCAGCCGCCCTCTAGTCCGCCATCTTGAACCCTCCCTTATAGTCTCATTATTAAGCTTTCATTTTTCTTTTTTTTTCCAGGTTTTAAAAATAATTTTTATGTTTTAAAAAAGTTTTTATGTACATTATAGGAAACAGAAAAACACAATTAAAGAACAAAATCAACCAGTCACAAGCAGATTAGTTGGATATGTCCTTCCAGGTCCTGTGTATACAACATCCCAATTTGTGTGAATGAGGTTGTAGTGCCTATTATGTTTTCACACACATCTTGAGTATTTACCAATTCAAAATCCCAAAGCTATATGAATGTTTTTGATAACCAAGACTACATTGTTTGAAAATATTGTAATTCTGCCTTTCTTGGGAAGAAAAATTTCACTGAAGATAGAAATGGCAACAAAGCTTCTAGATAGATGTATTGGCAGAGTTACAACTAAAATACTGCATTCCCTTAATACTTAATTTAAACTGAGACATAAAATAGCAGAGTATACCAAGCATAATGTTTCTAAGAGAATTCATTATCGGATTTCTATTAGTAGAATATAATCAAGAAAGCATGTTTCCAGTGAATTAAAGTATTTCTATAGTGCAGCTAGGTGATCCACACACATCAATGGCTCACTTAAAAATGCAAATCCTTGAGCACCTGCTTCCATCTTTCCCTGTGTGTTTCTGTCCGACACTCTCTTGCCACTTCAATGAAAAGTCCTGATATACACGGCCCAGAGGTATAACAATTCTATGTCCAAAATGCATCTTCTATATCGGTTACAACAAAAATGTTTACAAGTTGGCTTATTCATTAGCTCTTCTTTTATGATACATTGTCCGGACATCTAGAAAGTTTAGATATTGTGAAGTAAAGTATGAAGTTTGTGCAAAATAAATACAGGTATTTTACCAAAAATGCACATACAGATCTATGGTTATAATCTAAAGCTGTCTTCCAGATATGGAGGTGCTATTAAGTTTAGTTTTTCAGCTCATCTCGGGTTGATATTAAGTGCCCTTCTCCAGGATTGTCTCCAGCCCCTTTTACCATCAAGTAATTCTGTGCTGTTTGTTTCTTAATTAGAAGACTGAAGTGAAGAAGGCAGATTTCAGGGGACCCCAGAGTGCAGGAACCTTAGAGTGGGAGATTTTTTCATGAGTAGATTTAATTGTGGAAAAGAAAAGATTTATAACAAACTATAGGAAAACCTGTTTTTAAATTCTTTATTTTTAGATAGTATATGTAACAATTCTGATATCCAGTGATTTCAAAAAACTGCCCTTATTATTTGCAGATGAAATGTAGTAGTCATATCTTTTCATTGGCAATGTTTTTTCCTAAGAAGTAAAATATTTTTATTAATCAAAGTAATCGAGTTCTTGGTATATTTTCGTTTCTTTAGGCAGGTTTAACTGATTATTATTATTATTATTTTTTAAAAAGTATGAAGAAAAATGAGTCAGGGTCATTCTACCACTGAGTGACATCCCCAACCTTTTTATTTAGTTTTTTAGAATTTTGAGACAAGATCTCACTAAGTTGCTAAGACTGGCCTCAAACTTGGGATCCTGCTCCTTCAGTCTCTTAAGTCACTGGTATTATAGGCATGCACCACTGTGCCTGGCTTAGCTGAAAGTTTTAATCACAGCTATAACCCTAAAAAGTGGAATGAGGTGTAGTACATAGTATTTCTTTCCATTTTCTAAATAGTTCCTGTACTTTTTGTCTAACAGGAACTCCTTAACACTGACTTTTGTCCTTTTGATGTGTCTCTATTGTTTTTACTTTCTTATATTGAAACACAATAGAATGTCCCAGACTCACTTTGTAGTTTTCTGACTTTGATGTTACTTATTTCTCTAATGATCCATGGCTGCTTTTAATATGGAATTCAATTTAGAAATGAAGATCTGGGTCTTAGATATATTCATTGCTACTGGGATATATTTGCTTCTAGATTCAGAAGAAAGAGGAGGGGATAAACCAGCTACTCAAATAAATAAGTAAATAGATAAATAAAAAATACAAAAAGTCACAAGTATATACTGATAGATCCAATTCTGATTCCACTTCGTAGTCTTTGTAATCTTTTATAATTATTTACTAATCACTTCTCTAACAGTGAGAAATTTGGCTTCCAACATCATAGCTATATTTATTCATTTGTTAAGTGCTACAGTATACAGAAAGTAGTTTCAGAATTGTTACACCCATAACTTATTGTAGGGAGAATTTTAAGATGGCCCCTAGGAGCTCCTTCTTTTTCCAGTGGATGTAAATTGTGAGTATAATGGGCTGTTTACTCCTGTGATTAGATTGTATTGTGACACTGATCCATCCTAATCAAGGGCACATCCACCCTTGACTAATCAAGTGAGCACTTTTTCCCAGCAGAAGAGATTTTAAAAGAATGGGAAGAATTTGATGTGAGGGAGTGTGTACTGCTAGTTTTGAAGATGGAATGAGAACTTGTGAGTGCTGAATTTGGATACATAGCTAAGGATGTTTCTAAGTAGTGTTGAGGGTACTGTTCTCTTTCTTCTTGTTACTTATGAAATAGAAGAGAAGAAAGATAAACTTAGGGAAGTCTTAAAAGGGAATGTAGACTAGGCAGTTTGGTTTACTTTTAGCCTATCTAAGTGGGTGGGCGTAGAGAAGAAGCCAACATCGTGACTCTAGAACCTCAAAAAGACCAAAAGGTCACAATAATCATTCACACTATGGTCTTTTCCAAGATATTAAGGGTGTGTCTCATAGATCTTCTTAACCAAACCAAATGGCTTCTAAGAAGCTTAAAGGTATTGCTCCTTAACCATTTCGACAAGAGCTAGGGGTAAAGAAGAGACTTTTTAAACATTTGTGGGCATGACTTTTATCTAATGGAATTCAACTTGAGAAAGATTTTTCTTTGCCAGTTTTGAAGATGGGGAGGGAGCCATGTGGCAAGAAACACATAAGGCTTCTAGAAGCTAAGTGTAGTCCCCAGCTGATAGACCAGCAAGAAAATGAGGATCTCAGTCCTGCAACCACAAGGAATTTGTATTCTGCCAACAATCTGAATGAACTTGGAAGTAGATTCTCTTCATACCCTTCAGAAAGGAATGCTATCCTGCTAACATTATGATTTCAGTTTGTGAGACCCTGAATTTCTAGCCACTTTGTGACTGTACTTCTGATTTATACAATTGTTAGGTAATAAATTTGGGATGTTTTAAGCCCTTAAGTTTATGGTGAGTTGTTGCTATTAGTTTTCAGGAATAGAAAACTAACACAATTCTCCAAAATCAAAAATAGTAACTAATGATGAAAGTCCCGGAAGAGGTGGTAGGGATTGTGATCAAGCATAAGAGCAGAGGTTAACTATGGGTGGGAGCTGGCATTGGGAATGGAAGAGGTAAGGGTGGGCTTATTTTCTTATAGGTAGTGGGCTTCACATTGGGAATGGAAAGCATCACCATCTTCTGGCAGTCATTTCATAGGTTAGCTGGAAGATGGCATGAAGGGACCTTCAGTAGGATCATGCAGACTTAGAAAAACTGTTCGTGGTTGTGAGAGAAAAATTACTAGAAGAAATGTGGGACCATTAAGATCATAGAATGTAAATTCATAGAGATAATTATTCTGTATATTCATGTGATATTCTCGAGTCCCATTTAGGATGCCGAATGTTTGGATCAGTGATCAAGGAAGTGTGGGAGGTTGCTCTGGTTGCTTTATTGAAGTTGAACAAAAGGAGACTTAGGATGAAATTGAGAAAAATAGTTGAAGTTTAGGATATTGAAAAAAAAAGTTAAGGAACTGCAATATACGAGGTTATGTGGACCAATAAATGGAATGTCTAGAACCTAGAGAATATCTGGTGATACATATTTGTTAAATAAATATTGAGAGCTCATGATTTCAGAAGAGAAATCATTTGTGATAATGGCAGAATTAACCATAGTTAGGGCTGATGAAATATGTTAGAACGGGTCATTGAAAGTGAGTAGGTCAAAGAAGGAATTTATCTTTTTGATGTATTTAAATGGCTATTAAAATTGCTCAGAATTTAGAAGTACTTGGACTTTAGAGTCTTGATTGATGGAAGGAAATGACCAAGAGTGATGGATTATGTAGGGGTTGGATAAATTATGACCTGTGGACCCAATCCAGTTTCCACTTTGTTTTTGTAATTAAAAGTTTTTTTGGAACACAGCCTTTTCCATTAATTTACATTGTGACTCCTTTTATACTCACTCCAGTGGTAGAGTTGAGTACTTGCAGTGAGACCCAGGTGGCCCATAGAACCTAAAATACTAAGTATCTGACTCTGGAGAAAAATGTACGCCAGTTACTGAATTAATACTATGCACATATGCCCCAGTGGAATGTACTTACACAAAAGTTTGCTTACAGTTTCAAGAAGTTTGGTGGTTCCTAAAAGCCTGTGAATGGGCTCTGCTTAAGAAGATCAAAGTATAGTCTCTTCTGCATTTCGTCTCCTCATGGGAGCTGGCTCTGTTACTTAGCTCACCATGCCAAGGACATGGATACTTTCATTTTGAGGATCATGGAACCTTACATTATTATGTGACTACAAATGGCATTCTAGTCTGAAGCTGTTTTATAGATGTTGTCACAAGAGATACACACTTTAGTACAGATCAGCACATGTCTTCTTGTTGCCGAAAGCTTGGTCCTTGTCTTTAATGCCAATCCAATAATGAGGACATGGTTTTGAGGAAAAGGAAAAAGAAGGTTTATTGCTTTGCTAGCAAAGGAGAAACACAGAGGACTTCGGTCCCAAAGGCTGTGATTGTGCCCATTAGCAGGAATAGGGGGCTTTTAAAAAGGTGATTCAGAGAAAATGCGATTAGGGAGGAAAGATCAGGAAGGAGATGTTCAGGGAGGAGAAGTTTAGGGAAAAGAAGATCTGGGAAAAGATCAGGGAAAAGGTTGGGAAAAAGAAAAAAACCATATAAGTTTCAAAGTGACAAGAGATGTAGTCAAAGCATCAAGCGAGCCCCTGTTACATTGTGTGTGTATAGGAAAGGAGTATTAGCCATGGATAAGTAATGTCCTCTTTTTATGCAAAGCATTGTGTATTATGAGAAACAAATAGTCAATTCTGTCTTTGGGGCTATTTCCAGTAAAGGCTGTTAAATAGAGGGATTTTTTTTTTTAAAGTTTATGTTTAAATAAAGAGGGAGAGAGAAAAACTAGTTTATTTGATGAAAAAGTGTTTAGTCACTAACTATTCTTTAATAGGTGTCACTTTAAAAATTTTTTCCACAAATGTTAGCCGTGGTACTGAATCTATTTAGATCCATTTAAGAATCCTTAGTTGAACTTCATTTTGTTATGACTAATTTTGGTCACTGTTTTCACACAGGGCCACTTAACATTCCCATTGCCTTTGTCATGCTCCTGTCTTTACAAACAAGAAACAGCATTCAGTCTTTTGGATTTTTTTCAATTTAACCTTCTATCTGTTTTCTTATTCTGGGTTCTTAATTAGTGAAGGTGTCTCTATTTTAACATCTTCTGTAACAGAGGTATTTTCTTTTGGTTCTCTTAAAAGTACTTCTTATGTTCCAGGATGCTATTCACCTCTTATCCACAAATATCAGTAAAAGATCTGTGTTCTGGGGTTTGCCTTCAAGGTCTGCATGGGATGTTGGGTTGCTGTTTGAACAGAGAACAGAAAGTAAGCTTTGAAGGACCAAATAAAGTAGCAGCCATCTATAGAATCCCTTAGTGAGA
Organism: Sciurus carolinensis; assembly: GCF_902686445.1. Lineage (NCBI taxonomy): Eukaryota > Metazoa > Chordata > Mammalia > Rodentia > Sciuridae > Sciurus > Sciurus carolinensis. The sequence continues at coordinate 32,265,481 of NC_062218.1, forward strand.
AGAGGGAACTTGGTAAACCAGGAACTGACTAGGAAGTAAGCAGACTGTACCTCAGATTAAGAGACCAGGTAGGGATGTCAGTGGAGATGGAGTAGAATTAAGCAGAGGAGGGGAATTAAGAGTGTGGATTAGGGGCTGGGGCGATAGCTCAGTTGGTAGAGTGCTTGCGTTGCAAGCACAGGGCCCTGGGTTCGATCCCCAGCACAGGGAAAAAAAAACATTTGAAAAAAAAAAAAAGAGTGTGGATTAGTGTGCCAGATGGCAAAAGCCAAGACAGTTTAGAATCTAAGTTCTCAAAAGATGGGCATATCTTCACTTATTGGGGATTATTTTTATTGCAAAGCATGAGCTATTTTTCCTGGTCCAAAGTTAGCTATTAAATGGGACAAAATTAGACCAGATACTTGTTAGCTGCTAGTAATTGAATATTTTCTTAAACATTAGCAGATAAATTTCTATTTTTGAAAAGAGATTAATATTACCCCTGACAATCCTATATATTTTAATGAACCAATCATTTAATGTATCTCAGAACTTTAGTTGTACTAGATTGAGGTGAATTTAATTCACTTCTGTATTTCTGCCATTTTATTATGCCATACCCAATGATAAGTTCTGCATTCCTATAATACTGTAACTCTCTGAACATTCAATGTAGTTGATTGTTCTCTCCTCCTTGAAACACATGTACTTGACTTCCCAATTTACTATTCTCTCTCTCTCAGTGGTACTAGGGATTGAATCCAGGGGTGCTCTACCACTGAGCTATATCCCCAGCCCTTTCTTTTTATTTATTTTTATTTTGAGGCAGGGTCTTACTAAATTGCCACACTGGCTTTGAACTTGAAATTCTCCTTCCTGAGCTTCCTGAGTCACTGGGATTACAGGCATATGCCACTACATTCAACAATTTACCGTACTCCCTTGGTTTTTCCTCATATCTCACCCAGTGCTCCTTTCCATTCTTGGATTTTGTTTCTCCATTCTCCTTTCAGTCTCTAAATATTGAAATGTCCCAGGGCTCAAAGCTGAGTCCTCTTTAGTATTTTTATTTGCTCCCTGATTGACCTCATCTGGTCACATGGCTTTAGACAGATGGAAAGTCCGGCATGAGGAAGTAACCGCTTGAGCTAAAGCCCACCCTCACATGGCTTTAAATGCTATTTATAGATACTGTTGCCTTACAAATTTATAGTTCTAGTCTTATCTTCTCACCACTTCAATTTAACAATCTCATTTAGATGTAGACATTGAAACCTAACCTTGTCAAAAAATGAAATTGTGATTTTTTTTCTTTCTTGACTTGTTTCTTCTGCAGTTGTCTTGATCACAATAAATTACATCCTATTTGATCAGTTGATGAAGCCAAAAAACCTGAGTTCTACTTGTCTCCTGTTCTTCCCTCATATCTATATCATTGGCAAAACATGTTTTACCTGCAAAGCTTTATGAATAAAGCTGTTAAACAATTGTATGTAGGTTTTTTTTGAATATTTTCAAATCACTTGGTGAATATCTAGGAGCCTTATTGCTGATTTTGTGGTCATAGTTTCTTTAGCTTTGTAAGACACAGTTTGGTTCTCTTACAAAGTTACTAGACCATTTTGAATTCCCACCATGAATAAATGAGAGTTCCTGTTGCTCTTCATATTCTCTAGCAATTAATATTGTCAGAATTCTGTAATTTAGCCATTCTAATAAGTGTTTAATGAATCTCATTGTTTTAAATTGCATTTTCCTAATGACTAGTAGTGTTGAGCATTTCTTCAAGTTTCTCATCTTTATATTTTCTTTGGTGAAATGTCTATTTAATATTTTTGCTCATTTTGGGGAAGGTGGGGCATGTCTTATTAGAGTTTTTTAGAGTTTAAAAATATACATTCTGAATAGAAATCATTTTGAATATGTGCTTTGTGAATATTTCTCTCAATATGTGACTTGTTTGATCACTTTGTAAAGCAAAAGCATTTTAATTCTGGTACAGTCTAGTTTATCAATTGTTTTCTCTATGGATCTTATTTTTGGTGTTTAACTCTACCAAACCCGATGTCGCAAAGATTTTTCTCCAGTTTATACTTTAGTAGTTATATTAGTGAACTTTTCATCACTGTGACCAAAAGACCCAACAAGAAAAACTTAGAGGAGGAAAAGTTTATTTTGGCTCATGGTTTCAGAAGTTAGTTCATGGTTGGCTAACCATGTATCTCTGGGCCTGGGTGAAACAGAACATCATGGCGGAAGGGCATGGAGGAGGAAAACTGCTTAGTTCATGACTGCCAAGAAGCAGAGTTCTGCTCACCTTGGAGAAAATATAAACCTCAGAATCATACCCACAGTGACCTACTTCCTCTAGCATTTGAGTAGGTCTATCTCTGGGTTCTCTATTCTGTTTTCTATAGTGTTTATTCTTTCACTGATATTACCCTCTTTGTTACTCTAACTTTTTGGTATTTCTTAAAAATTTGGTAGCATGATTGCTCCAACTTTGTTCTTCTATTTAAAAATTGCTTTGACTATTTTAATTTCTTTAATTTTTTGCACAAATTTTGGAATTGTATTATCTATCTCTACAAAGAATTCTGTTGGAATTATTTGGTATTATTTCGAATGTGAAAATCCAATTTGGAGAAAATTGACATCTGTATTGAGTCTTCTGTCAACACAGTATATCTCCCTACTAATTTAGATTTTTTTTTCTTTCTTTCAGCTGGCTTTACACTTTTCAGCATAGAGATCATGAACATATTTTATTAAATTTACACCTAAGTTTTTGACTTTCCGTGTTATAAATACTATGTGTGCAATATGTCTGCACATATATTTATATATTTTGGCTTCTAATTGTTTTTTGGCAATACATAGAAATACTATTGATTTTTTGGTATGTTGATCTTCTGAAATCTTACATTAAACTTATCAGTTTAAGAATTTTTATAGATTTTTGGGTTTTCTACATAGACATTGCAACTTATAGCATTTTATTTCTTTTTCTGCTATACTTAAGACTTCCAGAGAGACATATGACATTGAGTAGGAATGGTGCTAGTAGACATCCTTGCCTAAGTTCTGATGTTTGGGGGAAACATTCAGGTAGGGGTGTGAGTGTGTGTGTGTGTGTGTGTGTGTGTTTTCCCATCAAATATGTCCTTAGCTATAGGTCTTAGCTATAGGTTTTTATCTGTACTATTGTGTACTGAGTATTTGTGCCCTCCCACCCTCCAAATTTGTATGTTGAAGCCCCCAATATACAAAGCCCTCAATGTAATAGTATTAGGATAGATAATTAAGTAATTAGGTTTAGATGAGATCAACAGAGTAGAACTTCCATGCTGGTATTAGTATCTTATGAAAAAAGGAAGAGACACCACACAGTCAGATATAAGAGAAGGTAACCATCTTCAACCAGGAAGAGAGTACTCACTAAAAAACAAATCTGCTGGCACATTGGTCTTGGAGTTACCAACCCCTAGAACTATGAAAAATTAATGTTTATTCTCAGCTCAAAGTGGATCAAGGACCTAGGCAAGGACCAAGGACCTAGGCAGAGACTGTGTACCTAGTAGAAGGAAATGTTCATCCAATTTTCCATCATGTGACCTTAGGAACTGACTTCCTTAACAAGACTGTTAAAACTCAAGAAGTAAAATCAAGAATCATTAAATGGGATAGTGTCAAATTAAAATACTTATTCACAGCAAAATAAACAATCAAGAATGTGAAGAATGGGAGAAAATCTTTGCAACCTATACCTCAGAACATTCATCTCTAGGATATATAAAGAACTCAAAAAACTTAACAATAAAAAAATAAATAACCTATTCAATGAATGGGCAAAGGAACTGAATAGGCACTTCACAAAGAAGAAATATGAATGGTCAACAAATACATGAAAAAAATGTTCAATTTCTCTTGTAGTTAGAGAAATGCAAATTAAAACTACACTAAGATTTTATCTCATTCCAGTTAGAATGGCAATTATCAAGAATACAAGTAACAATAAATGTTGGCAAAGTTGTGGGGAAAAACATTGATGGTAGGGCTGCAATTTTTTACAACCACTCTGGAAAGTGGTATGGAATATTCCTCAGAAGACTTGGAATGGAACCACCGTTTGACCCAACTATCCCACTCCTCGGCATATGCCCAAAGGAGTTAAAATCAGCATACTACATTGACACAACCACATCAGTGTTTATAGCAGCAGTTCACAATAGCTAAGCTATGGAACCAACCTCAGTGTTCCTCAACAGATGAATAGATAAAGAAAATGTGATATATATACAATGGAATATTATTCTTCAATAAGGAAGAATGACTTTATGACATTTGCTGGTAAATGGATGGATCTGTATAGACTATTATGCTAAGCAAATTAAGCCAGTCCCCAAGAACAAAAGGCTGAATGTTCTCTCTGATATGCAGACACTAACATACAGTAAGGCCTGGGATGGGAAGAATAGAAGTTTGGTGGATTAGACAAAAGGGAATGAAGGGAAGGGAGGGGGAATGGGAATAGGAAAGACAGTAGATTGAATCGGATATAACTTTCCTATGTTCATAGATGAATACACCACCACATCACCAGTGAAACTCCATATCATGTACAACCACAAGAATGGGATCCTAATTAGTATACATTATACTCCATGTATGTATAATCCATCAGAATGTACTCTAATGTCATGCATGTCTAAAAAATAAATTAAAAAATGTTTGTTATTGCAGAAGAGCCATGTAGGAACAGGGGATAGTAAATGCAAAGCCATGAGTCAAAGTGTTTGCTGTATCCTTTTCCATTATTATTTGGTATTGGGGATTGAACCCAGGGACACTGTACTACTGAGCAATATCCACAGCCCTTTTTATTTTTTATTTTGAGATAGGTTCTCACTAAGTTGCCTAGGCTAACTTTGAATTTGAGATCCTCCTGCCTTAGTCTCCCTAGTGGCTGGGATTACAGGTGTGCGCCACCATGTCCATTATTCATCCTCAATTTTTAAACTATATACCTGTGCTTCAGATGGGATTTGTGAAAAAGCCTATTGGGCCTTGTTTTATTTTTTAAATCTGTAATTATAACCATTATTTTCTAATTGGTGTTTTTAGACAGTTTAATTATTCATACAGTTGGATTCATTTCTGCCATTTTGTTTTCTGCTTGTCCTTTCTGTCATTCCTTGCTTCACTGTTTTTTGACTTCTTTCAACTTCTTTTAATATTTTTCAAATTCTGTTTAGCTTACTTGCTGACTTTTTGTCTTTTCATAGTTCTTTTCAAGTGGTGGCTCCGAGGAATATTATGCCACCGCTTGGTCTCTCTCCTCATCATACACAGACAGTCATCTTTCAGTATATCTGGGTAATTAATTTCAGAAACACCCCTACACCCTGCTATTCAGGTTTCTTACATATAATGACATAGTGTTTGTATATAGCCTATACATTTTCCTGTATTCATTAAATCATGTCTGAATTGCTTAGAGTACTGAATATAGTGTAACTTCTCTGTAAATAGTTGTTATAATGTATTGTTTAGGGAATAATGACAAGAAAAATGTCTGTACATAGTTAGTACAGATGCAGTTTTTTTCCAAATATTTTTGATCCCCAGTTGATTGAATCCGTAAATGCAGAATCCACAGATATGAAAGGCTAACTCTGTGCTCGTGTGCGCACGCACACACACACACACACTCTCTCTCTCACATTACACAATTTACTTAAAATTACTGTCTTACCATTAAGTAAGAAATAGAAATTATATAACCACATAAGTTCCCCTCCCTACCCCAATATCCACATACTTTGGAAATGGTATAATTTTGGTTTTCAACAAAATTAAAGGTGAAAACTAGTGTTTTATTTGTTCAGATATTTTCTCTTTCTGTTTTTGTTTCTTCAGTGCTTTTCGAGGTTTCCCTTTGTTATCATTTTCCTTTAACTTGAAAATTTCCTGTAGCATTTCCATTTTAATTTTATTGAGAAAAAAACTCACCCATTTAATGTGTACAATTTAGTAGCTTTTAGCATATTCATAGTGTGCAACTATCTCCACAATCAATTTTTTTTTTTATCTCAAAAATGTTTAATGTAGAATGTTTTTCTTATTCCATTGAAATATGTAAACAGAGGCTGGGCGCAGTGGTGCGTGCCTGTAATTCCAGCGACTTAGGCTGAGGCAGGAGGATCACAAGTTCAAGGTCAGCCTGGGCAACTCAGGGAGGCTCTTAGCAACTCAGTGAGACCCAGTCTCAAAATAAAATAAAAATGGCTGGGGGATGGATCCCAGTGGTAAGTGCCTCTGGGTTAAATCCCCAGTATGACAAAAACAAACAAGCAAACAAACAAAAAAACTAGTTCGATAGAACCTCATATGTTGGGGATGTGTTCAGTGAAATGCACTGTCAGGTGAGCTTGTTCCTATGACCATCATAGAAACTGCATCGGGTATGATGTCACTAGACAGTATGCTTGTATGGGACTGCCATCATCCATGTGGTCCATTGTTGACTGAAATATCATTACTGGTGATGCATTTCTGAATAAAGAAAAAAATGAAGCCTAGCATGGTGACACACACCCATAATCCCAGAAATTCAGGAGGCTGAGGCAGGAGGATCAGAAGTTCAAAGTCGGCATCAATAACTTAGTGATGCCCTAAACAACCTAGCAAGACCCTGTCAAAATAAAAATAAATGGGGGTATAGTTCAGTGGTAGAGCGCCCCTTAGTTCAATCCCCCCAGTATTGGGGAAAAGAGAAAATGAAACAGGTAAAGAAGTAATTCAGCATCTTTGGGAAACTGAGAAGATTGGAAATTTTAAGAAAATAATACTGTCTTATAACTCTTAGACTTATTCAGAACTCATTAAGTATTTTCAGTTCTTGTCTTGTCACATAATTAGGATTTTTTTTTTATATTAGGAATTAAACCCAAGGAAGGACCCTTAACCACTGAGCTATTGAGCTATATCCCTAGTCCTTTTTCCACAATCAATTTTAGACCATTTTCATCATCCCCAAAAGAAACTCTGTACTCCTCAGGCATCATCTGTAATCATCCCGTTCCTCTAAGCCCACTGCAACCACAAGTCTATTTTCTGTGTCTATATATTTCCCTCTTCTGGGTATAGAAATGAAAAATATGTGGACATTTGTAACTGTCTTCTTTCACTTAGTCTTCTTATTGTAGCATGTGTTAGGATTTCTTTTCATTGCCAAGTAGTACTCTGTTGTATGGACATACCACATTTTTCTATCCATTCATCAGTTGATGGACATTTGTATCATTTTTAACTTTTTAGCTATTATAAATTATGCTACTGTAAACTTTCATTTATAAATCCTTTTTTTTTTTTTTAAGTTGAGTCCTGTTCAGTCGTTGTTGTCCCCCTCCTCCCCCTCCTCCTCTTCCTCCTCCTCCTCCTCCTCCTCTTCCTCCTCCTTCTCCTTCTTCTTCCTCCTTCTCCTTCACTGTTTGTTTTTATTTGTTTATATGTGGTGCTGAGAATCAAATTCAGTGCCTCACACATGCTAAGTGAGTGCTCTACCACTAAACCACAACCCCAGTCTTCATTTATAAATCTTTATGTGAACAGAAGTCTTTATTTCTCTTGGGTATATATCTGGGAGTGGAATTTTCTGGGTTCTATGGCATCTCTGTGTTTATCCTTTTGAAAATTGCCAGAATGCTTATAAAAGTGACTATCATTTTACATACCCACCAGCAAACTAGTTCTAATTTGTCCATATTATTGATAACACTCTTTTTTACCTGTCACATTTTTATAGACATCCAGTTTGTGTGAAGTGGTACCTTAAAATAGTTTTGATTGCATTAAAAAAATTCTTTTTTTTAGTTGTAGGTGAACATAATACCTTTATTTTTATGTGGTGCTGAGTATAGAACCCAGGTCCTCACATAGCCACAACCCCACCCTGATTGCATTTTCTTGATGGCCAATTGTGTGATTTTTGTGTACATATTGGCCATTTGTTTATGTTTTTTTTGAGATATCGCCATATCTTTGCTCTATTAAAAAATTTTTTTTACATTGTTATTCCTTTTCAAGTATATTTTACCTATTCTTGGTCCTTGTCTATTTCCATAGGAATTACTGAATTAGTTTTTTTTTTTTGCAGCATTTTTCATAAACAGATTTAGTGGTCGTGGCATTTTATATTTCTTTCATCTCAGAATGTCTCTATTTCATCTTTAGTCCGGAAGTAGTTGCCAGACCTTGTGGCACTTGGTAGTAATCACAGTGATTGGGGAGGCTGAGACAGGAGGATGACAGGTTCAGGATCAGCCTCAGCAAGTTAATGAGACCCTCAACAACTTAAAAAAAAGAAGTGGGGATGTAGCTCTGAGGTTGAACACCCATGATTTTAATCCCTACTACAAAAAACAAACAAACAAACAAAAAAACAAAAAAAACCCACTATTTTTCTTTTAGTACTTAAAATTCTTTGTGTTGATGTCTTCTGGCTTTCATTATTTCTGATGAATAATCTATAGTAATTAAAATATTTTTTCTATATGTAATGTGGTTTTTATTTTTTCCCTTTTTGGTACTGGGGATTGAACTCAGGGGCACTCAACCACTGAGTGAACGCAGACTGTGAGGTCTCAGTCCATAGATAACTGATTCCATTTCTCTGGGCCCAAGATGAGGCAGCATATCATGGGGAAAGGGCCCAATGGAGGAGACCTGTTCAGTTCATGGCCAAGTCAGGAAGCTGAGAGAGAGTGGGAAGGAGGGAGGGGCAGAGAGAGAGAGAGAGAGAGAGAGAGAGAGAGAGAGAGACACACACACACACACACACACACACACACACAAACACACACCCAGGAAAAATAAAAAACAACTCTTTACCCTGGTGACTCATCTCTTCCAGCCATTGTCCCACCTGCCTACAGATGGGACAGCTAGTCCATTCAAATTAGGATGGACTGAGTAGGTTAGATCTCTCAAAATCTAATTGTTTTACCTTAGAATATTCCTGCATTAGCAGGAGCTTTTGGGGGACGTTTCATTTTAAAACCATAACATATTTACTGGACACAGTGACTTACTTCTGTAATGTCAGTGACTTGGAAAGCTGAGGCAGAAGGATCACAAGTTCAAAAGCAAGCCTCAGCAACTTAGTGAGACCTCAAACAACCTAGCAAGATCCTGTCTCCAAAAATAACAACAGCAATAACACATTTGTTTCAAAAGTGTTTGCTTTCTCTTTTTGTAGAATGGGTATAAATACTGATTTGAAATCTTTTTTCTGGTAATTCCATCATTTTAGTTATCTTGTAGCATCTTTTGTCTTCTTGAGAGCTGGTTAGGTTTTCCTCATTCCTTGTATGTTTAATTTTGGGTTGTAGCCTTGATATTTTAAATTGTGTTAAGAGATTCTGAGTCCTGTGTGAAACCTCTGCACAATGCCATTTTTGGTTTTTGATCATGATGGTATGAGTGTGCGCATGCTTGTGTGTCTGTAGCTGGTAGTCAACCTGATTAGTTTTAGACTTCAGATTCTGAAGTGCCACCTATGAGCTGTTTTACTTTCTAACATTGATTTAATTTTCAGAGCTTTTCTAGTGCTATTCTAGTTGGCCTATATGTGCGGAATCATTCTTTATATTCAGGTTTCACTGGTTGTTCCAGCAATCTTTATAACTATTTCTGCAGAGTATACATTATGTATAGTTATTATGTATTTTGTGTCCTTTAATTTGAGGAAACTTCTTTGCCTTTTTTGGTGTTTTCTTATCTTGACCTTTAGGAAGACTGGGTAGTTATTTTATAGAATATGGGATTTGGTTTTACCTGGTTTTCCTCATAATTGAGTTAGGTTTTGCATTTTTAGAAGAACTATCACAGAAACAATATTGTGTACTTATTCCTATCAGTAAGTTTGTGATATTAGTTTGTGTCACTATTAGTGATGTTAACCTGGATCACTTGTTTACGATGGTGTCTAGCAGGTTTCTTTGCTATAAGGCTAGTTCTATTTTGTAATTATCAGGTAAATTTCATAGAGATCTTGAGGCCATGTAAATATCCTGTTCGTTTTTGGACTTTCCTCCATTAGTTTTAGCATCCATTAATGATTCTTGCCTGAGTCAGTTATTACTGTGATGGTTATAAAATAATGGTCTTTCTAACTCTATCATTCGTTTTACGTTCTTCAGCTAGCATTTCATTGTGAGGAAGAGTTTTTTTCTTTTATTTATTTATTCATTCATTATATGAGTATGCATTCAAGGTTTCTTACTTTAGTCAATGGTTTATAATCCTTTACTATCATCATGTATTTTGATGTCCCAGCTGTTTTTGATTTAGCCAGTGAAAGCCCGTTTGACTTTTATTTTATCTTATTAACATATCCCCATCACTTTCGTAGTGCTTTCTTATTTTTTTGACACAACAGCATGTTCCATGTTCCTCTGTCCTTTTCTTATCTTGATCCTATAAGCAGTAATTTCTCCAGGTTCATTTTATTGGGGAATAATTTTTAAAATCCAGAATTTCTGTGCTAGTTTTTCTGGAGTGCATTGTTTTAATCATATTCAGCATATAGAGCTGAAGGATAACATATACACACATACAACTACATTTATTCACATCTACTTATTAAGAATCATGAAATCAAGTTGTCCCTAATTTCAAACATACACCACAGGGTAACTGTCTTTTCCAACCATGAGAAATTTTATTCCTATTATCCTCAACATATTTGTTCATTGGCTTAATTCTTCACTGTATTGAAAGCAGTTTCATCATTGTTAATGCATACCATTGCAGAAAAGAAACAAATGTGCTAACTAGAATTCACTATTTACAATCCTTTTGGTTTCAGACTGAGAATATTTTCTAGGTTTGTAGGGTTACTATACAAATTACAACAAACATGGTAATTTTAATAAATAAGAAATTTATACTTTTTAAATTCTGTAGTACAGAAGTCAGAAATCAAGGTGTTGGCAGGGTCACATTCCCTTCAGTGACTAAGGGGGAGGGGAGTTCTTTTCTTCTTTTAGCTTCTGGTGACTCCAAATGTTTCTTGGCTTATAGGTACATAACTCCAGTCTCTGCTTCACATAGTGTTATTTTGGTGTCTTTTCTTCTCTTTCCTGTAAGGATATATATCATTGGATTTAGATAACTCATCTAGAGATTCCTACTTATGTCTGAAGATACTTTTTCCAAATGAGGTTACATTCACAAGTTTCGTGGACTAGGATATAGATATATCTTTTGTGGTGTCCATTCAGCTCACTACAGGGTATATAGTTACTTACTACCTTCTGTTTAGTCTTAAAATGTATGTATTACTTATCTTAAATATAGTAAGATTCATTTTGTTTTTTTTGTTTATGTTAACTTTTAGGTTTCCCAGGCTGGATTTGTGGCTCAGTGGTAGAGTACTTGACTAGCAAGTGTGAGGCATTGGATTTGAGTCTCAGCACTGCATATAAATAAATTAAAAAAAAGGTCCAACAACAACTAAAAAAATATTTTAAAAAAATGTTAGGTTTACCCATCTATATTTGTTCATGAATATGAAAACTTGTAACATCCTTTAACAAATAATGAATAAAGATTTACAAATTATGATAACTATTATTAAGGAAATAGACAGGTGCTTTGGTAAAGAACAATGAGGTGCACCCTGTTTACTTAAATCGAGTTCAGGAAATACTTATTTGAACCACTGACCTGTAAACTGAGATTGGAATAATGAGAAGGAGCTATCATGATAAAGGGGAATGAAAAGTTTTCTAGTAGTTGGAAAAGCCTGTATTTGATTTGGGAAAAGAGGTCAGTGGGTGGTATATATTGGGCAGGAATGAACACAAAATAAGTGAATTTGCAAGAAAAGCAGGAGCCAGGAAATGTAATTTGTTTAAACTGTAGAGTTTAAAAAACCAGCAAAGGTTATATGCAGAGGAGTGTCACATTTATAATTATATATATTTTTTAAGGCTTGTACTGATTGCTATGTGAAACAGAAGGTTAAGGTAAAAGTAGAGAGATTAGTAACAAGTCTGTTCCAGTATAATAACTGATTCAGAAGCATAGGATAATGTTGACTCATAGACGAGTGATAGTACTGAAAAAGAGAAAAGTGAATAGATTTGAGATATATTGTGTATAGAATTGGCAAGAACAGCTGTTGGATTGATTCTGATTGGGTAGAAAGCTTTGGAATTAGGGTTATGGAATTATTTAAGGATGACTTCCAAAGTTTTTAGCTTGAGCACCTGGGGAAAAATTTAAAATGATTTAGATGGTAAGAATTCAGATCTCCTTTTTGGACCAATATATTGTGTTTGAGATGCTTATGATATGCAGGTAGAAATGTTAGGTAGGTGCTTAGATATGCAGGTCTTAAGTTCACATGTGGAAAATGGGATCTTAAACTTCCTAATTGGTCCCTGTGGGCATTGCTTTAATTCATGCCTCCCTACTGCAGGCTAAGAGTCTCTACCTCTGTAGTGCCTCCCATTTATATCCTGTAAACTTGAGCAGAATGCAGGTCTTGGCCAAATACAATTTGAGGCATTGTGGGCAACATGGACTGGAGATGATCTCTGGGTCCACTATATTCATTTATATTAATTAATTCATTCTTTCTAGTACTATTGTTTTCCCTCTAAACCACTTTAATATGTAATTTTGCTATTTTTAGGATAGCTTTATTTTGGACCCTGTCAGAGTAAGAGACACTGCCACTATTACACTAAAAAGTATTAGGCTTTTATTTGCTCCATCTGAATCTGACTTGACCATATGAGACCACTCTAGTGAATTTTGTTTCCTGGGAGGGGTAGGGATGGGTGTGTGTGTGTGTGTGTGTGTGTGCGCGCGCGCGTAGGGTTTAATATGTACTCTGTGGTTGATTTGGAGTACATATCAATTTTTATACCAACTTCATAATACTAGTATTTTTATGTGCTGTATATTTTGTTGAGTTAATTTCCTGAAATCACTTTACATATGTTTTTTTCAATTACTCTTAACAGTTATATTATAGAATCAAGATTATAGACACATTTTTTTAGGAAATATGGATGCCCCATTTCTTGCTTTTGTTTTACTTATTTGTAAATGCTTTCTATTATTCTTAATTATTTTTCATTGTAGAAAAGAATCATGATCTTTAAAGAAGGGCCCATCTGTCTTTCTTATTATGGTTTTATTTATTTTTTTTCTTTCCTTGCAAGAGTATGTTATTTTTCTCTTTCCCTTATTAAGTACCTGTTGCAGGTAAGCACTGTGCTAATTTTGAGAGTGGGCAGGGGGTGATGCACAATAGGATTAAACAAAGTGGAAAAAAAGCAAAACATGTTATGAGATAAAATTGGGGTAAAATAGTATCAGCTTATAATAAAAATACTATGTTTTTGAGGGGACAAAAAGTTTTAAATATCATATATCAGTTTCTCATGAGTTTATTGTTTACCTTTTAAAAACCTCTTTTATTCCCTTTGTCTTTATTTTTCCAAGGGTCACACAGCAATGCTTCATACTGGCTCATGGCATCCCAAAATAAAGGGAGAATTTATGACTTGCTCAAATGATGCGTGAGTACTGTTGATAATTTATCTAATTAAGCATTTTTCAGTAAAAAAATGCAGTAAAAGAAATAAGAGTTCAGAAATTCTGATGTTTATATATTCTTAATCTTTAATTAAATAAATATGGACACTGAAAATGAGAATTGGTATGAATCCCATAGAATTTTGTTACAGGGCCTGAAGGATCAGATTGATATAGTTAAGTAACTTTGAAGCTGTGACTAATAATTTTTTGCTTCTTATAGTAAAGACTTATCTGAAAGGAAAATATGCACCAGTTTTTTTTTCTTGACACAAAGTTGGGTTTTCTTCAGTCATAGTTCTATGAGAGATCAGTGAACTTTTAACTATAGACTTCCATTATATAAATATATTTTTACCACGTTTTAGAGGAAAATGACAGTAATAAATTAAGGTGGTTTTCATTTTGATTTACCTTTTTCTGGCCTTTGTCTCTGAGAATAGTAATTGAGGGTTATCTGTGGAAGATCAGCCCAGATTCTTGGTTCATTCAGCATGTATAGCATGTGCACTGTATGCAAGTACACTGTCAATGAAGTTTCTGCCTTCACGGAGCTTACATTCCAATGGAAACGAGTGCTGGGAGACAGACAATGTACAGATACACCAACAAATCAATAATACAGTAATGTTTTAATTTTCAAAGTTTTATTTTTAAAGCTGTTTTTGTAAGTACATATAGTATTACTTAATAGTGAGTTTTATTTTGACTTAATCATATATGCATGGAATATAATTTGCTCCATTTCAGTCCCTGATACTACTCTTTTCCTGTCCTTTTTCTTCCCTCTGTTCCCTTTCCTCTACTCCACTGATCTACTTTATATTTTCATAGTATTCCCCACACACTTTTTTTTATCCTTATTTTGCTCTAGCTTCTGCATATGAAAGAATAGATTTGACCTTTGACTTGAGTCTGGCTTATTTCATTTAGCATGATGTTCTCTAATTCCATCCATTTATCTGCACATGCCATAATTTCATTCTTCTTTATGGCTGAGTAATACTCCATTGTGTCTAAATACCACATTTTCTTTATCTGTTCATCTGATTCCAGATACCTGGACTGGTTCTATAACCTGACTGCTGTGAATTCCACCACTATAAACATTGACATGCCTTTATCACCATAGTATGCTGATTTTAGTTCTTTTGAATAAATACCAAGGAGTGGGATAGCTGGATCAGATGGCCATTCTATTTCCAATCTTTCTTTTTTTTTAATTTTTTTTTTTATTATTGTAAACAAATGGGATACATGTTGTTTCTCTGTTCGTACATGGAGTAAAAGCATACCATTTGTGTAATCATAAATTTACATAGGGTAATGTTGTTTGATTCATTCTGTTATTTTTTTCCCTTCCCCCCAACCCCTTTTCCCTCTATACAGTCCTTCCTTCCTCCATTCTTGCCCCCCTCCCTAACCCTAACTCTAACCCTAACACTAACCCCTCCCACCCCCCATTATGTGTCATCATCCACTTATTAGCGATATCATTCGTCCTTTGGTTTTTTGAGATTGGCTTATCTCACTTAACATGATATTCTCCAGTTTCATCCATTTGCCTGCAAATGCCATAATTTTATCATTCTTTATGGCTGAGTAATATTCCATTGTATATATATATACCACAGTTTCTTTATCCATTCATCAATTGAAGGACATCTAGGTTGGTTCCACAATCTGGCTATTGTGAACTGAGCAGCTATGAACATTGATGTGGCTGTATCTCTGTAGTATGCTGATTTTAAGTCCTTTGGGTATAGGCCAAGGAGTGGGATAGCTGGATCAAATGGTGGTTCCATTCCAAGTTTTCTAAGGAGTCTCCACACTGCTTTCCAGAGTGGCTGCACTAATTTGCAGCCCCACCAGCAATGTATGAGTGTACCTTTCTCCCCACATCCTCGCCAACACCTGTTGTTGCTTGTATTCTTGATAATCTCCATTCTAATTGGGGTGAGATGGAATCTTAGGGTGGTTTTGATTTGCATTTCTCTTATTACTAGAGATGTTGAACATTTTTTCATATATCTGTTGATTGCTTGTAGATCTTCTTCTGTGAAGTGTCTATTCATTTCCTTAGCCCATTTGTCGATTGGATTACTTGCATTCTTGGTGTAGAGTTTTTTGAGTTCTTTATACATTCTGGAGATTAGCGCTCTATTTGAAGTATGATTGGCAAAGATTTTCTTCCACTCTGTAGGCTCTTTCTTCGCATTGCTCATAGTTTCCTTTGCTGAGAGAAAGCTTTTTAGTTTGAATCTATCCCAGTTATTAATTCTTGCTTTTATTTCTTGCGCTATTGGAGTCCTGTTGAGGAAGTCTGGTCCTAAGCCGACATGTTGAAGCTCTGGACCTACTTTTTCTTCTATAAGATGCAAGGTCTCTGGTCTGATTCCGAGATCCTTAATCCATTTTGAGTTTAGTTTCGTGCACAGTGAGAGATATGGGTTTAGTTTCATTCTGTTGCATATGGATTTCCAATTCTCCCAGCACCATTTATTGAAGAGGCTATCTTTTCTCCATTGCATATTTTTGGCCCCTTTGTCTAGTATGAGAAAATTGTATTTATTTGGGTTTGTATCCGTGTCCTCTATTCTGTACCATCGATCCACCTTTCTATTTTGGTACCAATACCATGCCGTTTTTGTTACTATTGCTTTGTAGTAGAGTTGAAGATCTGGTATTGGGATACCCCCTGCTTCACTCTTTCTGCCAAGGATTGCTTTAGCTATTCTGGGTTTTTTATTCTTCCAGATGAATTTCATAATTGCTTGCTCTATTTCTGTAAGGTACATCGTTGGGATTTTAATTGGAATTGCATTGAATTTGTATAGCACTTTTGGTAGTATGGCCATTTTGACAATATTAATTCTTCCTATCCAAGAACATGGGAGATCTTTCCATCTTCTAAGGTGTTCTTTAATTTCTTTCTTTAGTGTTCTGTAGTTCTCATTGTAGAGGTCTTTCACCTCTTTTGTGAGATTGATTCCCAAGTGTTTTTTTTTTTTTTCAAAGTTATTGTGAATGGGGTAGTTTTCCTAATTTTTCTTTCCAAAGATTCATCACTTATATATAAAAATGCATTAGATTTATAAGCATTGATCTTATATCCCGCTACTTTACTGAATTCACTAATGAGTTTTAAAAGTTTTCTGGTGGAATTTCCTGGTTCCTCTAAGTATACAATCATATCATCAGCAAATAGGGATAGTTTGAGTTCTTCTTTTCCTATTCGTATCCCTTTAATTTCTTTGGTCTGTCTAATTGCTCTGCCTAGAGTTTCAAGGACGATATTGAAAAGAAGTGGTGAAAGAGAGCATCCCTGCCTTGTTCCAGTTTTTAGGGGGAATGCTTTCAGTTTTTCACCATTTAGAATGATATTAGCCATGGGCTTAGCATAGATGGCCTTCACAATGTTAAGGAATGTTCCCACTATCCCTATTTTTTCTAGCGTTTTGAGCATGAAGGGATGCTGTATTTTATCAAATGCTTTCTCTGCATCTATTGAAATAATCATGTGATTCTTGACTTTAAGTCTATTGATATGGTGAATTACATTTATTGATTTCCTGATGTTGAACCAACCTTGCATCCCTGGGATGAAACCCACTTGATCATGGTGCACTATCTTTTTAATATGTTTTTGTATGTGATTTGCTAAAATTTTGTTGACAATTTTTGCGTCGATGTTCATTAAGGATATTGGTCTGAAATTTTCTTTCCTCGATGTGTCTCTGTCTGGTTTAGGTATCAGGGTAATATTGGCTTCATAGAATGAGTTTGGGAGGATTCCCCCCTCTTCTATTTTATGGAATACTTTGAGAAGTATTGGAATGAGCTCTTCTTTAAAGGTTTTGTAGAACTCTGCTGAGAACCCATCAGGTCCTGGACTTTTCTTTGTTGGTAGGCTTTTGATGACTTCTTCTATTTCATTAGTTGAAATTGGTCTATTTAAATTGTGTATGTCCTCCTCGTTCAGTTTAGGCAATTCATATGTCTCTAGAAACGTGTCGATGTCTTCGAAATTTTCTGTTTTGTTGGAGTATAGATTTTCAAAATAGCTTCTAATTATGTTTTGTATTTCAGTCGTGTCTGTTGTGATATTTCCTTGTTCATTCCGAATTTTAGTGATTTGGGTGTTCTCTCGTCTTCTCTTTGTTAGTGTGACTAAAGGTTTATCAATTTTGTTTATTTTTTCGAAGAACCAACTATTTATTTTGTCAATTTTTTGTATTGTTTCTTTTGTTTCAATTTCGTTGATTTCAGCTCTGAGTTTAACTATTTCCTGTCTTCTACTACTTTTGGTGTTGGTCTGTTCTTCTTTTTCCTAGGGCTTTGAGCTGTAGTGTTAGGTCATTTATTTGTTGATTTCTACTTCTTTTATTAAATGTGCTCCATGAAATAAATTTTCCTCTAAATACTGCTTTCATAGTGTCCCAGAGATTTTGATATGATGTTTCTTTGTTCTCGTTTACCTCTAAGAATTTTTAAATTTCCTTCCTAATATCTTTTGTTATCCATTCATCATATAATAGCATATTGTTTAATCTCCAGGTGTTGGAGTAGTTTCTTTTTTTCACTCTTTCATTAATTTCTAACTTCAATCCATTATGATCTGATAGAATACAAGGTAGTGTCTCTATCTTCTTGTATTTGCTGACATTAGCTTTGTGGCATAATATATGGTCTATTTTAGAGAAGGATCCATGTGCTGCTGAGAAGAAAGTGTATTCGCTCTTGGTTGGATGGTATATTCTATAAATGTCTGTTAAGTCTAAATTATTGATTGTGTTATTGAGATCTATGGTTTCTTTGTTCAATTTTTGTTTGGAAGATCTGTCCAGTGGTGAGAGAGGCGTGTTAAAATCACCTAGTATTATTGTGTTATGGTCTATTTGGTTTCTGAAATTGAGAAGGATTTGTTTGACATACATGGATGAGCCACTGTTTGGGGCATAGATGTTTATGATTGTTATATCTTGATGATTTATGCTTCCCTTAAGCAGTATGAAATGTCCTTCCTTATCCCTTCTGACTGACATTGGCTTGAAGTCGCCATTATCTGAAATGAGGATGGATACTCCAGATTTTTTGCTGAGTCCATGTGCATGGTATGATTTTCCCCATCCTTTCACCTTTAGTCTATGGGTATCTCTTTCTATGAGGTGAGTCTCTTGCAGGCAACATATTGTTGGATCTTTCTTTTTAATGCAATCCGCCAGTCTATGTCTTTTGATTGATGAATTCAGGCCATTAACATTCAGGGTTATTATTGAGATATTATTTGTATTTCCGGTCATTTGGTTCATTTTTAAAATTTTATTTATTTATTTCTTTTTTGACACATCTTGGTTCCTCCTTTATTTGACAGTTCCTTTAGGATAATTCCTCCCTTTGCTGATTTGCTTCTTTGTTTTTTATTTCTTCCTCATGAAATATTTTGCCGAGAATGTTCTGTAATGCTGGCTTTCTTTTTGTAAATTCTTTTAGCTTTTGTTTATCATGGAAAGATTTTATTTCATCGTCAAATGTGAAGGTAAGCTTTGCTGGATATAAGATTCTTGGTTGGCATCCGTTTTCTTTCAGAGGTTGAAAAATGTTGTTCCAGGCCCTTCTAGCTTTTAGGGTCTGGATTGAAAAATCTGCTGATAACCATATTGGTTTCCCCCTGAATGTAATTTGGTTCTTTTCTCTCACAGCCTTTAAAATTCTGTCTTTATTTTGTATGTTAGGTATTTTCATTATAATGTGCCTTGGTGTGAGTCTGTTGTAATTTTGTGTATTTGGAGTCCTATAAGCCTCTTGGACTTGATTTTCCATTTCATTCTTCAGATTTGGGAAATTTTCTGATATTATTTCATTGAATAGATTGTTCATTCCTTTGGTTTGTTTCTCTAAACCTTCCTCAATCCCAGTAATTCTCAAATTTGGCCTTTTCATGATATCCCATAGTTCTTGCAGATTCTGTTCATGATTTCTTACCATCTTCTCTGTTTGTTCAAGTTTGTTTTCGAGGTTAAATATTTTGTCTTCAATATCTGAAGTTCTGTCTTCCAGGTGTTCTATCCTATTGGTTATGCTTTCTATGGAGTTCTTAATTTGGTTTATTGTTTCCTTCATTTCAAGGATTTCTGTTTGTTTTTTTTTTCAATATCTCTAATTCTTTATTAAAATGATCTTTTGCTTCCTGAATTTGCTCTGTTAACTGTTGATTGGTGCGATCATTCAATGCCTGCATTTGCTCTTTCATCTCATCATTCAATGCCTGCATTTGCTCTTTCATCTCATCGTTTGCTTCCCTAATCATTTTAATTATGTACATTCTGAACTCCCTTTCTGTCATTTCTTCTGCCATGCTGTTGTTGGATTCTATTGATGTAACATCTAGATTTGTTTGGGGCATTTTCTTCCCTTGTTTTCTCATATTGTTCAGGAATCAGTGGGTCATTAAGATATTGCAGATTTCCTCTATCGACTTATAATGTCCCTGAAGATTGCTAGTATATCCCCTCTTATCCTTCAGTAATCTGAAGTCTTGGAGGAAGTTGATAATGCGGAGCTCCACGAAGAAGCTGCCTCTCTAGGGTGGTGACCCTCAGGTGGCGTATATTCCCTGCTAGTGGTCAGAGGTGTCTCCACTTGTTGACCAATGGTCATCCAAAGGGGAACGAGGCTGCGGGCTGAGGCAAGGCCTGTTTGTGCCTGTGTCTCTGGTTTTACCATCCCTGTGGGAAAACCTCTCCCGGTAGGGAAGACTCACTCGGTGGGAATGTCTCGCTGGTCAGTTCCCCTCCCAGAGGTTCCCCTCAATCTACAACTACCGCCTGGGCTGGGCTGTCTTCCTCTGCAACGTTCCCAGGGGCCCGGACCTACCTCCTGGGCCTGGGAGCCTCACCCTCCGCAGGCGAGTCTCCTTAGGCTGCCTCTCCCAGAGAATCTGCCCGCAGTCCTGGAAACTTTGCTCCGCCCCTAGGCGTGTCTCTGTGCGGCTCTTCCAGCAAGAAGCCACCTAGCTCCTGGGACCCTACTCTGCACTTAATCGCCTGGCTATGCGGCCCCTCCTCTGAGCTGCCACCTGGAGCCCTGTACAATAGCTTCGATACCCAGAGACCCGCCACACACCTCCTCCACCGGACAGCAGGCCGGTTTCCGACACAGTCACTAGGAGTCCAAGCAACTCACTTCGCGTCTCCTCCTCCCACCAACCTCCCGTAGCCCTAGGCAGTCACTCCAAGCCCAAGTGACCCGCCCTGTTCCTCCTCCTCCTCCTCGGGGTAGCCCCCCGGGTGTTCAGGGGCAGTGGCTCCGAGACCAAGTGACCCACCGCGCTCCTCCTCCAGGTAGGCCACCGGTGTTCAGGAGCGGTCGCTTTGAGTGCAATCAACTCACCACTCGCCTCCTCCTCTGGCAACCGCCTCTGGCTCTGATGCAGTCACTCCTAGGTCAAGCGACCCGCCGTGCTCCTCCTCTTCCTCTGGGCAACCCCCGGTGTTCAGAAGCGGTCGTTTCTGGGTCCAAACAGCTCGCCACGCAGCTCCTCCTCAGGCAGCCGCCCGCAGCCCCAGTGGTTGCTCCGAGTCCAAGCGCTGTGCTGAGCCGCCTCCTCCATGATGATCCCAGTTGTCCGTGTTTACCGCTCCAGCGGGGGGAGTGGTGTCTCGCCGAGCAACTCCACTTCACAAATTCCCTGTGTTCCGGCGCTACCGCCCCATCCGGGACACCTCCCCAACGGGAGAGACTCACCCGGCGGCTTTGAGTTGGTCCCAAGTCTCTCACTATCTCCTCTTTTGAATCCTGCGTCCTGGAGCAACGTGAAATGCAGCCGCCCTCTAGGCCGCCATCTTGAAACTCCCAGATTTCTTTAATTGAGCTAAAAGTAACAACTTTTATGAAGTCTTGTCATCTCTGTAGTGTTTGCTAATCCTGTTGATTTTTCTATAGTAACTCACTGTGAAATGTTTGTGCATTTTAGAAGTTTTAGTGAGGAGGAGAACGTAGAAAACTGTCTCCTTCCACAGTTGGGGGAGGAGGAAATACAGATGAATAGCAATAAAAAAATAAAGAAAAAAAGAAAAATAAAGAAAAAAAGGTGGGCACAGAGAAAGTGGATTTAGGGTGGAGTGGAAGGAAGAACCACTGGGTGTGATGATATAACCATTTGTGAAAAATGACTGAATAAATCTTTGAGGGGTAGGATTTTGCAATAGCTGGTAAAAAATAAGAACCAGAGACTTAAGATCAAGAACTGAGATTACATAACTCAGCAGTAGAGTGCTTGGTTCTTTTGCACTCAGGTTTGATTTCCAGTATTGCCAAATTAACCAACCAGCAAACCACAGTGAGGCCCAATTTTTACTCCAGGCTTCCATGGTGTGGGACAAAGTCAGAGTGAACATGTAGTATTAAAAACATTAGCCCACCTATAATTCCAGCGACTCAGGAGGCTGAGGCAGGAGAATCACAAGTTCAAGGCCAACCTCAGCAACTTAGTGAGACCCCATCTCAAAATAAAAAAACTGAAAGGTGTGGTGATGTGGCTCAGTGATTAAGTGACCCTGGGTTCAGTCCCCAGTACTAAAATCCAACCAGCCAACCAGCCAACCAACCAAACAAACAAACAAACAAACAAACACCATTCATTGGCAATGGCGACATATGTGTGCAGGGAACAGACAGGAAGGGTTGCCAACGCTGCTTGTTCGGAAGAATCTGGGGAAATCTTCCCATAGGAGTTTGAAATATGTGTATCAATGTAAATTACTTTTGTGGAAAAGTTGGAAATTAATGAGAGAGGACCTGAACTTATTGAAGAATATATGGAAATTCTAATTTAGATCCTCAAAGATATTACCATGTAGAATATGCAAAAAATATAGTGAATGATAATCAGATCATTTTATACTTAGAGACAGTAAAATCTAGTTTCTTTTGAACAACTGAATGTAATGAAATGTCACTGTTATGAAAGAAAAGGTAAGGGGCTACTCTGTGAAAGGATCATGGCATGTAATTTGTGAAGGAAAGATAGGAAAAAGGATCAAAACAGCACTAAAGAGACATTTTTGGGACAAGTGGGATGATATGATATCAAACTTGGCAATAGTTTTTTGTTTCCTTATGAGGAAAATGGTTCCTGTTTTTCCTCCCCGAATCTCAGCTAGCCAACAGAACATGGCCAAAATGATGGTGTACAGATTCTGACCATAGGCCTTTGAAGAGTTTTTGTGTGCTTCCTTTCCTTTGGAACCATGGCATTGCTATCTGATCAAGCCTTGGCTACCGTTCTGCAGGATAGAAGTAGAGGACAATTCAGTTGTCCCAGCTCAGACCATACTAGATCAGCTTATAGCCAGCCAACTCCCAAACTTGTGAGAGAGCTCAGCCTAGGTCACCAGAACCACCATAGACACTGGAGTTAATCCTGCTGGGAGAGAACCAGCTGCAGGTGAACTCAGCAGCACTAATAACATCCTGTTTTTCTAAGCCATTGAATTTTGGGGATAATTCATTATGTATCAGTTGTAAAATGGTAGAGATGATTTTATTAGATTATGTTATGTGGAAATATGATGATGATGAAAAATGGTTTTGTTCTTAGAAGATACCAGTTGGAGAATAAGAATGAAGAATATTGATATAAGCACGTACTTTTGAATGGTATGGGATGGGGATGTGGAGGGAAGGAGGGAAAGAGAGGGAGAGAATGAGAATATGAATAAATAGGTATATGGAGAAAGACTGACAATACAGATATGACAAATCATTACTATATTTGGTGTTCTTACGAAAGGTGTTTATTGTACTATTTTAACTTTTTTGTAATTTTGAAGCTTTTCAAAATAAAAAGTTAGGGAAATTTTCTTTTTATTTTTTTGGTACCAGGGATTGAACCCAGAGGCACTTAACCACTGAACCCCATCCCTATCCTTTTTTGTATTTAATTTGGAGACAGGGTCTCACTGAGTTGCTTAGGGCCTTGCTAAATTGCTGAGACTGGCATCGAATTTGTGATCCTCCTGCCTCAGCCTCCTGAGTTACTGGATTTACAGGCTTGTGCCACCATGCCCTGCTGAGAGTTCTTAATATCTGTTCATATGCCTGTCATCTCCCACCTCTACCATTTTTCCTGTAAAAGGGTCATGGAAATTATAGTTAATTGTATTTCACTTGGTTAAGTTTTTTCTTGGATATTTTTTCAGGATATTTTAATTTTTATGCACATTGGTGCTAGTTTAGATTATGAGAATTCAGTAGTCAGGGATTATCTACCTTGTATTAGAGACTGCAGGATTTCCTGTGTGTGCCTTAGTCTGCTAGTAACTGTCAGATGTTGGTGGAGAAAGGGTCCTTTAGTCTTCAGTTAGAGTTACAGTCAAAGGGAAAATTACTTTAAAGGGCCTATGAAGTATATTAATAGAAGAAATCATCATTTTCCAGACATATTGATACAGTCCTCTCTCTCACAGTGGATGACCCATTTTATACCGTTGGGGTAGTATTGTTGTATTCTAAGAATACTCTTTGGGGAATGAAGATTGTCATGACTAAATGCTTTTGATGGTAAACTTCAATAACTTACAATATTTTAAAATTTGGTTATAACTTGTGAAGATGAATTTTACAATTAAAAGCATTGACAGGTATTGGCCTGGCATAATGGAAATAGCGTGCCCTTTGTAATGAGAACCAGAGAAAGGTGGGTACTCTACCAGTAGCTTTAAGCAAGTAATTTATCATCAAATTTAGATTCCTGAGAAACTTTTTTTTTCCTTTTTTTCCCTCCAGTGGTGGGGATTGAACCCATGACCTTTGCACATGCTAGGCATGTGCTCTATCACTGATTTACATCCCCAGCCCCAAGTTTAGATTCCTATAAAATGGAGTAATACTTGATTTATAAGATTCTAATCTGGACTAAATGTATAGTCTTGCATATGACTAAAATAGGACTAGCCTTGGATTCATTCATATGAGGGTTTTCTAACATCTTGGTGAGCATCCCTTATTGGAACATGTGTGGAACATGTTCAGAAACTTGCTGGAAGGCTGCTAGGCAGATTTCACTTAGTTTTTATAATCAATAACATATGTAAACATAATTGTAAAATTCGCCAAAGAATGATGATTCATATAAATGGATCTCATGAAAGTAAATTTTCTGTAACTGAAAGTTTTTTCTTCTCAGTTTTAAGTATTTTTTTTTGGGGGGGGGAGCTAAAAACATTAGTTTCCTATGTTATTTATGTGAGTTTTGAATGTAGTTTAGCATTTTCACAATTTATAAATTATTGCATTGTGGTATGGTATGACTCAGAATGCCTTGGCATATGTAGGCCTATTTATAGTTTGAATTCCTCACTGCTATTTGTATTTTTTGATTTTTTTCCCTTTCTATTGTTACTTCTTGCTGTTGTATGTATGACATTGAATAGAAATACCTCAGTTTCTGCTTTGGTTTTCTGCTTCTAAAAAACTAGAGGCTGGGGATTAGGTAGGGATGGTCTAAATTTTTTAGAATTGGGGAACAAGAAGAAGGAATAAGCAGCTAT
This sequence comes from Sciurus carolinensis, assembly GCF_902686445.1. Lineage (NCBI taxonomy): Eukaryota > Metazoa > Chordata > Mammalia > Rodentia > Sciuridae > Sciurus > Sciurus carolinensis. The sequence continues at coordinate 32,290,629 of NC_062218.1, forward strand.
TATAGTGTGTATGAGTTTCTTTTTTTAAGCATATGGGTTTTTGCTATCCTATTTGTCTGATGCTGGCTAGGATTTTATATTGTCCAAGCCGGCAGATAAGTAAAATAGTGTTATAGTCACAGTGGTTCTTTTTTCTAGATGTTCTCACAGAAACAGGAAATATACTTTTTAGATCATGCTTCTATATTATTTAGCATAACTTTCATCTAATTTAATTATTTGATTCTGATTTTTTTTAATATACTATCATAGTTTTTCATTTTAAAACTGTAAGGATTTTTTAAAGTGTTTACAGAAACCAACATTTAAAAAATAAACGACTTTTATTCTTGTTGAGTAGATAATTTAATGTATCTACATAGTTTGAAGCATTTGTTAATAGAATTTTTACATGAAATAGGTCACTTTGGGGAAAAATTCCTCAAGATTTATTTGTAGAGCCTAAATATTGCAAATTTTCACATTCATACGTGCTGGTTATAGCAAAATACAGTAGAAGAAAAAATAACTCAGGTGTGTGTGTGTGTGTGTGTGTGTGTGTATTTGTTTTTTTAAATGGGGTGTTGTTATGTTGCACAGGCTGATCTCAAACTCAAGGACTGAAGTGTTATACCTGCTTAAGCCTCCTGAGTAGCTGAAACTACGGATGCCCACCACCACACCTGGCTGCTCAGACACATTGTAAAGCTCATATTTTGCTTGAGTTCTAGCAATAATGAGAATCTGCTGCTTCCCAATCACTGATGTAATTGAGATGTACATATATTGGTAGTACTTTAATTTGGCTTCTCTTGACAAATCATTTTCCCCGAAGGCTTGAATGCATGAAAGAGGTAGATCATCTTTTAATGTAATCATACATTTATCCAACCCATAAGATACTATAAGGTTGGATTTGATTGGTGCATGTTATATGTATGGGTACAATTCATATGTGTTCATTTTTAAAAGGTCAAAAAAAATTTCTTCCTCTCAAAATTCTTAGCTTTTTTTTTTTTTTTTTTTGGTTGTAGATGGACACAATACCTTTATTTTATTTATTTATTTTCATGTAGTGCTGAGGATCAAACCTCACACATGCAAGTACTCTACCACTGAACCACAATCCCAACCCAATTCTTAGCTTTTGAACAGGGCTTGGTGGCATACCTTTTAATTCCAGAGACCAGACCGCAGAAGATCACAAGTTCTAGGCCAGACTCAGCAACTTAGTAAGAACCTCAGCAACTTTGTGAGATCCTGTCTCAAACAAAAAGGACTGGGAATAAGGTGGGTCTTAATACTTAGATTAGGATTTTTGCTTGTGGCTGCCCTTTTATCACCATTCAAATTAATTTGTGAGCATCACAATTTTAACTCTATCCTCAATTCAGCCACAGATTTTAAAAACTTATTATTTGAATTAGTGTTTGATTAATATAGGAAGAGGACTTTTTTCCTTTCCTGGGTACTGGGGATTGAGACCAGGACCTTGCACGTGCTAGGTAAGTGCTCTTCCACTGAGCCACATCCCCAGTTCTAGTAAAATAGGAAGAGTTATTTGTTAATTTTTATGTGGGCTAAGTTGTTACATTGAAGACAAAGGTTAGGTTTTTGTTTTGTTTATTTTATTTGTTATTTCTTTCATTTTAAAATTGAAATGTCATTGTCCTCAGTTTCTGTCAAAATAAATGATACTATGAAACTCAAAATTCTGTGAGGAAAAAAATTGCTAAAATTTATTATCAAAATTAATAGTGCCATTTTAAGGGGAAATTGAAATTGACAATTATTGAGAATCATGTAGTGTTTGGAACTCTAGAATAAAATTTTCCTTAGAGATTGGTAAGAGTATAAAAATAGGACTTTATTTAACTGGTCATTTTGAGGGTTTTGAAAACAATGCATCAGAAAAACATCTGGAGGTTTATTAGTTTTTTTAAATATAGTTTTCAGTTGTCAATGGATCTTTTTAAAAATTTTATATGTGTATATGTGATGCTGAGGTTTGAACCCAGGGCCTTACACAGGTTGGGCAAGTACTCTACCACAACTCCAGCTTGGTTTATTAGTTTTTGTGTTAAGGTAAATGTATGTTGGTCTAAACTGTGAAAGTGCTGGAGGCAAAGGAAGATGATATCCATACTTGATTTAGAGATGACTTCTAGTTTTATTATACTGTGTGTACTGATGAAATAATATGGCCACTACTAAACTAACAGATAATATCTCAAAAAAACTGTAGTAATTTTCCATGTAATTATAATTATTAATATTTGTACTTTGTAATTCAAAATAAGTGAATAAAATATTACTGGGGGAGTTGAATTTACTGAATAGGCAAGAATTATTTATAATTAAGCATTTTAATTTTGTGTATATGACTACTCCCATTATGCTTGAATGACTTCTGTTTTATTTATAATTTCCTCATACTTTTAACTTAGACATATTTTTATCATCACCTCATTTGTCTAGGGATAAAAAAATTGATGTATTGTTAACCTTGTTGTGAGTTTTATATAATTTTTACGCGTTATGTAATTTTTACGCGGGACCGTTCATGTGTTTTATATTGCCATGTGTCACAATGGTAACATATTCACAACTTCAAAAACATTGTAGGAAAGTTTCCTGAAGTCCAAGTTTGTTATGTTTTACTATATTTGTATACTTTTCACAGTTTGTTTTTGGTGGCAGGGTAGCAGGGATTGAACTCAGGGCACTTTACCGCTGAGTCACATCCCCAACCCTATTTTGTATTTTATTTAGAGACAGAATCTCACTGAGTCGCTTAGAGCTTTGACATTGCTGAGGGTAGCTTTGAACTTGCGCTCCTCCTGCCTTAGCCTCCTGAGCTGCTGGGATTATAGGCATGAACCACTGTGCCTGGCTTTTTCAGTTTTTAGTCAATAACTTATTTTGACTAGGGCACATCAATATTGAATAATAATTCCTATGGAAGGATTATAAACTGTGGAGGATGCTGATTAGCATTTTCTTTATCTTGAGATTCATATGAAAAACAATTTTTAAGAATATCATCATTAGTACATTTCTAAGTATTACATTATTTTGATTTTAAAATATCCATTAATTTGTTTATTTTTAAAAAAGAATGTGGAAGACTCTAAAGAGTTGAAGGATATACTTGTTTATTGGTATCCCATTAACAGAGGATTTGATGGAGGGTAGTTAGTATTTCATCTGGGGATTTCTAAGTCAGGCAAGGTAGCATCAATACTGCCAGTCCACTCTACATATGGCTAAATGAATCTGCCTACAAGGCAAATACACCAGTACTTATGTGGTGTATGCCAATCCTATTGGCCATATATTACATTGTAGTATATGGAGACAAATGTTGTTTCTGCAAAACTTCATGAATTTAGTTGCAGTGATGGAAATAAAAGGAATTTTCAGATTATAGACTTTGTAATTATAGACTTTGTAAGTCAAATTTGAAGTTTTTATTTTGTTTCTGCTTTTTCCTGAGACTTGGATATTAAACTATATTATTTTTCTTTTCTAAATTATTCTTTCCTAAGTTTCTATGACCCAGTACATGGCAAATTTATTTGTATTCTGTTTCTGAGTCCCTTCTTTTCTGTTATGCCTTATAAGCAGATTGATTCCACACTCAGCTTTGAAGCAATCGTATTCTCGTCTTTGCAGTTTCACATTGACAGAGATGATGAAGTTAGACTGCAAGTTAACAGGCACTTTTTAAGGAAGTGTAAATAATGAGTTGCTCTTTTCCATTGCCTCTTTTTAAATTTTGTTAAGTTTACACAACTTGGTGAAACTATTTCTGTCTTATAAACTATCCTTCCTTGTGATAATACTTCTAAAATTTGTCTTGATGAAAATGTTAGCTTTTGTTACTGCTTTTTAGAATGTGCTTGAAGTAAAAATAGTTTACTCTTCTCTTAATAAAATTTTTCTGTTATTGTAATAGTAGTAGAATATAAAATATGAAGATTTCATTAATTACAGGTTTCTTTTCTCTTTGATATGTTTCTTTAGTGGGCTGAGATCTGTTAGTCAGAATAAAACAACATTTGTTTTTGGAAAGCTGTATCAATTCATCAGCAAACACACCTTGCACAGATTCCTTTAGCAACACTCCATGAGGTTACATGAGTTCCATGCTATTAGTCAAAAATTGTGTCTTTATGGAGGAAATAAGGCTCACAGATGACATTCCTTCCAACAAAAATTTTTGTATGTTGGCTTATCTCTACATAGAATAACCAAAGAGATAGGCCAACTTTTTGTTTATACCACACAACTATGTAGTGATTAGTCCTAATCTTACCCAGACAGTTTTACTTGTATGTTCTAAATAGGTTTCACATTATAAATCTTTTTAATAAGTCACTACATGATTCCTTATTTTTCAAAGAATAATATATCTTTTGCAGACATATAATTTTTAGCTTTCTTAATTTCATTCCTTTCTTGCTGTGAAATTATTTTGTCTGTCAACCAGGAAATATATATTGAGAACCTACTATATGCATGACCTCAATGAGACCCTGTGGATAAATGAAATGGTTCTTGTTCTTATGGAATGTATAATGTAGGGGGGAAATGTTCAAAATACTCTTGGATAATTAATAATTATAAGTGTGTAAGTTCTGTGAAGGAGCAATATACAAGGAAGAACTAAAGTGGTCTGGAGAGTTAGTATAACTTTTGAGGAAGTGATATTGAAGCTGAAATGGAGGGCTGGGATGTCACAAGTGTTAGACTGCTTGCTTAGCATGAATGAGGCCCTGGGTTCAAATCCCAGCACCCTCTTGCCCCCCAGTAAAAGCTGAAATGGAAAGATGAGTAATTATTGGTAGGCAGAAAGAGGGGTTTGACAGTGGGGAATGTATTCTTTTAGATATAGGAAACAGCACATTAAAAGTCAGAGGAACTGAACGAAATCCAGCATTACAAGAGCAGAGAGGGAAAAATGGAAAGCAGTATCATGAATTTGCAGAAGTAGGCAGGGGTTAATTTGCAGGGCCACATAGACCATGCTGAACATATTCGGATTTTATTCTAAGGGCAACTATTAGAGGTTAAAAGACTTTAAAAGAAGGGTAGTGGCAAATCAGATTAAGAGGATCATGAGTTCAAAGCTACCCTTAGCAAAAGTGAGGTGCTAAACAACTCAGTGAGACCCTGTCTCTAAATAAAATAAAAAATAGGACTGGGAGTGTGGCTCAGTGGTGGAGTGCCCCTGAGTTCAATCCCCAGTACTTAACAAAAAAAACAAAACAAAAAACCCACCGCCAAAAACCCCCCATAACCCCAGCTTTCATAAAAGCAGAGTAAACTTGAGATTGAGCTTGATGGGGTTGGGGTGGAATAACCCTTCTTTATGTGTGTTGTGGGCTAGGAGCTTCATATGCTCTCTTTCTCTTAATAAGCACAGTATCGGTTCAAAGAAGGAAGTGATTTGTCAGGTTATTCTTATCATTGGGCTGTACCCCCAAAAGCCCCTGTGTTAATGCAGGAATGCTTAGAGGGTAAGTGATTGGATTGTGAGAACTGTAACCTAATCAGTCCATCATAGTTTGAATGACTGAGTGATAACTGTAGACAGGTGGGCTGTGGTTGGAGGAGGTCGCTCAATGGGGGTGTTACCTGGAAGAGTGCATCTTCCCTGTGGCACCTCTCCCACCACTCTCTGCTTTCTGATCCTTTCATGAGCTGAGCTGTTTTCCTCCCCTGGTCAGCTCATGGTTCTGCTTGTAGAGTTGTATTGTGTGCCTTACCTTCTCTTCTCTTCTTGGAGGACCTTAGCTTCTATTAGCAGGCACTGCCTGATGGTAGCTGCTGAAATTGCAGCTCATTGGAAAATTCACATGACAGAAAAACCGAGTTTTTTTTTAAACATTAAGTATGATGTGGTAATATGATTCTATCTTTTTTAGTAGAGTCCTCAGTGCTTGTATTAATAGTTACTGGTACAATTGTAAGCATTAAATACATTTTATCTTATTCCCACTTTCCACACAAACATAAGAGAGGAAACTTAAGAAATTCTCAGTTTTGGATTGCCAAGGAAATTCTCAAGGTTAGCACGTTAACAGTTAATGCTGTTTTCCACTGCTCTTGTATTTTCTTATTATGATGTTCTTATTGTATTTTCTTGTTATTTTGTAATTATAAAGTAATATAACAACATTGCAGAAACCTTGGGCAGTTCAGTGGGGAAAGCTCTCACCCATAAATTCTAGGCTGTAATAGAACTAATGTTTTCAGGGAGGCAGTACTTTGGAGTATTTTGATATGCACCTGAACATGTTATAATTATAGTGTACATAAAAATTTACTTTTTCTTGTTACCTACTGTAATATAGATATATTACAGTGATGTAGTTGCTGGTTGTGCGTAATGAAGGTTAAGCATCCCTAATCTAAAAATCTAAAATCTGAAATACTCCAGATTCTGAAATTTTTTTAGGACTGAACTGATGCCACAAGTGGAAAATTCCACACTTCACCTCATTTGAAAATTTGTTTCATGTACAAAATTATTAAAAATACTGTATAAAATTGCCTTCAGGTGTGTAAGGTGTATATGAGACAAATGAATTTCATGTTTAGACTTGAATCCCATCCTCAAATTATCTAATTTATATGCAAATTCATTATCAGCAAAAACCCCAAATTTGAAACATTCTAGTCTCAGGCATTTTGGATAAGGGATATATAGCCTGTATTGTTTTATGTATCATAATTGCCAAGCCATTCTGTTATTTATTTTTTCTATTATGTGTAGTATATGTGGAATATTTTTATGGATGCAACTTGTTCTGTTTTGAATTTTATTTTTTAAAGCATATTAATTATCATTGCCTACAATTGGAAATGTATTTGAGGATAAAAAAGAATCTCACACTACAAAGAATTATTATTTTTTGAGCAGTAACTTTGACTGAATTATATGATTTGGCAGTTCTGTGATAGCCAGCATATCCAGTTTTTATGTTATATGGCAGATCAGGGCCTGTGTACACAGATTAGCAAGTCCTTTAACTTGTTCTGAAAATGAAAATTTTTTTGGATGAACGATTAAGTTTATTGACTCTGGGAAAAATTATTTGATTGCTCTTCTAGCACTTATAATTGAAATCTTTAATTTCTATATTTAAATTATAATAAACATGTGCAATATTACCTTTATGTTCAGTGACATTTCTTTTAGAGGTCTTTGATTTTAAGCAAACTTGCCAATATTCTTTAAAATTATAAATGCTTTATTCATCAACACATTTTTCAGTAGAGCTTTATCTCTTTTAATGATCTTTTAATTAATCTTAGGATTCTAGTTACTCGTTATCTCTTTTTAATTCACCTGTTAATTTTCCTTTTAACCAGGAAAGATGTACAGTGGAAAATTAAAATAGCAATTAGTTGTTTATAGAGAAGAGTGAGCTGGTTGTTCTTAGCAGGAGCCAATGGAACCCATATCCAGGTGGTAATAATGAAATTTGAGCCAAAATAAATTCGTTAAATGGAATTCAAACTTAATAATGTCATGTTTAAATTACTGGTACACTAAAACCCTGATATAAAACTATAGGAGGTGCCCCAGATAATCAATCATTTAAAATATGGGAGGATATTAAAATAGGGTAATCTTATAAATTTGCTCCAGTGACTGGGGTGAGCCTATTGTGTCAAAAAGGGCTTTCTAACTGCTAACTGCTTTACATTCAAATTAATGTTAAGAAAGAGCACATTATCAAAAAATTCTCTGGATTTAGTATTTTTATATCCTGAGATTTTGTTTTCAGGCACAAGCTGAATAACATTCCAAAGAAAAGAACAACTCTATCGAATTGATTCTGTCTAGTGGTACCTGTAATATGCAATGAAATGTGTGGTCAGCTAGCTTAGAAAGATGTTAGCTGTTGTTTCAGAATTGCAAAACTACTGCTTGACATTTATGAAGTTCATTAAAAAAAAGCATTTAACAAAGTCACTGATGTTAATGACTACCCAAGTAGCTGTTGTAATTGATGCTGATCACCCTAAAGAGCATTGACAAGGCACAAATCCTGAATAGATCCACTGTAAGTTTACCAAATATGGGCTATTTAGTTTTCCTAGAGAGTTTATTGGAGACCAGGACTTGTGTAAAACACTGTTTTTGTATGAGAGTAATAACCAATGTTATCAAGCACTTCTATATGTGAAGTGCATTCTTGTAAGCACTTTGTATTAACTCATTTAATACTTACATAGAAATGCTAGGCATTTCCCAAGATCCTGTTTTCTTCTCTTTCTTACCTGCCTTTTGTGTAAGAATCTGAAGTCCTTTCTTTGTTCTGGGTACACTGTAGGAAAGAGTGGGAAGCTAGCATTCTTGGTGATAAGACGAGAGTTTCAATGTCGTAGCAGAGTTGGTAGTGAATCTTTGTAACTACAGTTTCAAATGTTCAGCATTATCTGATATCATTTTCTTTTGATTCATGATAATTCTAAATATCTAATTAAATATCTCACTAAATATTTATACTGAGATATGTATGAAATGGAAATAATATGACATGAATATTACTTTATTAAAGAATATTGCATTTCCTAAAAGAATTAACATGATGACTGTATTTTGCTTTAAATATGTCAACTACTTTGACTATTCACGTTTCATCACTAGTAACATTCTACAAGAATTTCATTGTTTTTAGATGCAAAGAAAGCCCTTTGATACCTTAAAAAGAAGTATCAGATATTTATTTAGGAATACTTACTATAATGTCATCTGTCCAAATTTTCTGGCATAATTTGGTGATTGCCTTTTAAAGATGCTGAATTACATATAATTTAATTTTGACTCAGCATATTTAACTTTATTTTAAATTATTTTTTTGACTAACAAATTCCCCCTTCTTTTTAAGTTTTTCTGTTTTGCATTATCTACCAGTTGTTTATGTTATTCACAGGGATGTAAATATATATATATACATGTATATATATATATTATACATATGTATATTATTGAATTGATATATTTATATATCTATATATCCCTGTGAATATCTTTTACATATCTTTTGTGTGTGTATTGTAATTGTGTGTAATGGTGGTATTTGTCATTACTTATTTGTACCAACACAAAATACAACATCATGATTTGACAAATAATTCTCTAGTATTCTGCTTCTTTCTCCTATCCTTCCTCCCCTGCTCCCTTTCTTCTACTCTACTCATCTCCCTTCAATTTTCAGGAGATCCCTTCCCCACCTTTCTTTACTCTCTTCCTCTGTACTTCCCTCATGAGAGAAAACATCTGACCCTCACTTTCTGAATTTGTATATTTCACTTAGAGCCCTCAAGTTCCATCCGCTTTCCTGCAAATTCCATAATTTCATTCTTATTTATGAATGAATAAGACTCCATTGTGTATATATACCACATTTTCTTTATTCATTTATCTGTTGAAGGACACCAACAGTTAGCACTTTGTATTAACTCATTTAATACTTACATAGAAATGCTAGGCATTTCCCAAGAAAGGTTGGTTCCATAGCATAGCTATTGTGAATTGAGCTGCTATAAACATTGATGGGACTGCATCATTGTATTATGTTGATTTTAAGTCCTTTGGGTATAAATCAAAGAGTGGGATACTTGGGTCAAATGGTGGTTCCATTCCAAGTTTTCTGAGGAATCACCACACTGCTTTCCATAATGGTTGCACCAATTTGCAGTCCCACCAGCAATGCGTGAGTGTACCTTTTCCCCCACATCCTCGCCAACATTTAGTGTTGCTTATATTCGTAGTAATTGCCATTCTGACTGGAGTGATATGGAATTTCAGTGTAGTTTTAATTTGTATTTCTTGAATTGCTAGAGATGGTCTACATTTTTTCATCTATTTGTTGACCAATTGTATTTCTTCTTCGGTGAGGTGTCTGTTCAGTTCCTTTGCCCATTTATTGATTGGGCTATTGGTTTTTTTGGTGTTTAGTTTTTTGAGTTCTTTGTTTATACTGGAGATTAATACTCTATTTGAAGTGTGAGTGGCAAAGATTTTCTCCCATTCTGTTGGCTCTTTTTTCACATTCCTGATTTTTTTTTTTTGGCTGTAAAGAAGTTTTTTAGTTTGATTCTAGATTTTACTTGTGCTTTAGGAGTCTTATTGAGGAATTCAGTTCCTAAGATGACATGGTGGAGATTTGGGTCTATTTTGTTCTTCTGTTAGGTGCAGGGTCTCTGGTGTAATGCCTAGGTTCTTGATCCACTTTGAGTAGAGTTTCATGCAGGGTTAGAGATAGGGGTTTAGTTTAATTTTACTACATTTGGATTTCCAGCTTTTCTAGCACCATTTGTTGAAGAGGCTGTCTTTCCTCCAGTGTATGTTTTTGGTGCTTTTGTCTAGTATGAGATAACTGTATTTATGTGGGTTTGTCTCTATGTCTTCTATTCTGTACCATTGGTCTTCATGTCCATTTTGGTGCTAATACCATGCTATTTTTGTTACTAAAGCTCTGTAGTATAATTTAAAGTCTAGTATTGTGATGCTTCCTTTAGCATTACATTTTTAACTTAGAAATGCTTTGAGTGTTCAGGGTCTTTTATTCTTACAAATGAATTTTAGGACTATTTATTTTTTCTAGTTCTGTGAAGAATATCATTGGTATTTTGATGGGGATTACAATGAATCTGTATATCATTTTTGGTTATGGCCATTTTGTCAATATTAATTTTGTCTGTGAACAAGTGTATCTTCTTGAGTATCTTCTTCAGTGTTCTATAATTTTTATTGCAGAGGATTTTCACTTCCTTCATTAGATTTATTCCTAGGTATTTTATTTATTTATTTTTTTAGGTTATTGCAGATGGGATTGTTTTCCTGATTTCTTTCTCATTAGATTTATTATTGGTGTATAGGAAAGCTTTGCTTTTTGTATGTTGAGTTTGTTAACTGCTGCTTTGCTGAATATGTATATAGCTCCAGCAGTTTTCTGGTAGAACTTTTTTTTTTTTTTAATCTTTTAAGTAAAGGATCATATCATCTGCAGTGATAATTTGATTTCTTCCTTCCCTATTATTACCGCTTTTATTCCTTCTCTTGCCTAATTGCTCTGACTAGAATTTCTATTACTATATTAAATGGGAGTGAATAGAGTAGACATCCTTTTGTTGTTTTAGATTTTAAAGGAAATGTTTCAGTTTTTCCCCATTCACAGATGATGTTGGCTTTGGATTTTTCATACATAGCCTACCTGATATTGAGGTAAGGTCCTTCTCTCCCTTGTTTCTTCAGTTTTTTATCATCAGTGGGTGCTGAATCTCATTAAAGATTTTCTTTGCATCTATTGAGATGACCATGTGATTTTTGCGTTTAATTTTATTTATGTGGTGGGTTACATTTATTAAATTGCATCTATGAAACCCTACTTGCAACCCTGGAATAAAACCAACTTGATTATGATGTAAAATCTTCTTAATATGTTGTGGAATATGATTTGCTAATATTTTATTAAGGATTTTTGCATCTGAGTTCATCAGGGATATTAGTCTGTAGTTTTTTTTCCCTTAATGTGTTTTTATCTAATTTTGACCTGGGGTTGATATAGCGTTATAGCATGAATTTGGAAGTGTCCTATCCCTTTGTATTTCATGGAATAATTTGAGGAACTTTGATATTAATTTTTCTTTAAAGATCTGGTAGAATCAGCTGAGAATTCATCTGGTCCTGGGCTTTTCTTTGTGTGAAGGTTTTTTTTATTACTGCTTTTATATCATTGCTAGTTACCGATCTTTTTAGGTTGTCCCTGTCCTCTTGATTCAGTTTTGGCAGGTCATATGTGTCTAGAGTATTATCCATTTCTTCCAGGTTATCCAATTTATGAAATGTAAGTTTTCAAAATATCCCGTATTTATCCTCTGGATTTCTGTGATATCTGTGATGATTTCTCCTTTACCATCTCTACTTTTATTAATTTGCTGCTTGTTTCTTTTTCTTTTGGTTAGTTTGGCTTAGCTCTTATCAATCTTATTTATCTTTTCAAAGAAACAATTCTTCATTGAATCCTTTGTGTTGTTTTTCATTTCCTCCTCATGGAATATCTTGTTGAGAATATTCCGTAGTGCAGGCTTTCTGTTTGTAAATTCTTTTAACTTTTGTTTATCATAGAAGGATTTTATTTCATCTTCAAATCTGAAGGTTAGTTTTGCTGGGTATAAGATTCTTGGTTGGCAACCCTGTTCTTTCAGAGTTTGAAATATACTGTTCCAGATCCTTCTAGCTTTTTGGGTCTGGAGTGAGAAATCTGCTGATATCCACATTGGTTTTCCCATATATATATGTAATCTGATGCTTTTTTTTTACAGCCTTTAAAATTCCATCTTTATTTTGGATGTTAGGCATTTTCATTATAATGTGCCTTGGTGTGGCTCTTTTGTGATTTTGTGCATTTGGTGTTCTGTAAGCCTCTTGTAGTTGATTTTCCATTTCATTCTTCAAGTTTGGGACATTTTTTGATATTATTTCATTGAATAGGTTGTTCCTTCCTTTGCTTCGTATCTCTGTGCCTTCCTCAATCCCAATAATTCTTAAATTTGGTCTTTTTATGCTACCCTGTAGTTCTTGGAGGTTCCATTCATGATTTCTTACCATCTTCTCTGGTCAACTTTATTTTCAAGATTAAATATTTTGTCTTCATTGTCTGAGATTCTGTCTTCCTAGTGATCTAGTCTGTTGGTGATGTTTTCCATTGAGTTACTTATTTGGTTTATTGTTTCCTTCATTTCAAAGATTTTTGCTTTTTTTTTTTTTTTTGTTCCAGAGTATCTCTCTCTTTGTTGAAATGGCCTTATGCTTCCTGCATTTGCTCTTTCAGCTGTTTATTGGAGTGATGGTTTATTGCCTGCATTTGCTCTCTTTTCTCATCCTTTGCTTTAGGAATCATTTTAATGCTTTATATTCTGAACTCCTTTTCTGACATTTCTTCTACCATGCTGTCATTGGATTCTATTAATATAGAATATTGGTTTGTTTGGACACTTTCTTCCTTTGTTTTTTCATGTTTTTCATGTATCTTCCCCTATAGCACTGCGATCTGGGGTATTGCAGTTTTCCCCCTGTAGGCTTATAGTGACCCTGCAAGTTTCCAAAACCTCTTATTTAAGGGGGAGATCAATATTAGCAGCACCAAGTAAAGACAATATATAGCCCTAAACCAAATAGCCCCTATGAAAATGTGAAAAATATTGTCATAATAAACACAGAGGATGAGTTCCATTATTATCTATAGTATAACAAATAGATTTGCAATGAGGTCTGCAGTTTCTAGTGGTTGACAAAGAGGATGGGGAGGGGTGTAGGATGCTGTTAATGGGATAAGAAAAGAGTACATAGAAGTACTAGATTGTAGGAAGTGTGAAAGCGGAATGAAAAGAAGTTAGTTGTTGGCATGAGAAAGGGAGAAAGAGACTCTGAGGAAACAGGTAAACAGAAGGAAAATAGAGTGAGAAAAATAAATAAAAACTTAAAAATTTTCCAAAAGGAGAAAAAAACCCCACACTACACTATAACAGTCATATACTATTCAAACCTCCCAGTCTTCCGTAGCCTGATGAATGAGAGGTACCTGACAATGAGCTTCCATTCTCCAGCAGGTGTCTCAGGATGGGATTTTCCCCATCTAAAGATGGTAGTTTCTGCTTCCAGGTAATTCAAGATGGCTGCACTGGCTTCCAAACAGGTTGGCAAATGGGAAGCTTCCGTGTGGGGTGTGGGTGCTGAGTTCATGTGGGGTGCAGTCGGTTGGGCCGGGGGTCCTGGAGGTGGGTCATGGTCGTTTGGGGGGGTCCTGCAGGTTCTGGCTGTTGTCCCACGTGTAACCAAACCTGCGGGTACTGTGACAGTGAACTTCCAGGGAACAGCAGGTACCTGGTGATCTGCTGGCAGTCTGCGGGCATTCTGAAGCCTACCAGCAGACAATTGGCAGGTGGACCTTCGGCAGTGGGTGATGGGTAGGTGAAATGCAGGCGATGGACAGGCAAGGGGCAGGCAAACCAGCAAATGGTGGATGATAGACAGCAGTCAGTGAGTGATCTGCACTCAAAAAGTAGTTGATATGCTGGCAGATGGTGGGTGATCGAGATAGACAAATGGGGTAAACAGCAGGGGATCGATGAGTAGCAAAGTCTGCCTCACAAACAATTTTTCCTTTGCTTGAATCCCAAGTTATGGAGTGAAAAGGAATACAGCCTCCCTCTATTCCGCTATCTTGTATCTCACATCACTGGTTTTATAGGAGAAAAATCATTAGTAAATAAAACCTATGGTACTGTACCTTAGGATTTTCTACTTCTTTCATTTCCTTTAACATTATCTCTTTAACTAATTCTGTAAGTACCCTGAAGAAATATTTTGTATTTCTGGTGTTCTCAAATATGCTAGAAAAGTATAACTAATTGATATGAATAACTGAGGGGTAAGATTATTTTGGTCATGGTGGTCCATGCCTATAGTCGTAGCTACTCAGAAAACTGAAGCTGGAGGTTCACTTTAGTTCATGTATTCCAGACTAGCCTAGGCAATATAATGAGATCTTGTAAAAAATTTTTTTCTTTAAATTATTATAGTCACTCTGTAGATCCATGGTTTTTCATTCTTTTAGAAATAAAATCTTTCTCACTGATTGATATCACAGAGATGTCAAACACTATGCTAAAACCAACTTTAATTAAAATTACATAAAATGTATGTGATACATATACATTTGTGTCAAATGTACACATATACATATACATATGTGTCATATACATATGTGTCAAAACACATAGAAGCAACAGATAGGGTTAGTCACCTTAATAAGGAAATGGAATGATAGTTCTCTAGAATCAGAAAGAATTCATTTTTGGCAGCTGTTGTGTTGGCATGGTGCTGAGGCTTGTTTTATCTTTAACAAGGACAGGATCTGCTGTAGGAGGGTCTCAGAAATGTGTCACATCATTGTGAGGTTTATTTTATAAAACAATCTCATTGTATTCACACAACAATCTTCTGGTAGGTAGAATCCATTTTATTATAATTCATAATATGACATGTTACTTTTTTAGTAGTAAACTAGAAAGGCTGTCTCTGTTGATTTAATATAAAGATGGCATCTGAAGTTATAAGTGCATTTACTATTTACATGTATAGAAATTATTTCATCTGTAGATGTTCTGATGGGAGCAAGTGCTCAGTGATTTACATTTTGATGTGTGTGCATCTCCTGGCTGTACTATAGGAATACTTGAATTCATTGGAACATGTTTTCTTGCTAATATTTTATTATTAGAAATCTGGTACTGAGGGCTGGGGAGATAGCTCAGTCGGTAGAGTACTTGCCTCTCAAGCACAAGGCCCTGAGTTCGATCCCCAGCACCGCAAAAAAAAAAAAAAAAAAAAAAAAAAAAGAAATCTGGTACTGAACCCTTTTAGAAACATGCTTTGTGTATTTTGTTGCTTTGTTTCATTTTGAATCAAGCATTAAGGGAATGTAAGTCTGCCAATATGTCTGTCTAGAGGCCTGTTGTCATTTCTGTCATATTTGTCCCAAAGAAAGGATTACAATTTTTTCTAAAAGATTGATTTGGTGTAGTGTATTCTTGGTTATCAAAAATACCCATTTAGCTTTGGGATTTTGAATTGGTGAATATTCATGATGTGTGGAAAAGCACAATACACACTATTATCTCGGTCTCGCAAATGGGATGTTGTTTATGTATCTGCACAACCTAGTGGGACACTAGCTGCATATGTATGACTGGATGATTTTGTTCTTTGCTTGTGTTTTTCTGTTTCCTGTAATGTACATATTAACTTTTATAAAATAAAAACTATTTAATAAAGCCTGTAAACATTATTTCACCTGTTAGTGAAGGAAAGGAAGAAAGAACTTGAGGATTTAGGGAATTAAGACTGAAGGAAACAGTGATAAAGGGAAAAGAAATATTTGAAAGGACAAGGCAAGCACTCCAGCTACCCACTGTGTAAGGCACCTAAGATGCACTCAGTTCTGGTGTCTGCATATGACACTAATGCCTGTTCAAATTTTGTGTAGTTAAGTGAACTTGAAATCTGCAAGTTCAGTGACTTTGAGGCCTAATTATCTCATTCATCAAGTATAGGCAAGTTAGATTGTTTAGCTTTGCTCTTTAGACCAGAGATAGAAATATTTCCACTTCCTTTTTAAAGATGAAATTGTGAGGCTTCCATTGATAGAGCAGATAAAAACATTCCCTTACTGCTCAATTTATCTGTGTGGACCAGATACAATTTGTGATACAAAAGTAAGGCTGTTTCTTTGACTTGTACCTTAGAATATTTCTGAATTATGGTTTTAGAAAAGATTTTTTAATTTATATTTTTAGTTGATGTTTTTCTAATTGTTTTATTTCAAAGGTTATGTAAGTACTGCTCATGTTTTTATACATAAACATTTGTAGTAACTCATGTAGTTCAGATTTAAATACAAATTTTTTTTTTATTCTTTCAAACAGCATCCTTATAAAACTGAACCATTTTGTATAAAAGCATAAGATGGTGATTTGATAGATCTTGCCTTTTCTTGATTTCCTGTTAGTGACAAAATGACTCCGATATTAGAAAGTATTAGTAAGAGGGAACTGTTAATACTATAGTTTTGGTAAATTTGAGATATTGGTAGCAAACTTACGGTTAAGGAAAATTAATTGTGGTGTTTGTCAACAGAAATCAGACATATTTCTCTGGGTACATAAAGCTCTAAAATCTAAATAAAAGTTATAAAGCAGTTTACATCTTTTACAAAGTTGATCTTTTAAGAATTCCTTCTGGTATGTATATTTCTTCTTTTTGCTGCTTCATGTAAGACTGCTTTTGTGTCATGAGTAACTGAGCTGGTGAAATAGCTTAGCTGGTAGGCATATTTTGTTGCAAAAGTCATTCCCTTTTGATCTCAACAAGATGAGCTGTAGTCATTTATCGTTAGAGTCTGTTATCTTGATGAAAGAAGAACCTTGAGTAAATTTATTACATATCAGCTCGATGTGTGAAATTACTTATGTTGTCTGTATTTACAACTGTTAATTCCCAGGAAAACAGGTGTCTTTATATTATGTAGCCCTCTGGAATTTAAATCTTTTTTTTTTTTAAATTAAATTCATCAAGATGTCAAACTCTTCAGTTATGGTCATTTCTGTTTTCAAAAAATTTTAGAAGTCTGTGGATATTTAGATTGTTAGAGTAACCCTTCAGGAGAAAATTTCTAGAAAATAATAAAGAAACAGTTTACAGATAGAAGATTTGAATATGCTCATTATATTGCCCTGGAATAAATAATTGTTTTCTTTTTAGGAATTCACATAGTTAATAAAATCATTAGTGTTACTTGCTTTTTACAACACATTTGGCACAATATAATTTACATACCATAAAATTCACCCTTTGAATATATATAATTCAGTCAATTTTAGTATACTCAGAGCTAATCAGCATCAATCTAATTTTTAGAATTTTCATTATCCTAAAATGAAACCCCATTACCAATTAGCAATCACTTTCCATTTTCCCTTTACCCTAGCTCGTGGTAACCGCTAATCTACTTTTTGTTAGTTTTTGAATTTTAAAATGATACATTGAAATTGAAATAAATAATATTTTAGTACCTTTCGTTCTTCACATTGATGAAATTATGTAATTAAAAGCTACATGTAATAAACATAGTAATGTGTTACTAAGGTTTTATTTTCTTGTGTGAACAATAGATTATCATCATTATGTGCCTTAGTAAGTACAGTTGAATGTCATTAATTACCTAGTATTATTTAGTATGATTTTGTTGAATCTACATTTTTTCTGTTTTGAGTATTTGAAATAAATGTTTCCTTTAGCTCCCAAGTTGGGATATATTCATTGAATTCAATTGTATCATTCTTTGCTTAAAATACCTTTCTTTCATGGTGCAAATAAATATTTAGATAATAGTTATAATAGAAGCTATGCTTAAAGCACTTTAAAATAAACTTTACAATTTTTCTCCATCTTAGAAACACTCCTTTTCTGCACACAATTGACATTCTTTACAGATCACGCTTATTTATTCACTGGAACAGACTCTCATGTTCCTGGAATAGCTGTACCACTTTGGGCCCCTGATGGTCTGAGTGACCAGTGGATTGATAATCACAAGTATTTACTTATCATACAAAATTAGTCTACTTTTATCTGGTTTAATCCAAGGGTTGAGAGTGAGAGGTAAAGGGAATATTTTTTGAAGGTTGGCAATTGTGTGGAGGATTCTGTTAGTGTAGAGATATGCTTTATAGTTCACCTGGGGATTTATTTCAGATGATAACTGTCAGAATCATCCTGTGATTGTTATTGTATAAAACTCCAGTGTATATGGAATGAGGAGGGAGTTGTGAAGTTGATTATATAAAAATTCTGGGAGAAAGACATGTTTTAAGAAACTTCACTGTAAGACTTCTCTGACTCCTTTTGGAAAGCAATGACAGAATCTGGGGTCTCCAAAAGTTAATAATAATAATTATTACTGAGATTATTCCTGTAATGGCTATTTTTCACTATCTTTGTAGTAATAAGCAATGGCACCTACCTTCAATGGTAAGATACCAGAAGAACCCACAGGTTGAACATGTATTTCATTCCTGAATTCATGCCTTAAGTTTCTCCTGTAGATTTAAAGATCAAAATATTACTTTTGAGTTGTGAATAAACAAAAGGGCTAAACATTATCATTTGTGGATGTTGACAACAGATGCTTAGAGCCTAGATCAACTGGGCGGTGGGAAATGAGTGGTGAATATCATCACACGAATGGACTCACATTATAATTTTATTGTGGTGCACAAAAATATAACCTAAATCCATGGTCTCAGGAAAATGCTTATATATAGACACACATGTTGGATTTTATAATAGCTCTCAGAGGAAGAATGGGTTTCACTTTACAAAATTTTGTTCTGCCTACAGAATTTTAAGAATATATCTCTTGTATAACTTAATGCCCTTATGTAAAATAAAAATGAAAAGTCATGCTTTTAAAAAATCACAAAAAAGTTATGGTAGGAAGTGATAACCATATATTCCAGCTCTGAGATTTTTATGTTAAAATTTTTTACCATGTTAGATTAGCGACCCTGTGTGAACCCCTACCCTGCCCCCAAATACGTTTAATTGGTGTCTCATGTGATTTTTTACTGTGTTTGAACAGGCAAATTTGTCCATGCCTATAGAAAACTCCTTCATGGCTCCCAGATATCATGCCTGGCTTGTGTAATTGGGTAGTCATCAGGAAAAAAAAAGGGAGGGGGATTTTTTTTTTTTTTAACCTTTGAAAGTGATATCCTTTTCAGCCTTGGCAGTTCTCAGTGTTCTATCTTTGTCTCCAAAATCCACATCGGAAATGCTAAGAGTTCCTATGCTGGAGTTAGGAGAGGTTGTTGTCAGGAGGATCCTGTAGCACTTTTCAGAAATTAGAGGGTCATCCAGCAAAACTAGGCCACATAGTCCAAGGATCAAGTGCACCCAGTAATATCACTTGGATTTGAAGATCTGCATGCTTTTAAGCTTATCTGTAATTTGGTCTGGTTTCTATTTACCTATTCGAGCCAGCACAGTTTTTGTGGCTGCTGAAATATGCTTTATTAGTATCAGTTTGCACACACAAACATATTTTTCTATTTTCTTCTAATCTTCTTTCTAGTAGGTTGCAAGGAGCACTGCACCTACTCAACTAGTTTCTTCTGGTAAAACAAGGGTGTAGTGAGTGACTCAGTGACTGTCTTTGAGAATTTTATTTGTGTGGCAGGTGTTTGGAACGTGATTGCATGGCCTTGTCCTTTTCCTGAAATATATAAATTTTTTTTTTTTTTTTTTTTTTTTTTTTTGGTGGTACTGGGGATCGAACTCAGGGCCTTGTGCTTGTGAGGCAAGCACTCTACCGGCTGAGCTATCTCCCCAGCCCTATAAATATTTTTTCTTTCTATATATTTAAAAAAATCTAAATTTGAGTTATTTTAACTGAATCTTTTCACCAGTTATATAATGGATTATCCTGTTAATTTTCTTAAGCCTTGTTGATAGCATGTGCAGTGAGCAAACAGAATATGATGTCCAATCACTATTATCTGAGATTAATGAGAAATAACATCATGATAAAGTTATCTAGGGTAAATCTTTTAACCTTATTCTGATCTTGGAGCTTTTTACAATATACTTGTCTGCCTGTACTGACTATTATTTAACTCCTTGCTGTATCAGCATCATCATTATGAATATCATATACGTATTGAATATCATATGTATTGTTCAAGGTAGGTGCATGTGTAAGGGCTAAATAGACACTGATTTAAACAATGTGTATCACATAGATTGCAAAAAATGGCCTTGGTTATTCTTGCAGTGTGACCCTGTAAAAGCAGAATGTATTTCCTTATTTTTTGAATCTTTATTGGCATTTTAACTTACTTTATCTAATAGAAATGGCAGAAGGGATGGTTTGTCAATTATTAAGCTGGTCCCTATTGGCCTTGTACATATTTGTTCATAGAACCTTGCCTGCTCCACCTGAGAATTAGCTTGGGCAAGCCTGCTATTTGTATTCCCAGCATGCCTGTCATTCCTCTTAATGGTCCCCTACTGTAATATATGTGATGAAGGCCATTCAGGGTAAGGTATCTTGGCTAACCTGTCAGACTATTGCAGAATCATGAGAGGGCCCAGCCCAGATGCAATTGCTAGTTGACCTGTAGAGTTAGGAGCAATAAATGCTTCTTGTTTTAAGCAATGGGGGTTTGGGATGATTTGAGGTGCATCAGGGTCCACCTATAAATAATAAAAATGTTTCTTTTTTAGAGAAAAGTTTCAGATGTCAGTTCACTTTTTGGTCACTTGCTGCTTTCTTAGAAAATTGTCTTGAATGTTTTTTTGTTTTGACCACAAGACAAAAGTGAATTATTTCTCCTGCTGTTGGCCACTCCCAAGTATTTGTTAAAGTGAACTGCTCTCTTGCTAAATAACCCTTTGCATTGTTGTTTTGGTGTCCTTTAAAAATAGTATTTATATATTACTTTTTCTATAGACTAATTAGAAGTGGGAGTGAGAACCACAGGAAGTCCTCTGTTATCTGGTACCCATTTTTCAGTCTTATGCCTTCTTCATACTGTTTTCATTAAGTATGTTATGGAGTTCCTCATTTGTTTAGCCATATTTGTATGTGTGTGTGGTTTTGGGGACTTAATCCAGAAGCACTCCACCACTGAGCTACATCTCTAACCCTAATTGCTTTTTATTTTGATACAGTCTTATTAAGTTTCTTAGGCTGATCTTGAACTTGGAATTGCTTTGTCTTCCTGAGTAACTGGGATTGTTGGCTTGTGCCACTCTGCTCAGTCTTTTCTTTTTTTAAATAACAAATACTTTCTGAGTAGTTGGGACCTGCATATTACTGGGCTAAAAGCCTTCGTGAGCTTATAGTCTAGAAACATTGACTAGCATACAGCAAATTAAATACAATGAACTAGGGATTCCTATGATATGAACACGTAAGAGGAAGCAGTTGAGGTTATCAGTGGCTTCCTCAAGGAAATGTTGTATAATTTTGGCTCTAAAGGATGAGTGGGAATTAGCCAGAAAAAGAGAACAGAAATAGTATTTTATGTATGGGAAAAGTATGTGGAAAGACTGAAAGGCAAGAGAAATGGCTGAATAAAATGAAATAGCTGGCAAAATATGAATTAAGAATTTGCAATGTGTTAAGTTTGAGGTACTTGTGAAATCTGTAAGAAGTATCCAGAAGACTTCTGGTTTTTTTGCTTTGAAACAGAGGAAATAATCTGTTGTGGAGATACTTGTTTGAGAGCCACGAATCTGTGGAAAGGGATGAATTAACCAGGCAGGGGCTTTTCACTTTTGAAAACAGGATCCAGGACTGCATGCTGAAGAAATGACAGTATTTAAAAGACAAAGAACAGTCCATCAAGAGTATTGTGTAAGATCAACCAGAGATGGGAGGAAAATTAAGAGAGTGTAGTATTACAGAACTTAAGAAAATGTGTCAAGGATATGAAAAATGGTCATTAGGATCAAAAGTATCTGTGAAACCAAGGAGAGTGAAGTCTAAGAATGTCCTTTGGTTTTAGGAATGTGCACATACCATTAGTTTCTAAGCACAAGTTGTTCCCTCTACTTAGAATGTTCTTTACCCTTTTTGGTTCTTTTTGAACTCAGAATCTTCTTTCAAGATGTTTTTCAAATGTCCCTACATCTGTGATGACTCGTATCAGCAAAATTATTTCCTTGTCCTAGTTTCACAGCTGTAGTAGCATTTATAAAGTTCTTAAAGTTGATTTTGGGCACATTTGTGTGCCCTGACAAGGTAGTGAGTTCCTGAATTCATGAAGTTTGAATTGCCATCTTTTGCTCTCATCTTTTTATTCTTAGCATTCCATGTAGTGTCTGGCAATTAGGTAGTACTTGATAAATGTTTTTGGATTTAAGTTTTATATATAGTCCTAGGCAAAAGCAACATTTAAAATGAAAAAGTAAAGTCACTGCAAAACCAAAATTTCTAAATCGAGAGGCCTGTTTGATGAACTTTATCATATGCTCTTTTCTTTAATCACATTCACAAATTTTATCCTCTTCCATAATATGCATTATTATATAACATTGGATAAGGGGAATGATAGGTAGGTTTCTATAATTGGCTAGGAATAGACTAGCCTTGTTCTCTCTAGTAAACCTCTGGATCCAAAGTGATCATTCAGGAAGGTGCCAAAATCTGTAAGAGTCAGTCAAAGAATCTATTCCTGCTAGGAGGTTAGTAATAAATGTGATAGCTTCTAGGGGATTAAGTCCATGAATCCATTTGGGGTAAGTACACTGAACCACTTTGTGCTGAATAATTAAGCTGCCTGATTTGTTTTTTATCAAAAGAGAATTACTCTTAAAATCCAATGAAGTGTACTGGGATAGTAGGTACCTTTGACTCATCATGTAATACTTGTAATTTTGAATGAAAGAAAATATATGCCTTACATTTTTGGTTGTAACTTGGAAATTTGGTAACATTCCTTCTTCCTCCTTACTGGGAACTTAAATGTACTTAATTTACTCAAATATTTCTTTTCTATACTTTTCTGATATTTTATTGCAGGGGTGATAGAAATTTGATCATTCGATGTGCATTTCTATGTAAAGGATATTTTAAATTACAGGAGCAAAAAGAATGACCTCTGTGGTGAAAACCAAAAGGCTAAGGGTATTAAAATCTCATTTATAGGTAGGTACTGTGGTACATGCCTGTAATCTCAGAGGTTTGGGAGGCTGAGGCAGGAGGATTGCGAGTTTGAGGCCAGCCTCAGCAACTTAATGAGGCCCTAAGCAACTTAGCAAGACCCTGTCTCAAAATAAAATAAATAAAAAGGAGTGGGGATGTGGCTCAGTGGTTAAGCACCCATGGGTTCAATTCCCCTACAAAAGAAAAAAAAAAATTCCTTTACAGAGTAGAATATTGTTCCAGGTAACAGAGGCAAGGACCTACTCCTGTTACATGAGGCTTTCTAATTTCATGAAAGCCAAAAGGAGAAGTCAGTGATAACAGCTTCAGAAAATGCCCATAAATAAATTGCTATATTGAGGAATTATGGTCTGCCACTGAAATATCTGTAAAATTATATGTAAAGGTCAAGAGAGCAGCATTAATATGCACGACCGGATTCCAACTTTAGTAGGCAATCCCTTCCCTCAGGCATAAAATGAGATAGTTGAACATTGTTGGAAAAATGTGCTATGTAAGCCTCTGTTGTGTAATTCATTTGGTGTTATGTTGGTTGAGGTGGGACTGTGAAAGCCCTGGTATACCATGAAGAAAAGAGACTTCCTGGTTATTTATGGTTTTGGGAGCTTCTGAGAAGTTGGTGCACTTTTGCTGCACATTATATAACCAATTCTGCTCAGTTGATTGAGCCAGTCCTAGAAGTTATTCTCAATAACTCCCATTCTTTTAACTACTTTCATCAGTCCTGAGGAATCAACCTCAAAAAATACAGATTGAATCATTTTACCCCTCTCACTATTCAGCTTATTTGAATGAGTGATTGTGTTCAACTACCAAGTTCCATTCTCTGTCAGCTTTCAAATCCTTCACTCCTGTTTTTCCCTCTTAGGAAATCTAGTGATATTTTCTAAAAATTACAGAACCCCTAAACTTAAAACTTAGGTTTTAGGCTAAGATGCAAAATGTTTATCACTGTCCTATGTGACCTTGCGTAATTGTGTCTGGCTTTCTTTATTTCATGAGAGCAACTGGTTTTCTAGTTCCCTGGTAAGTCATGCTCTTTCACATCCCTTGACTTTAGCACCTGTTCTTTCCTCCTTCAGGAATGCTCTTTTTTTCCAACCTTCTCATAATTTTTAGTTCCTTAGAGATACTTCTTCAATCTAAATTAAGTTTCTCTTTTATACTTTTTAAAATTTTTGTTCTTTCACAGTACTTGTTATAGCTGGGAGTTACATAAGCTAGTCTTAGAATCTTTCCTGTGATTTCTGCTGCTGCTTTGGAAGCTCAGGATACTGTCCTGTCTTGCCTTGTTAAAGGCTTTGCCCCTACAGTTCTCCCCTTTCTCAAGTCCTCATCTCTCTTTACTGGCTCATCTCAGTCAGCATAATAAGATTCTTCAGTAAGAGTAACAAAAGATCCCCTTTTATTCTACATTCTTCTTCAGTTACTGCCTTTTTTGGTTGTTCTCTCACAGGAACATTTGGGAAGTGAGTTAGTTGTCAATAGTCTCTGTCTCCTTATCTGTAATTCACCCTAGAACCCTCCAATTAAGATTTGATCCACACAGTTCCACTGAAGTTGCCCTCTTCAGGATTCTCAAAGACTGGTACTTTGCCAAATTCACCCATCGGTTCTCTTTCCAACCCTCAATGTAGTGAACCATTTCTCCCTTGAAGCACTTCCTCTTGGCATTTGTGACTATTTAATGTGGTCTGCCAGGACCTAGTTAAGATGGAGTAAGGCAGGCAAGAGGCTTAGTGGTGGCAGGAGATTCCCTGTGAAAGATACCAGGGAAAGAGAGAAGGATTAATCAAGTCTTCTGATCGAGATGCAACACTCTGTGAAAGGTAACAGAGGAGGAAGCTGTAGTGGGCATGCAAAACCTCAGGTCACTATGCCCATCTAACAGTCTTGACACCTTATTGGAACCTCTGGATCAAAGGTTGCTCATTAGAGGAAACCTACAGTAGGTAGACATGACCAGATCACCCACAGTGTGCTCAGTGATTCTGTGTCCTTTACTCAAAAGCCAAGCAGCTCCTCAGCTAACAGATGAAGGTTGACTGTTAACTACACTTCATATGGCTGAATGGCAGGTTGTTTCTTGAAGGGAGATCCTAGCAACATACCTTTCTTTGTCACAGTGACTGCTTCTTTCTGTTTTCCCCATACCTTGCTACCTTCTCCTCTCTCTGCTCAACTTCTCAAAGTTAGAATATAACAGAGTTTGATCCTAGACCCCCTCCATTTTGTATTCTCTTCTTTAAGCCCCATGTCTTCAAATACCATCTCTATGCCTGACTCCTAGCTTTACATCTTTAGTTTTGTCCTTTCCACTGAACTCTAGACTCATAAATCCAGCAGTCTTCTGTATAATTCCTTTGGATGTCTAACAGAAACCTTACTCTATATGGCCAAAATAAACTCTTATTTCTTCCCTAACCAGAATCTCTTTCCCCGTTTTAGTAAATAGTATCACAATTATCAATGTAAGTTGTCAGGATCAGAGATGAAAGAGTCATTCTTGACTTTTTTTTCTTTCATCTTTTCATGATGAATCCCTTAGTCATATCTGTTATGCCTCTAAAATATGACTCATATGTTTTCATTTCTTTCTTTTTCTTCATTGTAACCCATCTTGTCCAAGCCATCATAGTCAAGTACACTCTGCACTAGTCTGCTAACTATACTCTTTATTTCCTTTTTGCCTTTCCAGAATCTTTTAAAATGAGAGCTCTAGTAGGGGAAGGGTGTTACCTGTCTTATTCAGAATAGTGTCTGGTATGTAGTGGATGCTTATTAAATATTTGTTGAATGAGGGGATGAATGAATTGAGTGAATGAATGAATCAGTTCTTCTCTAGGAATTTATGACATAAATCAGACTGTACCCTTTCCCCATATATTTGGTCTCTGCTCCTGGTTCCTGATACATAGCTACTAAAACCCTTGTCATTTCTTGAGTTATGGAGTGGGGACTCCTGATTGTAGCCAGGTCAGTCAGGAGTACTAGAGGTCCTGACTGGCAGTGAAGTGGGCCAGTCTTGTGTGACCTACGAGGTCTGTTGCTAACTCCACGTAGGTGGTGACAGAATTAAACTGAATTGGAGAACTGGTTGTTGGTGTGGAAAACATCCACACATTTGGTGTTAGAAACATTGCAAGGACAGGAAAACAGTTTTTTCCTTTTATCTATGTAAAACTCATCAGTGATTTACCAATTTATAATAGAATCCAGATATTATAAGACTCTATGTCATCTCGCTCCTGTCTACTCCAGTAACCTTGACTCATATCACAGCATGCTCAGGCCACACCACCCTTCTTTCCATTTTCTTTTCTACATTTGGACCTTTCCCTAGTTGAGTCCCTTTCCTGGTGATACAGTAAGGCAAGATAGAGCTCCTTATCAGTCAGATCTCAACTCAAGAATGCCAAGGCCTCAGTCATAAATTGCCTGGCATTGCTTGTAATTTACATTTCCCCTTCCCTTGATTTTGTCAAATGCTTTTATTTAATTTCTTTATACTAATTAATTCTATTTATTTAGTTATTTTTATTTTTACAGACTGCATTTTGATTCATTGTACACAAATGGGGTACATCATTTTGTTTCTTGTGGTTGTACATGATGTAGATTCATACCATTTGTGTAATCATTCATGTACATAGGATAATGATGTCTGTCTCATTCCACCATTTTTCATACCCCAACTCCCTCTCATTTCCCTCTAAGTAATCTAAAGTTCTCTCACCCCCACCCTCCACCCCCATTATATATCATCATCCACTTATCAGGGAAAACATTCGGCCTTTGGGTTTTTGGGATTGACTTATTTCACTTAGCATTATATTCTCCAATTCCATTCATTCATTTGCAAATGCCATAATATTATTCTTCTTTATGGCTGAATAATATTCCATTGTGTATATATACCACAGTTTCTTTATCCATTCATCTGTAGAAGGGCATCTAGGTTGGTTCCATATGTGCACCAAACAATTCTTTCTTAACCTCCAATGTAAATTAAAGGGTCCAAGGTAACTTGACTAGAACTGAGAAAACCGAGTTTCAATTGTGATAATTTTAGGAATCCTGTTGTAAGTTGAGTTAGAAGTATGTGGAACTTTTCTCTGTAGCCTTTTTGAGCCCTTCATGGCTTCTCATGATAGCAACATCATCAATATATCAAAAAAAAACCCCCACATATATGACAGAATAAAGAAGAGCTAGGATGAAGACTGGGAACTCAGTCATAAATTAATTCTAAGTCTAGACCACAGGTAATGATGGTGAGTTGGTGGTAAAGAAGGCACGGATTTGAGGCCTGCTTCAGAATGGAATTCATCTGAATTTACCATCTGATCAGATATTTATTTAGTCATGAGTTATTGGTACTTAGTGTGTGTCATGCCTGGTCTAGGTTCTAGGGGATGTGAGGGAACAAAATAGCTCTCAATCTAATGAGGGAGATAGACACTAGTGAAGAAATAATATGGTTGAATCCTTTGAAGCAAACAAGGTAAAATGGTGTAGGAGGAAACAGGGAAAGGAAGATGATAAAATAATAATTAGAGAGTGGAGAGAGTTCAGCGAAGACTTTGTCAAAGAGAAGACATTTTAGAGGAGAGAGACACAACTATGAGATAAGGTGATGTTGTAGACGAAAGGAACCCCGGTGCATTGCGTGTGTTGAAGGAGTCAGAGATGAACTTCTGTAAGCAGTTACATTAATGCTGGTTCTCCCTGGTGAGACAAGGAAGGTAGGAGGAGAAGCAGGTCTGAAGGGAAAGGTAACGTAGGCTATGTTTAACCTGTTAAGTTCCAGGTGTGTGCAGCAAAATCATATCTTGTTGGTATTTGGAAATACATGATTGCAGCCCCAGCAATAGATAGATATGTGGGTAGTAAACATGGTCGAGAGTCTTTATAGAGGTAGCATTTGAAGCTGTAATAATTTGCACAATCATCCGAGGACATGTGAACACCAGCTTTTTAAAGACAAAAGTCAGATGCAGTTCATCAGAAGAGGCAGGAGACAAGGACCGAAGAAGAAAAACCCTCAAAGAAAAAAATATGTTGTATCTGTCAGCCAGGGGTTGGTTGCTGGTCTCACAGAATCTACTTTTAATAAAGAGCCAGAAACTAAAAAACAAAACTACAGAGGAAATATGAAAGAAGTGTTGGTGAAGAAGGAAAAGGTCTGGCAAGGTGGCTATAAGGGAAATGTCATCAGGGATGGTGTATGAATATAGCAGAGTGGAGAGGAGGAATGAAGCTTCTGATTAGATAACTATAATGTTGACATTTTAGATTTCATGTTACCCTTTCTTCAGACTCCAAATCAGGGCATTATCTTTTATTTCACAGCTTTAAATGTAACAAACATGGTATTAGTGGAGATCCTGGAAATATCAAAAAGGTGCAGAGTAGTAGTGTAATCAACAGGTGGAAGAAGGGGTCTTCCAATAGTTGACCATTCGGCTGGAATTACACCCTGTTTATGAAATTTTATTCACACACTGATTTTTCATCTGTATACCTCATGTTTTTTAGTTACATTGATGATCAAAACAAGTTTGTGTGATTATTTTAATTTAATGATTAAGTCATAATATTTGGATAACTTTCTTCCTAAAACCAAACACTATAGATTCAGGAAAACTTGGTGCTAGAGACATAAAGATTTATAAATCTGCTGCAATGTAATGTGGGAGAGAAAAATGCATATATATATGTAGGTATATGTGTGTACAAAAATATGTATATATCATGACAAGTTTTATATAAGGAGTGTAATACTGAACCCTGTGGAAACACAGAAGGAGTGAGCATTCTCTTAGCCTGAGGAAGTCAGGATTTGCTTCTCACATGGGCATGACCTGAATTTAAACCATGTCTTCCATATACTGTGTTTTCATTTATGTAGCCTGTTTGAGATTTTAATTTTCCTGCATAATTTTAACCCTGAAGTTGCTATTCAGTTCTGTTTTTCCTGATTCCTAGTGTTTCCTTGAAGGCACACAGTTAAGAGAAATACTGAAATGAAGAAACAATCAAATGAATCAGTTAATGTTTTTCCTATGATAGACTGGTTGTTTCAGAAGGATGTGTTTGTCAGTGTGTTTTCAGCATTTAGAGTGGTGCTTGGTATATCTCTAGGTTCATAAACACTTTTTAAAAAAATTTTTTAGTTGTAGATGAACAAAATACCTTTATTTTGTTTATTTATTTATTTTTATGTGGTGCTGAGGGTTGCACAGTGTCTCACATGTGCTAAGCAAGCACTCTACCACTGAGCCACAACCCCAGCCCCTCATAAATACTTCCTGACAGAATGAAAGGAAGAGAGGGAGAGAAGGTAGATAGGATTTTTTTTTTAAATTTATTTATTTTGATTCATTGTAAACAAATGGGGTACAACTTGTTTCTCTGGTTGTACATGAAGTACAGTTGTGTAATCATACATTTACATAGGGTAATGATGTTTGTCTCATTCTGTTATTTTTTTCTTCTCCCCACCCCACCACCCCTCTTTTTCTTCAAATAATCCATCCTTTCTCTATTCTTGCCTCCCTCCCACCCCCCTTTATGTATCATCATCTGCTTATCAGAGAGATCATTCGTCTTTTGTTTTTTTGGGATTGACTCATCTCACTTAGCATGATATTCTCTAACTTCATCCATTAACCTGCAAATGCCATAATTTTATTCTCCTTTATGACTGAGTAATATTCCATTGGGTATATATACCACAGTTTCTTTATCCATTCATCTATTGAAGGACATCTAGGTTGGTTCCACAATCTGGCTATTGTGAATTGAGCAGCTATGAACATTGATGTGGCTGATTTTAAGTCCTTTGGGTATAGGCCAAGGAGTGGGATAACTGGGTCAAATGGTGGTTCCATTCCAAGGTTTCTAAGGAATCTCCACACTGCTTTCCAGAGTGGCTGCACTAATTTGCAATCCCACCAGCAATGTATGAGTGTACCTTTTTCCCCCATATCCTTGCCAACACCTATTGTTGCCTGTATTCTTGATAATCACCATTCTAATTGGGGTGAGATGGATTCTTAGGGTAATTTTGATTTGCATTTCTCTTATTACTAGATATATTTAACATTTTTTAAATATATCTATTGATTGCTTGTAGATCTTCTTCTGTGAAGTGTCTGTTCATTTCCTTAGCCCATTTCTTGATTAGGTTATTTGTATTCTTGGTGTAAAGTTTTTTGAGTTCTTTGTAGATTCTGGAGATTAATGCTCTATCTGAAGTATGTGTGGCAAATATTTTCTCCCACTCTGTAGGCTCTCTTTTCACATTGCTGATAGTTTCCTTTGGTGAGAAAAACTTTTTAGTTTGAATCTATCCCAATTATTGATTCCTGCTTTTTTCTTGGGCTTTGGGAGTCATATTAAGCAAGTCTGATTCTAAGCCAACATGATGAAGATTTGGACCAACATTTTCTTCTATTTGGTGCAGGGTCTCTGGTCTGATTCCGAGGTCCTTGATCCATTTTGAGTTGAATTTTGTGCAGGGAGAGAGATAAGGGTTTAGTTTATTCTGCTGCATATGGATTTCCGGAAATTTTTAATATTTTTCCCTTTGGAAGAGTAAAGGAAAGAACCCAAAGTTCAGTTCTGACTATGAACAATTTTAGAGCTATTAAACATTTAAAATAGAAATTTGATTATAGCCTGAAGGGAGCTGAATTTTGATGTATTTAACTGTTACTTATTTTATTATTGTGAATGATCCAACATGGTCTCCTTTTCTTTCTTATGGCTTTCAGTAGACTGGGCACCCACGGTGGAATTTTTATGATAAACAACAGCTCTTACAGACAAGAAATTCCCAAACATTTTATGGTATTTTTTTCTTTAGATAGTTTCTACTTGGCTGTCACAGTTTCTATTCTTTTATAATTCCTTAGCTCTTTAGGATTTTCAGATAATATACTTACAAATGATTGCATTTTATTCTACCTTGTTCTTTAGAGGTGACATTTGTCTTCCTAGTAAAACATTTGCTTCTCAAAAATTAGTATCTTGTCTGTTGTATGCCCAAGATAACACACGTTATTATAAATATGAAATTATAGTATCCATAGACACCTACACATTACTGATATAAGCATATGTAGTGGTGAAACTGCTTTAAAATTTTATTATTTAATGAATTCACTTAATTTTTTTCACTACCCTGTTTTTAATTTTCTGCTCTTCACATGCGAATCAGATTAAGATAGTTTATTTGGAAGCTGTATTGCCAAGCAGCCATGGAAAGCGTCTTTGGCTCACATTTTGAAATTTTCTTCCTTTGTCTTTGGCCAACAGCTCAACCCCTTTGGTGTCCCATCTGCTTAACATACAACAACTATGGCACACTTCCATATATCTGGGTCAGAAAAAAAGAGGCCCATAAGTCAGCCTGGGTATTACCTGACATTGCTGTGGGTCCAATACAATGAAAGATAGAAACCTTTCTGTTTGTTTTTCCCAGTAATAGATGCAAAGAAACCCTTTACTGTGAGTAACTTCTTTCTGAAATGTCCCTCACTGAATTCTATGAGTTACTTAACTTTCAGAATATAAGCATTTACCTCAAAGGAATAACATGTTGCTACATTCCCCTGTTATTTTATTATTCTTCATATTGAGTTCTCATGATCATACCAGTGATTTTTGTTTGCTTTCTGACTTCTTATTCAACTTTCCTTTTAGAGATTAAAGTCTAGGGTCAATCCTACTTTTGGAAATTAAAAGAATATATTTCCTATGTAGTCAAATTTCTGTGAATGAGGAAAATAACTTGTTTTTAAACAAACATTATTTTCAGTTGAGTTAATTTCTTTGTTCATTTGCTTTCATGCACCTTACCTTATTCCAAAAAAGAATTTAAGGGCACTCAAAATAATACATGTAACACAGCATGATAAAAAAAATAATAAAGCATTCAGGGCCATGGAAAGGGTTAAGGGATATAGTTAGTTTTCAAGAAAGTATTTGGAGAAGGTTTTTCCCACTTGGGAAACTGAGGCAGGAGGATCACAAGTTTGAGACCAGTCTCAACAACTTTGCCAAACTCTCAGCAACTTGGTGAGGCTGTCTAAAAGTAAAAAATAAAAAGGACTGGGGATGTGGCTCAGTGGTAGAACATATCTGGGTTCAGTCCCCAGTACCAAAACAACAGCAACAAAAAATACACCCTCCACAATAAAAAACAACAACAGCCAAATAGCTAAAACACAACAACAACAACAACAACAGCAGGTTGTAGGTTCAGTTCTAAACTTTCCAGTGACCAAAACATAAATGGGTAGATGGAAACATACTGAGTTAAGAGTACCGGGACTACCCAGGGAAAACATAGACCTTTATCTATCAATAGTTAGAAGAGAAAAATATCCTCATATAGGGAACAATGGTTAATGTAGACACTACCCTTAACAATGAACATAACAGTAGATTTTATAATAATTGGGCATTTACTGTAGACAATGCACTGTGCTAAGTTCTTTCTTTATATTTTCTCCATTCCTTAAAATAACTCTATGAAGTATTATTTCAGATTAAGAACTGAGGCTGAGATGTTAAATGACTTGCCCAAAATCACATGCTAAGTTGGGAGAAAAGGTTCAAAATTAGGCAAATATGGCTTTGATGCCCTCACTCTTAACCATTTTTTTCTGAGTTAATAAGCATGTTGCTATTTTACACTGCAATATAAGTCAAAGCTGAACCTAAAAATTGAATTCAAGAATAGCTATTTTAGCAGGTTGGTAGGCTGAGGCAGGAAGATCAAGAGTTCAAACAGACTCAGCAAAAGAGAGGTGCTAAGCAACTCAGTGAGACCCTGTCTCTAAATAAAATACAAAATAGGACTGGGGATGTGGCTCGGTGGTTGAGTGCCCCTTAGTTCAATCCCTGGTACCCTCCCCCCCGCTCCCCCAAAAAAGAATAGTCATTCTAGGAGGGGATCAAAGTAATGCAGTCTAAATGTAAAATTAACTCTTTGAAAGTTTTACATGAACCTGGAGTAAACTTTAGATTACCTAGATCTATGTATTTAATCTTTATTGGATCTCTGATGATCTAGGGGAACTGTAGACCTTCTTTGCAAAACATACACATACATATTATTTTAGGCAACTCACAGGCCCTTTACCCATCCATTGCACAAAAAATGCAAAAAAAATCTGAGAATTTAGAGTTGGGAAGTAGAGAGACCAAGGCTATCAGAGTTTACTCTGATGAATATTAAGTGTGTGGAATGGGGATGGATCCTTTTGCTTTAATTGAATATTTAATATTCAACTAAATTGAATATTAAGTGGTATGTCCCTCCTTAAGACCTAAATTAGGAGATTGCTTCACCAGATTCCAAAACCTAAATGTTATAGTACTTTAGATAACTTCTAGGGGAGAACAAAAGTATGAAAACATTTTTTAGAAAATCTGTTAAAGCAGTACCTGCCTTAGTAGAATGTTTGACATTTGATGGTCTAACTGCTAAGTTATAGGACTGGTCACTGTTGCAGTTGTAGTCTGTTCCTCTTTTTTCTGAGTAAATTTAAGTTTATTTTGACTAACTGTAGGGCTAGTTAAGAACCCATTTATGAAACCAAACCTTTTAATATTTTAGGAAGACACAGTAAATTCTAGTCCCTGAAAACTAGACCAACAACACTGTAAGTAGCATTTCTTGAAGTCTGTCAGCTGTCTAGCAAAGTAATTCAGGAAATCTCTGCTTATTTAGTAGTGCCTGGCCCAGTTTTATGCAATGATTATATAACCAGAGCTCCACCCTCAATTACCCTTTAGGTGTTAAGGTAGTAGTACTTTACAACCAGGTTGATCTGGATTAGGACTCTAACTCTGCCACCATTAACTGTATGCTATGGACAAATTACTTGACTTCTTATACCTCATCTGTAAAATGGGAATAATGGTACTTACCGCATAATGGTAATGTTAAAATGGGAAATTATGTGTAAAACCCTTGATGTGGTGCTGGCATAATACAGATTTAATAAAAGCCTAGTTTTCACTAATATTATTGTCCTAAATGGACAGGCAGAAAACATTCTTTGTGCTTGTTGGTGGAACTGCACAGGCATTAAGTAACCAGAAAGCATGTGCAGAGAGTATGCCAAGTTTCAACCTCAGTTTTCAGCATGGCTGAAGTGTGTAGCATGATGTCACCAGGGCTTTTCCTCAAATAGTCTTCTTCTCATGGAAAAATGTTGGCTGGTTCCATTTACTCTTTTGACCCTCATAGTTCATAGCTTCTGTGTAAGGTTTTAAACTGTGTTACGGTGAGTGTTTAAACCTTTCTCGATCCACCTTGTTTTTGCCCCTATTGAACATGCCTCAGCTCCTGCTGATGCTCCTTCTTGCTGTTCCTCCTCTCTCAAAACAGATAATTTATCTCCCGAAAAGTATTTATGAGAGTAGAACAGAGCTTATTCAGGGGGGAAATGCCTGATTTATGAATAAATGTGTCACAGGTTTGGGGGACAGAGAAAGTATGAGGAGTTGAAGATAGAGACAGGCAATCATAGATGGAAACACTTACATTTGTATGGTTTGGAAAGTGCTTCTCATTGATCCTCTTCATTACCAGAAGAAAAGTTGGCATTTATTTTGTTAGTTAGGACTGCATTTCTGTAACACAACACAGTTTACAGTAGTGAAACTTCCAAAATAACTGCTTATTCCTTAAAGATAAAAATATAAATATCCAGCCTATTTTGCATTAGCTTTATAGATGAGGATTTTGCATTATTCCTTCTCAAGTAAAAGTATTGTAACCATCAGTACTTACATGTAAATCCAAAGTTGTTATGACCTTACTTGTTATCTTGGATCCATATAGGTAGATAACAGTGTGAAATATGAGATAGACAGTAATGTACCTTGACAACTGGTCCAGTCATTGACTAATCCATTCAACTGAGTGTTGATGCTAGTTATTAATTTTTTTGTGCCTTAGTTTTCTTCTGTAAAATAAATATACTAATAGTACCTGATTTAGGGTTGTGAGGATTCATTGATAAAGTATGGTGCCTGTTTCATGAGCAGCACTTAAATGTTAGCTATCAAGATTATGAGTCCGAATTTTACTTTTTATTCAGATTATGAGTCCAGTGCTTTGAATTTATCATCAAACTCATTTTGACATTTCATGACTTCTGGGAATAATCCTACAAGTGCAAGAGTTCTCTTGTAGATTAATTTGTTAGAGATACTGAAAAGCTTCACTATTTTTAGTGTAAACTTTTAAAGTAACTTTGACTTCACTATTTAAAATGTGACTAAGTATTGTTTAACTTTTCAGTCAGAAAAACTATTTATTCCCTTTCAAAGGAAGAATATTTATCTCATTTTCAAATTTACACTGAATCACTCTTTGGCACATAAAATTTTATCTTTAGAATCTGTTTTGCAGATGTGAAGTCTGCTGCTTTTAAACTTGGTTGTTTTAGAGAAAATTCTGTAAATGTATTATATTTCAGAGGCATTAAAAAATAGAGTAATGGCTGTATCCATGTTAAAGTTCAGTGACTTTTTGGGAAGCCTGCCTGTACCAGCTGATATCAGGGAGAAGTTGTTCCAGAAGTACTAGCAAGCCTTGGCAACACCTGCAGTAAAAGGGTGGGTGGAGGCAGATTTCTCTAAGCTTTGTCATACCCACTTTATCCTGTTCTGGCCACCGCAATCTCTTTCCTCTGCCCCCATATCTCCTATCCCTTACTTCCACCAACTGTGCTATTTTGCTCTTGTCAGAAGGTAGTAATATAACATTACTTTTTAACATGAATAAAAGTCATCAGTAATCATATGCACATCATATCTTTGCCTACATTTTAAGGCCAAACCTACATTAATGATTTCTTATCTTGGTATGATTTACAAGCCAAGGTTTTAGTGAAATAGAACTGAGTGACTTACTTTATGTCCCAAATGAATTCATTTGGGTTTCTTGCCCCCAATCAAGTATGTAGTAATGCAGGTGAGGAAATACAGAATTCTGTTCACAGTTCCCTTTCCAGTTGTTTTCCATCAATGACTTCTTCATTTTCATTTCCAATTAGTCAGAAACATGTACTCTTAGAAGCACTGGGTCTTCACTGTACTACTTTTATTTTATAGCATCATTCTCTTTCTCAAATTCTCCATTTATGTAATTAGCAGCATTATTCTCCTGTTGGCCCAGTACCTTTGTCTGGGACACTGTCTTCATTTTTTCTTGACTCCATACTTTGTAACCATGGGTCAGGTGTTAATCAGTTTTTTCTCATGGTGATCAAAAGACCTAACAAGAACAATTTAGAGGAAGAAGAGTTCATTTTGGCTTATGGTTTCAGAAGTTCAGTCCATGGTCAGTGGACTCTCTTGCTTTGGTCCCAACATAAAGCAGAACATCATGGCAGAGGAGCATGGTGGGGCACTGGTCTGCCAACTGATTCCAGGAAGCAGAGAGGGAGACAGGGAAGAGCCAGGGAGACAAGATATAATCCCCAAGGGCATGCCTTTAGTGACCCAGCTTCTCTAGCCATGTTCTACCTGCCCATAGTTATCATCTAGCACAGGAAAATTATTAATCCATCAAGTGATTCAATTTGATGATTACATTACAACTCTCACAATCTAATAATTTTACCTTTGAGTAGTCCTTCATTTTCTCACATGAGCTTGGACATCTCATATCCAAACCATAATAACTTGAAATGCCTTTCCCAATCTAGTCCTATCCTGCTTCTACTTTCATCATGTGCACTCTACACATCACACATGTGCCCACACATGTGCCCTCTACCACTGTAACTGTGTCAGATTATACACCATTTCTTTTAAGGCCTTTTCTCATGTTTTGTCTTCTACCATGAATTTTTATTCTTAAAATCTGCTTCACAACTCCTTCTTATCATTTTGTGTTTAAATTGGATATTACGTCTTCTGTGTAGCTTCTCTTCCTCAGTTCCATCCTCTTCACCTTAGCCAGGTTTTATGGATTCTTGTCTGTATTTAAATAGCATTTTATGCATGAGCCCTCTTCACCTGCCATTTCCTGCTAATTACTTCCCACTCCTAGTTCTGACTTTGGCCCCTGACATTCCACTGAAATTGCTCTTACAGAAGTTATCTGTGACCTCTTGTTTGTTAAACTCTATGAAGGTCTTTTGACTTTTTTTTTTTTTTTAAACCTTACATCTTTGTGGAATCTGACATTCCTGAGCACATCTTTCTTTTCAACTTGCTCCTTTGGCTTTCCTAACACCTCCCTTTCCTTCCTCTCCTTGGACTCCTCTCTTATCTCCTGTGAAGCTCCGTTTACTTGTTGCTGCCTGTCATCTAAAGCGTGTTTCACAATGGTCTGTCTTCTACAGTTACCACCATTTTATATCTCACAGTGCATTTTAATGATTCCTAATTGTATTTCTTTTATCCAGTCTCTTACAATGAAATTCTCTACCTGGATGTCACATAGGTACCTGAATCTTAACCTTCTATTGCCTTTTCTACCAAAGTTATCATCTTTTATCTGACAGTCTGATACCTCCACCTCCCTTCAAAAGCTCTACCTCCTTGAATAGCACCACCCTGTGAGCCTACCTAAAGTTATTTTTTCTTCTTACCTTCCCCATCCTACTACCTTAGTACAGGTCATATTTCACCTGTACTACCCAACTTGTAGGTTTATCCCCTCTAAGAAGACTTCTCCACTGCCATACAAGTAATTTTCTAAAATACAAGTTTGATCATGTAACTTAAGTCACTCCTCTTTTTAGAGTTTCCTAGAGCACAAAGTCCACATCTCAATACATCTCATTGGGTACTCTTTATAATCTTGTTCTTGCCAGTAGTTTTTACGGTCTCATATTCTACTTAGGCCCACTGTACACTTCATCCTCCTGTTTAAACAAACTACTTTTTGCTCCTTGAATAGACTGATTTCTCAAGCCCTCTTTTCTTCGCATGTTCTAATAAATTTCTAGGATTTATTCCCCACCTCTCCCCTACTCTTAATTTGTTAATGTCACCTGCAGAATCTCAGCTCTTCCAAAAGTCATACCCCTGTGGAATCCTTCCCAGCTATTTGCCAATGATCATCTCCTTCTCTTCTGTGACTGGTTGCTTCATGAAATGATGGCATTTCTCCCACTTTGTCTTCCCCATTGGATTGTATGTTTTGGAGAACAGACACTTTGGTATTCCCATGATCTACCAATGTACATGGCCTATAGAAAATATTTATATTTGTTGAATTGTAGTCCTGTGGCTTATATTGCTTATAAGACATTTCCACCAGCTGATCATTTAATGAAGTGATTGTCTTTTCTGTATTGTGTATTCCTGGTGCCTTTGTTGAACATTAATTGATAAAAAATCCTAGGGTTTATTTCTGGACTTTCTGATTCTGTTCCATTTGTTGATGTATCTTTTTTTATGCCAGTACCATGCTGTTTTGGTTACAATAATTTTATAATATGTTTTGAAATCAGAGAGTGCGATGCCTCCTACCTTGTTCTTTTTGGTCAAGATTGCTTTGACTGTTCAGGATCCTTTTTTGATTTCATATGAAATTCAGATTATCTTTTCTATATCTGTGAAAAATGACACTAGAATTTTGATAGGGAGTGCATTGATTCTGTAGATTGCTTGGGTACAGTGGGCATTTTAATGATATCATTTTTCTAACCTATGAACATGGGGTATCTTTATTTGTATCTACTTTCTTTCATCAATGTTTCATGGTTTTCAGTGTGCAAATCTTTCATTTTGATGAAATTTACTCCTAAGTTTTTAATTTTTCAATTTTATTACAAGTGGTCTTATTTTCATCTTTAGATAGACCATCGTTAGTATAGAAGTAATAATATTGTTAGTGTACAAGTAGAGTCCAATAATGAGTAAAGAGATTGAATCAATATGAAAGAAATCTTGCATCAAAGAAAAGCCCAGAACCTAATGACTTCACAGCTGATTTATACCAAATATTTAAAGAAGAACTAATATCAATCCTTCTGAAACTCATCCAAAAATTGAATAGGAAAGAGTGCTTCCAGACTCATTATATGAGGCCAGAGTCAGATGAGACTCCATGCTAGAAGAAAACTACATGGCAATATCCCTGAGGCGAAATCCCTGATGAACACAGATGCCAAACTCCTCAACACATGCTAAATCCAACAGCACATTCACAAGACCATTCACCATGATCAGTTGGGATTTATCCCAGGGATGCTTTACACATATGTAAATCAATAAATGTGATACACCATGTTAACAAAATGAAGGACCTGATTACTTCAATAAATGCCCATAAACATCTGATAAAATTTAACATCCATCCATGAAACACCTGTAAAATGAAGCAACTGTGGGGCTTCACAGTAACTAGTTCTTGCAGTCCCACAGGAAGGATTTCAAGCAAGTTGCACAGAAAAACAGGCAGGAGTTTATTAGTAAAAGTGAGACAGGAATTTGGATTCCTTTGTTCTTGCTTTAGTTTCTCATACCTCCTGAAGTGGTTTATTGCCCTTCCTATAGCCCTTGCCCTTTGTATAGTGATCTGCAAGTTTTTTTTTTTTTTTTTTTTTTGGTGAAGGTCATGGTAATGTGGTCATAAGGGGTGTCTGTGTTGTGGTGGTTTCACTGGCAACCTGGTCACAAGGGGAGGGTTATGATGACTTGGTCACAAGAAACAGTTGTGATGTGGTCTTAAAATAATAGTTCCCTTAAGGGCTTATAATGAACTATGGCTGGGAGAGGTTTGAAATACCAATTTTCCTGATGCTTGTGTGCTTGAGTAAGGTTTTCTGTTATTCCCAGTCCTGTGACTTATGGACTCTCTTTGATGTAAATGTCCCCACTATAAGTTACTGCCTTTCATTCTCCTCCCCCTATTCACCTATTCATGGATCACTACCTAAAGAAAATTCAACAAAAATATATATAGAAGCAATGTTCCTCAAAATAATATCAACTATATATGACAAGTCCGTAATTAGCATCATGCTGAGTGGTGAAGAGTTGAAAGCTTTTCATCTAAGATCAGGAACAATACAAGGATGCCCACTTTGACCACTTCTATTCAACAAAGTACTGGAAGTCCTTGCCAAAACAATTAGGCAAGAAAAAGAAACAAAATGCATCCAAACAGGAAAGGGTAAAATGGAGTTTTATATTTACTATTAACATGATCTTGTGTATAGAAAACCCTAAAGACAACAACAAAAATAAAACTGTTAGAACTGATACACTCTGCAAAGTTGCAGGTTACAAAATTGTGTTTAATATCTTATCAAACTGCCATTTCATATTCTCATTAGTAAGATATTAGGGTTCCAGTTTCTCTGCTTCCTCATTAACATTTCCTTTTGTCTATCTTCTTGATTATAGCTATTCTAGCAGTTGTGGAAAATCTCATTGTGATTTTGATTTGCATTTCCTTAATGACTAATGATGTCAGATTCTTTTCATATGCTTATTGGGCATTTGTGTATCTTCTTTAATAAGATGTGTATTAAAATCGTTTGCCAATTTACAAAATTGGGTAATGTGTCTTTTTTCTGACTTGAAAATATCCTTTAAGTATTTTGAATGCAAATACCTATCAGATGTATGCATTGCACATATTTCCTCCAGGTCTGTGGCTTGTCTTTTCACTTTTTTTAAAATTTAAATTAAAATTAAATTAAATTAAATTTTGGTATTGAAGAATGAACCCAGGGACACTTTACCACTGAGCTACATTCCTTTTCCTTATTTTTAAATTTTTAGACAGGCTCTCACTAAGCTGCTTAGGGCCTTGCTAAGTTCCTGAGGTGGGCCTTGAACTTGGAATCCTCCTGCTCCAGCCTCTAGAATCACCAAAATACAAGTGTGCCACCATGCCTGGCCTGGCTGATATTTTTCAAATAAATATCTAAATTTTAAATTTTTGGTGAAATCTAACACTATACCCCTCCATTCATGCATGCCTTTGGTGCTATATCAGAGAACTCATTGCCCAGTTCAAAGTCATGAAGATTTACTCTTGTTTCTTTTAAGACTTTTATATTTAAGTTGTGTGATTTGTTTTGTGTTAATTTTTATGTGGCATGAAGTAAGGGTCAAAATTCACTTTTTTTAGATAGGAACAACCAGTTGTTCTAGCATCATTTGTTGAAAAGACTATCTTTTTTTATTGAATTGTTTTTTATTGAAAATCAATTGACCGTAGATCAAAAGGTATAAAATAGTTATTTCTTGTAGCTTTCACTCCTCATTCTAATTCTAGACTTTATAAAACCTTTTTCAAGTTCTTTTTTCAAGTTCTTTGATTAATTGCATATTCAGAGTTTTTTCTGGAACCATATAGCTTCAGTAAATATAAAACATTAGCACCAAATAAATTTCTTCCAAATGCAGTTGTATTCTTACTACAGTTACTAAGCATGTGTATATGAGTTGTGTGTCAAGTGTGTGTTTAGAAAAATGATTGTGGATTTACATTAAAGGTAGAACATTTCCCCCTTTTTCTGTGGAACTTTAGTACCTTAATACTAGAGCATTTTTTAAAAGTTTTTTTTTTTTTTTTTTTTTGTATTTGTTCTGCTGAGAGAGCCAGCAGGTTTCAGACTCTTATATCACTCAAGTTGCTTGTGTAGTCTTTCGAGAAAAATTAAACCAAGATCTCTTAAGTGATTTCCATGCAAAATTAATGCTTCCCTTGACTTCTGCCAAATGCTGTGATGCATTTATGCGGCAGATGCCAGAAAGTTTAGAACTTGTATTTGGAATGAATTCAGAATTCTAAGACAGAAAGCATTTGTGCCTGGGGCAATGTAATGACCACACCTGTGTCTTTTTCTTGTCTTCTGGATGTTTTCATTTTATGTCCCGAAAGGCCAACACAGATCCTTCTTCTATTTTTAAAACTTTTTATGAAACACAGTTTTAATTTTACAAGACCAGATCTCACTCCAAGTTTCAAAATATGTGTTCTTCAGCATAAAATGTTTTGACAGATACCTAATGGCCTAGCACTTTAACATCCATTTTTTTAGGCCTAGA
The DNA here is from genome assembly GCF_902686445.1 of Sciurus carolinensis. Lineage (NCBI taxonomy): Eukaryota > Metazoa > Chordata > Mammalia > Rodentia > Sciuridae > Sciurus > Sciurus carolinensis. The sequence goes on from NC_062218.1 coordinate 32,332,973, forward strand.
TGCAAAGAATTAGAGCCATAAAACTACAGTGTAATTAGTCACTATCAGATGTTGCATAAATTTGTACTTCATACATCTATATGCTAGGTAAACTGCCTTTCCCCCTTCCCATTATCTTGATAGCTAGCTCAACCTGTTAATAAACCACTGAAATAAATGGAAATACTTAGTTGTTGGCTTTATTAACTTTTGATATTTTATTTATGATCTAAGAATAAGAACAGAAAGAAACTAGTATTTATCGAGTGCCTACTGTGTTCCAAGTATTGTCCTAGATATGTTTACATCCCTAATCTCACTTAATCCTCACAGTCCCTCATTGTTGGTATTATCATCCCAGTTTTAGAGATGTAGAACTTTAAACAAGTCAGACAATGATACTTTATGCTTGTGTGGGGCCTTTCAGAATATCGTAATTCTAAAGTATCATCTGGGATGTTCAGTTACAAAAAAGAAAAACTATCATAATTTATTCCCACTATTCAGCACTGATGGTGAAAAGAAACAACACATGCAGTATTCCCAAATTTTTTTACTTGTTTTCTATGGGAAACAATGAAAAGAGATGAGAAACAAGTAAGCAATGCAGAGTATATTCAATAAAGGGAAGACTCTATAGTGATCAGACACAAGTTGTACCAGAACAACCGGATTATCCATATGCAAAAAAAAAAAAAAAATCACCTTGACCCATACTTCATACTATGTATGAAAACTAGTTAAAATACATTATAGATCTATTTGTAAAACTTAAAACTATAAAATTCATAGAAGGAACCAGGGGAATTTCTATGACCATGAGTTAAAGATTTCTTAGATATGATACCCCAAAATAATGATAAATTAGACTTTATCAAACTATAAAATTATATGCTATTTGAAAACTTTTAAAAAATGGAAAGACAAGTTAAAGACTTGAAAAATACTTGCCAAACACGTATCTCATACAAGAACTTGTATCCAGAAAAAAAGAGCTATAAAAATTCAAGAATGATGCCAGACATGGTGGTGCATGCCCGTAATCTAAACTACTTGGGAGGCTGAGGCAGGAGTATTATAAATTCAAGACCAGCCTCCACATTTTAGCAAGACCTTGTCTCAAAAAAAAAAAAAAAAAAAAAATCAGCAATGAGAAAACAAACACTTCAGTATTTTAAATGGGCAAGAGATTGAACAGATACTTCACCAAAGAAGAGAAATTATGACAAATAGTATGTCAAAAGATCCTCAACATCTCTAGTCATTGTGGAAATTTAAAGCCACAATACACTACCACTGTACACCTATTAGAAGGCTTTAAAACAAATAGCTGATGATTCCAAGTGCTAATGAGGATGTGGAACAATTGGAATAGTCATACATTGCTGTTGGGAGTGCAAAATGGAACACATGGTCACTTTACAAAGCAGTTTCTTGTAAACATATGCTTCCTGTGTGATCACTCCAAGCTGAAAACAACCCCATATCCTTCATTTGGTGAATATCAGATAAAAAAAAAAAAATGGTGATCTTTCATACAGTGCAATTTTATTCAGCTACAAAAAGGAGCAGAGTATACATGAGATATGTATACATCTCAAATACATCATACTAAATTAAAGAAGCCAGACTCAAAAGGTTACATGCTGCCCTAGTTTGAGTTGTATAACATTATGGAAAAATTATAACTGTAGTGCTCCGGGATAGGTCAGTAATAGCCAAAAGTTAAAAGGTGGAGAGGGAAATGGTTTCTAAATAGGGGCACCACAGATTATATTGTTGTGCAGGAAAGATGCTATACATCTCTGGTTGTCCGTGGAAAGCCAAGACAGATGTCATTTTCCCCACCACACCACTGCAGCTAGAGGCTGTGGGATCCAACCCCGGTGCCCAGACCTGTATAATCTGAGCTGGGTCCAAAAACCAGACTGGGCAGAGGCTACCACATGACTTAGTGTGTGACTAGAAAACCAGGAGGAATTCAGGTGTGGAGACTGTTTTACCCAGGGGAATATGGGACATTCCTATATGAGATATCCCAGGTCTCTCTTACCCTTTGAATCTGGTGGCTTTCAGGACTAGCTTGGGCAGGCTGGGAATTCAGTCAGGCGAGTGGGAGTGTGTCCATGGGGATTAAGCCCAGGAGGTAGAGGACAGGACCTGTGGGTGGTGAAGGGTGGTGGAGGGGTGAAGGATTGACTCCCCTGCCCAACAAGAGGAACTCAGGGGAGACTCCTGGGGTGCCAGCTCCCAGGGTGGATCAGCAGCTGCTGGGCTCTGGAGGTGCACCGATTGAAAATCTTCAGACCAATCACTGTTGAACAAAGTACCAGGGGACTAACTAGATCTAAACCTTGCCTTCAGGAGCTCCATCTCTGAGAATTCCTCTCACAGAACTGTACCGTGACCCCATCCTGGGAATGGAGCAGACAATACTCTATAACCAGCCCCACCTTATACTGCCCAGAAGGGAAGCCAAGAATTTTTGAACTCCAGCTAACCACTTGATGAGCAACACAAAAAGGGGAAGTGACCTCCTGCAGCTACTAGTCTCGTGCACAATACATACCTCAAGAAAAAATGAGAGACTCTTGGGAATTGACAACCAACATATATTATCAGTGACAATTTTTGATCTCCACAGTGGAAACAATTCTGTAATTTTTCATCAAGAACCTCCCCCCCCTTTTCTCTGTCTGCCTATTGTTTGTGCGCTGAATGGTTTGTGGACATTTGTACATATACATATTTATCTCACTTTTCTAATTTCTAGCTGTTTTGAAGGTAGTTATTTTTCATGAGTCTGTCTTTTGAAGGCTGATGTTTTTGATTAGTAGATTTCGATTTTGTTTTGTATTGCATTTCACCTATTTCTTTTAATTCTCTCTTTTGCTAACAGCCAAAGTGTATTATTCTCTCTTTCACTCATCCTTTAGTTTTTCATTTCTACTTTTTCTCCTCCTCCCTCATAATCATCACATTCTACATCTCTGTTGCATTCTCCCCGTTTTCCTTTGAAATAGCAAATTCTTGGCAGATATTTACCATACCATTTCTGTTTATTGTGCCAGTTAACAGTGTAGATGTCATAATAGGAACAAAGTATTTAGTTTGATGCTATATTTTATGGGCATTGTTTGTTATTATTATTTGTCTCCCCTAAACCATGAAATACTAGAAACCTTCAGGAACAATATGAGTTCCTAGGGTAGAAGCTCTGCCATCTCAGATTCCTACTGATAAATGGGTAGACACACAATATGAGAAGCAAGGCAGCAAACCATCCCAAACAAACCCAAATATTTCAATTACAGAATCCAGTGATACCACAGTGGAGGAAATGTCAGAGAAGGGATTTAGAAAGTTCATAGTTAAAATGATCTATGAGGTAACAGATGATATGAGGAGTGAAATCAGAAAATACAGGAAGTGAAAGATCACTTTAGTAAAGAGAGAGATTTTGAAAAATGAACTAACTGAAAATCCTTGAAGTGGAGAAATCAGTAAACCAAATTAAAAATTCAACGGAAAGCATCACCAACAGACAAGACCACTTGGTAGATGTTGTTTCAGGCAATGAAGATAAAATATATAATCTTCAAAATAAAGTTGACCATGGAGAAAGATGTTAAAAGATCATGAGCAGAACTTTCAAGAAATATAGGATAACACGAAAAGGCCAAATTTAAGATATACTGGGATAGATGAAGTCTCTGAAATAAAAGTAAAGTACAATCTTTTGAGTGAAATAATATCAGAAAACTACCCAAACCTTAAGAATGAAACAGAAAATCAAATACAGGAGACATACAGGACTCCATAAATACAAAATTACAACACCAAGGCCATTATTATGAAAATGTGTAACATGCAGAATAAGAATAGAATTCTAAAGGCTGCTAGAGAAAAATGACAATATACATTTAGAGATAAACCAATTTGGATTTCATCTGATTTCTCAACCCAGACCCTAAAATTGAAGAGGTCTTGAAATAATATATATCAAACTCTGAATGAAAATGAATGCTAGCCAGAAACACTATACCCAGCAAAATTAAGTTGAAGACTTGATGCTGAAATAAAAATCTTCCATGATAAACAAAAGTTAACAGAATTCACAACTAGAAAGCCTGCACTATAAAACATATTCAATAAAATATTTCATGAAGAAGAAATAAAAAATAAAATTGAAAGCCAGCAGAGGGTGCAACTACATTATAGTCATTCAAATGAGAAACAAATTCAGATTAAAAAGCAGAAATAAATCAAAATGGCAGGGAATAAAAAATCATTATTGAATAACATTGAATGTAAATGGCCTAAATTCATCAATCAAAAGACATAGACTGGCAGATTGGATTAAAAATCAAGACCCAACAATATGCTGTCTCCAAGAGCCTCATCTCATAGGCAAAGACATCCACAGACTGAAGGTGAAAGGATGGGAAAAAAACATTCACCAGGAATTTCTATCCTCATATCAGATAAGTGGGCTTCAAGGCAAAGTTAATCAGAAGAGACATAGGTCACTTCATACTGCTTAAGGGAATTATACATCAACAAGATATAATAATCATAAGTATTTATGCCCCAACATCTACATACATCAGATAAACCCTTCTCAATTTCAAGAATCAAATAGACCACAACACAATAATCCTGAATGACATTACATGCCTCTTTCATCACTGGATATGTTTATCAAACAAAAAGTAAAAAAAGAAGCTATAGAAGTAAAAAATACAATTAATAATTTAGACTTAAAAGACATATAAAATATTCTATGTGTCAATGACTGAATATACTTTCTTCTCAGCAGCACATGGAACATTTTGTAAAATAGAAGATCTTAGGGCACAAAACAACTCTTAGCAAATACAAAAAAATACAGATAATACATTGCATTCTATCAGATCATCATGGAATGAAATTAGAAATCAATGATAAAATAAAAGACAGAAGCTACTCTAACAGCTGGAGACTAAATAATATACTATTGAATGATCATTGGATAGCATAAGAAATCAGGGATGAAATAAAAAAGTACATAAAGGTAAATGAAAACAGTGACACAACATATTGAAATCTCTGGGACACTATGAAGGCAGTTCTAAGAGGAAAGTTCATTGAATTGAGTTCATTCATTAAAAGAATGGAAAATCACCAAATAAATAACCTTATATCTCAAAGTCCTATAAAAAGAACAGCAAATCAACACCAAGAAGCAGAAGATAGGAAATAATTAAAATCAGAGCCAAAATCAGTGAAATTGGAACAAAGCAAAGCGCTGGCTCTTTGATGGGGCTGGGGTTGTGGATCAGTGGTAGAGCACTTGCCTAGCATGTGTGAGTCACTGGGTTTGAGTCTCAGCACCACATATACATAAATAAAATAAAGGTGTGTTGACAACCAAAAAGTACTTTTAAACAAGTTTACTCTTTGAAAAAAATAAATAAAATTGTTAAAACTTTAGCCAAGTTAAAGAAAGAGGGAAGAAATTAAAATTATTAAAATCAGTGATGAAAAAGGAAATATCACCAATGACACTACTGAAATACAGAAGATGATCAGAAACTTTTGAAAATTATACTCCAATAAAATAGAAACTTTTGAAGAAATTGAGAAATTTCTAGATACACATGACCTACCCAAATTGAACCAGAAGAGCATAGAAAATACCAACAAAGTAAAGCCCAGGACTGGATGGATTCTCAGCCAAGTTCTAGCAGACCTTTAAAGAACTAACACCAATCCCCTTCAAATTATTCCATGAAATAGAAAAGGAGGGACCCCTTCCAAATTCATTTCATGATGCTAGTATTACCCTGATACCAAAAGCAGAGAAAGACATATCAGGGAGAGAAAACTTCAGACCAAAATTCCTGATAAACATAATGCAAAAATTCCTAATAAAACACTGGCAGATCATATACAAAACACATAGAAAAAATAGCGCACCGTGATCAAGTGGTTTTCATCCCAGGTATGCAAGGTTGGTTCAATGTACAGAAATCAATAAATTGTAATTCACCACATAAATACACTTAAGGACAAGAATCACATCATCATCTTAATAGATGCAGAAAAAGCATTTGACAAAATACAGTGTCCATTTATGTTTGCAATACTAGAAAAACTAGGGATAGAAGGGACATAACTCAACATTGTAAAAACTATATGTCAATCCCAAGGCCAACATCATTCTATGTGGAGAAAAACTGAAAGCATTTCCTCTAAAAACTGAAATAAGACAGGGGTACCCTCTTTCCTCACTTCTATTCAAGCATAGTCCTTGAAACTCTAGCCAGAGCAATTAGATTAAAAAAAAAAAAGAAATTAAAGGGATACAATAGGAAAAGAAGAGCTCAAACTATCTCTATTTACTGACAACATGATCTTGTATTTACAAGACCCAAATAATCCCACCAGAAAACTTCTAGAGCTTGTAAATGAATTCATCAAAGTAGCATAATATAAAATTAATATGCACGAATCAATTGTGTTTCTGTACATGAATGAACAATCAACTGAAAGAGAAATTAGGAAAACTGTCCCATTCACAATAGCCTTAAAATATTACTTGGGGATCAGTCTAACAAAAGAGGTGATAGACCTCTACAATGAAAACTTGAAAACTACCAGTATGTGCTGAACACTCATCAAGACAGACCATATTCTGGGTCATAAAACAAATCTAAACAGATGTGTATACGACTACATGATCAGTGTGATACTACAACCTGTACAACCAGAAGAATGAGAAATTATACTCCATTTATGTATGATGGGTCAAAGTGCATTCTACGTCATGTAAAACTAATTAGAGCAAATAAAAAAAAACCCAGCCATCCTCACTGCCAAAAAAAAAATAATCATTTCCTTTTTATTGCATATAGATTGAAACGTAAATGCATAGATAGGTAGTGAAATTGTTTCATTCATGCATACACTATACATGTATTTAATAAAGGAAAAAAAGCTCTTGCTTTCAAGGAGCTCTTGGAAAAGGAATAAATGTTACTATGTGTAATTATAACTTATGCCACCTGGGTCAAGTGAGTTCTCCAGTTTTATACTTTTTCAAAAATTGTTTAGGCTATTCCAAGTTATTTACAATTTCATGTAAGTTTCAGAATCAGCTTATCCAATTTCTACCCCCAAATTTCTGCTGAAATTTGAGTATTGCATTGAATCTAAAGGTCAGTTTGGTATGAATTGAAATCTTAAAAATATTGATCTCCAGTTCATAAGTATAATATATCTTTTTATTTATGACATCTTCTTTCATTGCTCTCAGAATTTATCTGTTTTACTGTCCACACATTGACTATATCTTCTCATATTTCATTTTCATTCTATCATGAATGGTATGTTCATTGTTGTTAATCAGTAGAAATAAAATTGATTTATGATTACTGATCTTGTATCCTCTTGACTTTACTAAACTTATTCATTAGTTCTAGAAGCATTTTTATCTATTCTTGAGATTTCCTGTATAGATGATTATGTGGTCATTTAATATTATTTCTTCTTTCCAATCCATAAACCTTTCATTTCTTTTAGTTTCCTTATTGCACTGGCTGGCAATTTCAGTATATAGAAGTAAGCAGAGCTGACATCATTGCTTTTTTCTCAAGCATGGGGGGAAGTTTTCAGCTTTTTCCCATACTTTTTACCTGCAGGTTTTTCATAGATGTTCTCTATTAGATTCAGGAAGTTTATTTTATTTCTATCTAATTTTTTTTTTTTGGTGGTGGTGCTGGGGATTGAACCCAGGGCTTTGTGCATGTGAGGCAAGCACTCTACCAACTGAGCTATATCCCCAGCCCTTACCTAAAGTTTTTTTAAAATTAAAAAAATTTTTATATTTAAATTTTTTAAAATTTAAAAATTTTTTTAATAATGAATGGATGTCGAATTTCTCAAATTCTTATCTTGTATCAAAGTGATCAAATATTTTTTCTTTTTTATCTGTTTTTTATTTCTTTCAATCTTCCTTTGCATTCCTAGTTTAAATATTACTTAATCATGATGCTTTATCCTATTGATAGATTGCAAGTTTGAATTTATTAGTGTTTTGTTAAGCATTTTTGTGTCTGCTCTTTGGGAATATTTGTCTGTAGTTTTCATGTAGACTTTGGTTTTGGCATCAGATGAGGCCTTGTAGAATGATTTGGGTGGAATTTCCTCTTCCTTTTTGAGTGGAGTTTTATAGAATTGGTACTACTACAGGTTGACTATTTATCTAAAATAAGGAACCAGCGGTGTTTCTAATTTTGAATTTTTTAAATTTGGAATTTTGGTGTATATGTGGGACCCACATCTATAGTGGAAATTCATTTGCTTCAGATATACCTTATACTCATATCTTGAAGGTAATTTTATACAAATTTACCTGAAACAAATTTTCACACATGAGATTAGATGTGGAATTTTCTACTTGTGCCACCATGCCGGTGCTCAAAGAGGTTTAGATTTTTGAGCATTTCAGATTTTATAGTTTTAGATTAGGGATCCCAATTTGTATTTCTTTCTTAGGTATTTGATAGAATTCAACAGTGAATCCTCTAGAGTTTTATTAGTGAAAAGTTTTTAATAATGTATTCAGCTTTTTACATAGATAAAGGAATATTCTAGTTATTTCTTATTGAGTGAGCTTTGGTAGTTATGTGTCTTTGAAGAAAATATGTTCATTTCATTTAAATTATCAAATTTTTGGTATACCTTTAGGATTGTTAATGTTCACAAAATTTCCTATTAGCCTTTTAATATTATTAAGTTCTATAGTGATGATCCTTTTTTCATCCATGTACTGGTGTTTTATATTGTCTCCAATTTTCTTTTGTAAATCAACAGTCCAGCTATTAATCCAGCTAATTCTTCTGACCTAATAAAAACAGCCTTTGATTTCTGTTTATTTCCTGTTTGCTTTCTGTTTGATTCATTTGCACTCCTGCTTTCCTCTGCTTGCTTTGGATTTAATATTCTCTCTACCCTTACCCTTGTCCTCACCTTCCCCTTCCTCCCTCTTTAGTTTCATAAGGTTGAACCTTGGGAAATTGGAGGTTTTTTTATTCTTTTCTAATATATGCAGTTAATTCTATATTTTTCTTTTATTCTCTGCCTTAACTGAATATCAAGAATTTTGATATATTGATATTGCATTTTCATTTTTGTTAGATTTAAAATATTTTCTAATATCTACCCCCATTTTTGGTGAGGGTAACGGGCACTGAACTCAAGGGCGCTTGATATTGAGCAACATCCCCAGCTCTATTTTGTATTTTGTATTTTATTTAGCGACAGGGTCTCACTGAGTTGCTTAATGCCTCACTTTTGCTGAGACTGGCTTTGAACTCATGATCCTCCTGCGTTAGCCTCCCAAGCAGCTGGGATTACAATTGTGTGCCACTGTACCCGGCTACCTTGTTGTTTTTTTTACCTTTGATTCATGGATTATTTAGAAGCATATTCTTTTATTTCCAAATATTTGGAAAAAGATACATTTCCAGTTACATTTTTGTTACTGATTGCTTCTTTAATATTATCTTTTATAGTAATATATGATTCGATATATGACTTCAGTCATTTTTATTTTGTTTAGATTTGTTTTATGACCCAGAATAAGGTATGCTTGATGAGTGTTCAGCGCATAGTTGAAAAGACTGTTCATCCATTTGTTGAATATTCTAAAGATGTTAATTAGCTCACATTGATTGGTAGTACTTTTCAGGTCTTTTATATACTTACTGATTTGGGGGTGCAAAGGAGTCTACTTTTCTATTAGTTACTGCAATGAGTCTTGAAGTGTGCATCTATTATGGATTTATTATTTCATCTTTTCTTTGTATTAAATTTACTTTTGTATTTTGAAACCCTGTTATTAGGGGCATATACCTTTAGGATTGTTAATGTCTTTTGGTCGATGGACTATTACTATGAAGTTTTTTTCTTAGCCTTTGATTATAGTCTTCGTTTTAAAATCTGCCTTGTCTGACTTTGGTTGTTCCAGTTCTTTAAAAATTGTTTGTGTGTTCTCTCTTTCCATCCTTTTACTATTAACTTATCTATCTGACTATACTAAATGTGGAATATGCCTGGGTCTTGGCTTTTATCTAATGTTTGCCAGAGTTTTAGACCATTTTGATGAGGTTGAATTTACATCTATCATGTTGCTATTTGTTTGTGTTTTTCATATTGCTTTTGTTTTTATCCTTTCCTGTTTATAAAATAATTAATTTTGTTTAAACTTTATCTCCTTTATTATATATTTATTGTAAAAATGTGTCAGTGATTGCTTTACAATTTATAATGTGTATCTTTAACATATTGAAATCTGTCTTCCATTCTTCCCTTCTAACCTTTCTGCTGTGATTGTCATATGTTTTATTTGGATGTATTATAAACTTCACAATACATTGTTATTGTTTTTGCTTTCTAGACTTTTGTTTTTTAAAGAAATTTAAACATTTTAAAAAACATCTTTTATATTTATCTTCATCTTCACTCTTTGTAGCATTCTTCATTTCTTTGTATAGATTCAGATTTCATTTGTGTCATTTGTTATACTTTTATCATTTCTTATACATATTGGATAGCAATGAATTGTCTTAGCACTTTTCCATATGAAAAAAAAGATTGATTTCATCTTATTACTGAAATATATTTTGATTGGCAATGGAATGTTGGATTGGCTTTTTTTTTTTTTTTTTTTCAGGACTTTCAAGGTGTGTTCCGCAGTGGTTTGGCATGCCTATGTTTTTCAATTTTTATTTTTTCTATTTAGTTATACATGACATGGAATGCATTTTGATTCATTGTACATTAATGGAGCACAACTATTCATTTCACTGGTTGTATACGATATAGAGTCCATACCATTCATGTGATCCTACAAGTACTTAGGTTAATGATGTCAATTTCATTCCACCATCTTTCCCAGCCTCTGCCTCTTTCCTTCGCCTCACTCCCCTCTGCCCTATCCAAAGTTCCTCTATTCATCCCCCCTTCTCTGTTACGGATCAGCATCCACATATCAGAGAAAACATTTGGCCCTCAGTTTTTTGGGATTGGCTTATTTTGCTTAGCATGATATTCTCCAACTCCATCCATTTACCTGCAAATGCCATCATTTTATTCTCCTTTAAGGATGAGTAATATTCCATTGTGTTGGCATGCATACTTTCTACCATGCTGCTGCTGATGTAATTTTTGTTGTTCTTATTTTATTCTCTTTTTTTTTCTCCTTCTGGGTCATATGGTTTTTGTTCTCCCTGCCCTAAGTGGCAGTGTTCCTTTTCCTGGGACTATGAGTAAGAGCTGCCTTCTTTCCAGGTCTAGACAGCTCATTACTTTGTAAAAGTTCAGGCACAAACAGCTCTGTTTTCGCTCCTCCTAAGAGGCATGAGATTTTTTTTCTCCAGACAGGGTATCATTCTTTTTTAGTGACTTATTTTCAGTGTGTTTTCTGGTATATGTTATAGAGCAGTACATTTAACACATGTGAGTAATTTACAAATTAATGTGTATATATAGGGGCATATGTTGAACAATTTTACTGGTCAGAGTATATTGTCAGAAGAGTTTGAAGGTTACTGCTTTAGAGGGCATGAACTAACAACTCTAGTTCACATTGTGTGATATTCTCCAGTTCCATCTATTTACTGGCAAATGTAATCATTTCATTCTTCTTTATGGCTGAGTAATATTCCACTGTGTATATATAGCACATTTTCTTTATCCATTCATTTGTTGAAGGGCACCTAGGTTGGTTCCATAATTTTGCTACTGTGAGTTGAGCTGCTATAAACATTGATGTGGCTGTGTCACTGTAGTATGCTGATTTTAGGCCCTTTGGGTATAAACCAAGTAGTGGGATAGGTGGTCAAATGGTGGTTCTATTCCAAGATTTCTGAGGAATCTCCATATTGCTTTCCAGGGTGGTTGCACCAATTTGCAGTCCCATCAGCAGTGTAAGAGTACTTTTTCCCCACATCCTTGCCAACATTTATTGTTGCTTGTATTCTTGATAATTGCCATTCTGACTGGAGTGAGAAATTTTATCTCTTACAGTTGCTTCTGAACATTTTTTTAAAAAATTCATTTTTGGCTGATACATAGAAACATAAAAATTGCACATATTAGTGGAGTACCATTATTTTCAAATAATTATACAATAATAATTATTACACATTAATATTAATATCTATTTTAATATTAATTAGATGTTAATTATTTATATCAATATATATTTTAATATTAGATGTTATTTATTAGATATTTTAAGTACATGTATGCTTAAAAGTTGAGTAGTCTTAAACCCATATCTCTCACCATGCACGAAACTAAACTCAAAGTGGATCAAGGATCTCGGAATCAGACCAGAGATCTTGCATCTTATAGAAGAAAAAGTAGGTCCAGAGCTTCAACATGTCGGCTTAGGACCAGACTTCCTCAACAGGACTCCCATAGCACAAGAAATAAAAGCAAGAATCAATAACTGGGATAGATTCAAACTAAAAAGCTTTCTCTCAGCAAAGGAAACTATCAGCAATGCGAAGAAAGAACCTACAGAGTGGGAGAAAATCTTTGCCAATCATACTTTAGATAGAGCACTAATCTCCAGAATGTATAAAGAACTCAAAAAACTCTACACCAAGAATGCAAATAATCCAATTGACAAATGGGCTAAGGAAATGAATAGACACTTCACAGAAGAAGATTTACAAGCAATCAACAAACCTGGAAAAATGTTCAACATCTCTAGTAATAAGAGAAATGCAAATCAAAACCACCCTAAGATTCCATCTCACCCCAATTAGAATGGCGATTATCAAGAATACAAGCAACAACAGGTGTTGGCGAGGATGTGGGGAGAAAGGTACACTCATACATTGCTGGTGGGGCTGCAAATTAGTGCAGCCACTCTGGAAAGCAGTGTGGAGACTCCTTAGAAAACTTGGAATGGAACCACCATTTGACCCAGCTATCCCACTCCTTGCCCTATACCCAGGGGACTTAAAGTCAGCATACTATAGAGATACAGCCACATCAATGTTCATTGCTGCTCAGTTCACAATAGCCAGATTGTGGAACCAACCTAGATGTCCTTCAATTGATGAATGGATAAAGAAACTGTGGTATATATATATATACAATGGAATATTACTCAGCCATGAAGAATGATAAAATTATGGCATTTGCAGGCAAATGGATGAAACTGGAGAATATCATGCTAAGTGAGATAAGCCAATCTCAAAAATCCAAAGGACGAATGATATTGCTAATAAGTGGATGATGACACATAATGGGGGGTGGGAGGGGTTATGTTAGGGTTAGAGTTAGGGTTAGGGAGGGGGGCAAGAATGGGGGAAGGAAGGACTGTATAGAGGGAAAAGAGGGGTGGGAGGGGTGGGGGTGAAGGGAAAAAAAATAACAGAATGAATCAAACAACATTACCCTATGTAAATTTATGATTACACAAATGGTACGGCTTTACTCCATGTACAAACAGAGAAACAACATGTATCCCATTTGTTTACAATAAAAAAAAAAGGTTGAGGTAGTCTTTATAGACCCTTATTTATTTTAATTCCTTTTTAAAAATGTAAATGAAAAATGCCTTTTTCTTTTTAGGACTGTGAGGATATGGGAAGTTGAAAATCCAAGGAAGCAAAAAAGTGTGTTTAAACCACGGACAATGCAGGGTAAAAAAGTCATTCCTACAACATGCACATATAGTAGAGATGGAAACCTCATAGCAGCTGCCTGCCAGAACGGAAGCATACAGATCTGGGATCGCAATTTAACTGTAAGTCAAGGACATTTAAACCTTTTGGTAGATGACAGCTACCTTAGAAAGACAAACATCATGTTAAAATATTATGAAGGTCAATTTCCTGAGTTTAGACCTAATTTAAACTTCAGTGTTAGTTGATCAAACATTGGAAGTTTTGCTGTAAACAGCATTTCAGCAAATATTCCTGTTCAGTATTTTCCACTGTGTGTTAGATTCCAATTTTAAAATAAATTCATTCTTTTGGTATAAAATTTGAAAAACACAATCCAATCATTATATAACATCATGATGTATTTGATTTTGAAATTCAGTGAAGAGTTTGACAGTCATATAAAATAAGACTTAAGTAGAAAACTAGAAAATACCCTTTCAAAGATGTAAGAAAACCACAAAAAGTCCAAGATCATCCATCAATTGTGCAATTATTTCAGTAGAAATTAAAAAAATATTTTTTTTTAATATTCAGTGTTATTCCATTTCAGCAGGTTTCAGGTTTTCCCTATACAGTTTTAGATCATTGCTAGAATAAATATATTTTGAAATTAAAAGGAATTTTAAAATTTGTAGAAATAATGAACATGAAAACCTTTGATTAAGTCTGTGAATTACCAATGACCTTTATAGAGATGGTAAAATGAGAATATTTGAAAAGTAAATTGAGTCTAGATTACAAATCTTTTTTAAAAAATGTTTTAATTTTTTTAGTTTGTAGATGGACACAATACCTTTATTTTATTTATTTATTTTTAATATGGTGCTGAGGATCAAACCTAGTGCCTCACACGTGCTAGGCAAGTGCTTTACCACTGGGCTACAACCCCAGCCCCAAATTACCAATCTTAAGATAAAATTCTACACAAATGTTATAATACAGTTTGGACTCTTTGTTTTAATAAAAAGATCTGGTGTATTATTAGTTCAATAATTATTTTGTTCACTGGGTAGTACTATATACCCTGCACTATCCTACGTAGTGAGGGTATGTATCAAAAATTCCTGCCCTCATGGAGTTTACATTCTAGTTTTTTTTTTTTTTTAATTTTTGTACAAATTTTATTATGTTCAACTTTATCCTTCAGACACTTGGCAGTTTGAATCGGACTTCAGGAAGCAAAGTTCTCTTTTTAGACAGTTAAAGTCATTTGTATTGGAATAAAGTAAAAAGTAATGATAGAGGGAAAAATTCATGCTGATAATGCTGGAAATATCTGTGGCATTTTCTGTTTGTCAGATCTTTTCATTTCTGTTTTCATCCCCACTGTAAACCCCATAAAGATTCATAACAGCACAGAGATTTTAAAAGTCCTTTGAATTGTAAACTGAGTTCTAACCAGGCAGTAAATTTTTTAGTTACTGGCTTTCATCGTCTCTGGGAGCAGTTGATTTAAATATAGAAATTCTAAAACATACAGTTTTCTGGTGTAGCTTTAGTAGTAGTATTTTTGGCATAGGGCATATATGTGTGCATTCTCTTAGAACCCACATATTTTTATAATGTTGAGTATAGATAGGTTTTAGAAATTGATTGGTCTTGTATAATGAGTTATTTCCTAGTTCCAGTTTTGTGGAGGACAAATAATATGAATGTCACTTTAAAAAAAAAAATCCTAAGCCATTCTGCTAATCACAATCTTTAATTCTTTTCTTAGAGTTCAGTAAAACATGAATGTATAGGTTACTATACTATATCCCATTCGTTGTACTTTATTTGTATTTTTACATTTGCATATTAATGTGTATCAACTGAAATCAAACTGAGAAGAAAAATCTTGTCAGCAGGAAATACCACTTGATTTATTTCAAGTAAAATCTACAGGTAAATGCTAAAACTGAAGAAAGAGAGCCCAATAGCAAGCAGCAGCTTTTCCACACAGGAGCAAAAGGGTAGCTTATGGTTAATACATGTTTTGTGATGATTAAGTAAAACTGTTGTAATTGTCACATTTAATCATAGAATTCTTATTTGACCAACCTGAATTTTAACAGATCAAATGATATAAATACCTGTGTTCTCCAGACCTACCTTTACATTAGAATTATGAAGACCAGTATGCTACCTAGCCACATTTGACTATTTAAATTTTCATTAATTAAAATAAAGTATCATTCAAGCATCAGTTCCTCCTTCACTATGCCCACTTTTCAAATGCCTTAGCTCCCTGGGAGACTAACAACTACTTATTAGATAACATAGGTATAAAACATTCCTATCACAGTTCTGTTGGACACTGCTGCTCAAGAGGAATGGTGGTTTGCCAGGGTCCCTTTTATTCTTATGATGATGGCCTGCCTTTCTGTTTGAGAAGGCCTCCTGTGAGGTGCTGTTGTTCTGCACTGCCTCCTTGGTTCTCCATTTCTCCCTCCTCAGTGTGATATTCACAAGCTAAGAGGTCAGTACCTGGTTGGAGTGAGGGGAGGAAGAGACAGAATAGGGGGAGGTGACATTAGAGAGGTGACAGGATGCACCCTGACTCAGGGCCTTTGCACATTGTTGAACCCTTTAGTGCACAGCTTTTTTCTCCCAGATAGTCACCTGACTTTTCTTTGACCTCTTTCACCTCTTTGCTCCTCAGCAAGGCCTTCTCTGACCAGACCCTATTTAAAATGGCAACCTTCTCCCCACCAGAGGACTCTCTGTGCCTCTTTTTTTTTTTTTTTTTTTTTTTTTTTTAGTGCTGATTACCATCTGATGCATGCGGTACTAAATATTCCACCTCTTTATTGACTGCCCAAGAAAAATGATTGTTTTTGCTCCTTGCCAAATCCCCAGAGCAAAGAGCAATGCCTCATACGCGGATGACATTCATTCATTCATTTTATGCTACTGTTTTTTAACATCTTCTGACTTTGTTGAATGAATGAATGAATCCATGTATTCTAAAAAAGTATCATAAAATGAGATGGTCAGTTTCTTTCAGAAGATGTTAAAAATAGCATAAGAAACTATCCTAGTTTTGTGAAAATAGATAGAGATGTATGTGTATTGTGGTTAGGGGAGAAGAAACACACTGGGGTAAGTTTGGATATATTTTTAATGATATGTAAATATATAATACATATGTACTACATATTTGACTGATTTTGGATTATGGGTGAATTTTAAAAATGATTTTTGTGTCTCAAGTATAATTTCTGAGTCTTAAAATAATTCAGCATATATTGTCCTATGAATACTTAATGACCTCTTCACTTCATATAAAAATACCTATAAAATCCATTCCTTTTTTTTCCCCTTTTTATGGGCTCTTTTTACTTACACATAAGGATTAATTGAGACATAATTATAAAATCATGAAGTATAATTTGTTCTAATTCAGTCCCAAGTACTTCCCCGTAACCCTTCCCTTCTTCCTCCCCTCTTCCCTTCCATCTACTCTACTGATTTTTATGCTGTTTACTTTTAGTTTTTTTCTTTAATAGCATATGTGAATGTACATGATGGTGAGATTTACTGTGGTATATTTATATATGTACCTAGGAAAGTTAGGTCAGATTAATTTCACTGTTCTTTCCTCCCATCCCATTCAATCCCCTTCATCTTCTCCACTGATCTTTCTTCTATTTTGTTTTACATTCCCCCCACACTTATTTTGGATTAACTTCTGCATATCAGAGAAAACATTCAACCTTTGCCTTTTGGGGACTGACTTATTTTACTTAGTATAGTGGTCTCCAGATCCATCCATTTTATTGGCAAATGTCATGCCATTCTTTTTTTCTATACCTTTATTTTATTCACTTATTAATTTTTATGTGGTGCTGAGGATAGAACCCAGTGTCTCACAGGTGCTAGGCAAGCATTCTACCTTTGAGTTAAAAACCCATTCTCTGTCATTCTTCTTTATGACTGAGTATACCCCACTGTGTATATACCACGTTTTCTTTATCCAGTCATCTGTTGATGGACACCTAGGTTGTTTACTTAACTTAGCTAGTGTAATTTGAACTGCTATGAACATTGATGTGGCTGCATCATTGTAGTATGCTTATTTTAAGACGTTTGGGTATATGCTGAGGAGTGAGATAACTGAGTCAAATGGTGGTTCCATTCCAAGTTCTCTGAGGAATCTCCATACTGTTTTTCAGAGTGGTTGCACCAATTCGCAGTCTTACCAGCAATATATGAGTGTACCTTTCCCCCCACATCATTCCCAACATTTATTGTTACTTATAATCTTGACAGTTGCCATTCTGACTACAGTGAGATGAAATCTCAATGTAGTTTTAATTTGCATATCTCTAATTGCTAGGAATGTTGAACATTTTTTATATATTTGTTGACCATTTATATTTATTTATTATAAAATATTTTTGTTATTAATGGACCTTTATTTTATTTATTTATTTATATGTGGTGCTGAGAATTGAACTCAATGCCTCGCACATGCTAGGCAAGTGCTCTACCACTGAGCTACAACCACAGTCCCTGTATTTATTTTTTTGAGAAGTGTCTGTTTAGTTCCTTTGTCCATTTATTGATTGGATTATTTTTGTATGCGTGTTAAGTTTTTTGAAAGACTATTCTTGTAGCTCAAGCTAATGCCTTCCTTTTTTTCACAAAAACTGATCACTTAATAATAGTTCACAACTTCTACTCCATAATGTGTTCAAGTTAAAGTAGCACAATATTGACTATAAAGTAGGAGAGTACTAGTAAGTTATAGCAGGAAAAACTATTTTATCTAAAACTTTAAAAATACCCAACGATTTAGAAAATGTTGACAAGTCTATTTTATAACATAATAACATAAATGACAAAAGACATATAATTACAGTATACATTTCTTTGGACTGTCTGTTAGTCCATCCTGAGTTTCCTAAGCTCTACATACATTATTTTTTTTAATTTATGAAATGAGGACTTGATCCCCACCTTATCAGGTTATTGTGAAGATTATCTTAGATAATGTATTTTAGGTACTAGGACAGGACAGGCCTCTAGAAACTGTTGTCTTCCTTCTTTATCTTTTTATAGTTCTTGTAGAATTTTGAAGTTAGAACTCAGGATACTGTTTACCTTTGGCTTTGAAAGTTTTATGAATCTGAATTTGACAGGCTACTTGGTGACTGAAGGTGTGGTTTAGCAAGATAAGAATGTAGGTGTCTTGCTTCAACTAGTCATCCACTGTATGAAAATACAACCACCATCAATTAATTGGGATGCTGTGGACCAAATTTTTAGTTATGCTTGAATTGATACATGAATTAGAATTAAGTTTTGCAAGTATTCAAGAGAAAACATCTGTCATAGAAACTGTTCCATAGTGTTTTTGTCATGCATGTTTTTCAGTGATTACTTTTCAAAATGTTATGTCATTGACTCAAAACACAAAGAGTCATCAAAATTATTCAAAATTACTTGCAGGCTCTAAACTTAAGTTCTAATCTATTAATTATTTTAATGAAAGCTATAAAGTTTTTTTTTTTATAATATCCCTATAAAGTATTATATACTGTTAGAAGCAACATCTAATACTGGCTTTTGAAAAAGTTAAAAAGTTTTTTTTTTTTAAATATAGATGGTTTTTATCCTTGTTCCTTGATGTTTTACTGAAAGTCTTTGAATTTAAGAAGTCCTGTAAAACACGGTAATTTACCACATTTATTAAACCTTAATCCCTCCTGAAACCCCACTGAAATGGCAAGGAAAGCATATTTTAAAGCAGAAACCCACATGGGCAAGGAGAATTAGAGAGATGACAGCAGAAAAAAAGAGGCTAAGACACATATGGATTCTGGAAACCAGATACATGAATGGTAACTGACTTTAGAGCTAACTAGAGAAAACTGAGACCTTAGTCATGGAGGAAGCCTGTGAGAGATTCACGCAGAACTGTATTCCTTCCCCCTTCCTCTGTTTTTCTTATCATTATTGCTTTTATTGAGTATTTACCACGGTTCAGGCAATTAACACTTTATGTGTAATATATCACTTAATCCTTACAATGGTCCTATGATGTAAATACTGTTACTGTCATTTACAGAAGAGTAAACAGACACACAGAGATTGAGTTACCTACCCAGTATTATTTAGTAAGTGGTATAACTGGGGTTTAATCCTGCTCAGTCTGGTTCAGGAGCCTATGCCAAAAGTCAAAAAATAAGGCTCATGCACAAAATGTAGTCCACTATTGTTTTTGTATCACTTGCAAGCTGAAAATGAATTTTGCATTTTTAAATTGTTGTATTATATTTCTATGACTGCTATAACAAATTACCACAAATTTAGTGATTTAAAAGAATACAAATGAATTATTTTACAGCTCTGTAGGTGAGAAGTCTCATTGGGGTAAAATTAGGGTGTTGGTAGGGCTGTGTTCCTTTTGGGATCCTCCAGAGAAGAATACTTTACCTTGCTCTTTCAACTGCCAGAGGCCACCCCTGTTCCTTGGCTAATGGGCCTCTTACTCCATGTTAAAGTCCAGCAGCAGTGGGTTGAGTCCTCTTCACATTTCAACACCATGATCTTTTTTTCTACTCCCCTTTGTCACTTTTAAAAGACTCTTGTGATTATATTGAACATCCTTGGATAATCTATGATAATCTCCCTATTTTAGAGTGAACTGATGAGCAATGTTAATTCAATTTGAAACCTTATTTCTTCTTTGCCACATGAGGTAATATATTGACAGATTCCAGGGAGTAGCATGTGAAGATCTTTGGAGGTGTTGTTCTCTCAAGATGTTTTAAAAAATCGAAATAAGAAAAATATTTCATAAATTATGTGTACTTCAAATTTCAGTGTTCAAGAAGAAAGTATTAGAACAACCTCAGTCATTCATTTGTTTATTTCTGTGACTGCTTTTGCACTACAATAGCAGAATTGAATAGTTGCAATGGAGTATAAGACCCTCAATTTACTATCTGGCCTTTAATAGAAAAAGATCATGACCCTTGGCATAGTGTTTCTAACCTGCTTTTCAGTGCCTTACTCTTAAATTTTAATGAACAAACAAGTGTCGCCTGACACTGTAGCATAAAATATAGAGACTAAAGCAAACAGATAAAGTAACTCAAAGCAGAGGGAGAGAATGTGGAAAATGGAAGAAATTCTCCAGGAAAATCCCCATCTATAATTAATAGTCTCAGGAAAAAAAAAACTAGTACTACAAAGAAGCTACAGCAGAATACTGTTAAAAATGTGAAAATTTAGAAATCAAGAAAGAACTCTTGGAAAACAGATTATAGCAGGGGGGGGGAAGTACATAGGAATATTGACATCTCCTAAAATGTAGATATAAATATAGTGAAGGAAATATCCTATAAAGTAGAATAAAAGACAGTAGGAGAGACAAAATAGATTTAAATGGTCAATTCAGGGGTCAATACTTGGAAAGTTCTAGAAAGAAAATATGTGGGGGCAGGAAGATAGAATTAGGTAAGAAATAGCTACCGAATCTGTCTCAGAACTAAAAAAAACATGACTTTCCAGATGGGAAGGATTCATCTGGAAAATATGAAACAGACTTACACTAAACCTTGCATCATATTTCAGAATACCAGGGTGTAGAGAAGATCCCACAAACTCACAGAGCAATAATAAAATAGGAAACATAACAGAATAATAATGGGGCCATGTAATTTAGGGTGTTGGTAATACAGTTGCTCAAATGTAATACCAGGAACTTAGCTATTAGAGAGGGAAACAAAGAACAGGAGGGTCTGACAGATGGAAAGTAGAGAGAATCATCATTCATTTCACAGACAGTGTTAAGCACCATCTCTGGTCCAAGTACTGTTCTAGGTACTGGGATATCAGTTAAGGAAGCAGAGACCCTGTACATTGCTTTGAAAGACCCTGAATTACTAGAAAATTGGTGTTTTGTCTCCTGATAAGAAGATATTATTCAATCTATTTTAGTATTTTCAAGAATGAAACAAGGTTTTCTCAGCACTAAATTCACCTTTTTTTCTGTCCTTGTTCCCCTTATTAATGCTATTGTTCTTTGAAACAGCCTCTTTTCCTGCTAACTCTTGTTCTAAGTCCAGGTCCCCTAGGTAGCCCTGATCTACCCTTTTGTTCTTAGAGTTCTCAGCTGCCTTCTCCACAGCCTAAGCTTGCTGTACCAAAACACTCTCCACATCGTTTTTAGAACTCACTCTTCCTTTTGACATTGTTATTCTTCTTAATTTTTTTCTATTTAGGCTTTGAAATATTTTATACTTCCTGTAACCAGTAGCAGTCTTACTAATTCTGTTTTTGTTCCCTTAAATCTTCCCCTTTGAGTTCATCTCTCTTGCCTTCACTCTGCTCTCCACATCTCTAACCTGTGTAGTTGGATATCCTCCCCCTTCTCTGTCCGTCCCCTGTGATATACCTAGCTCCAGTTTAAATTCTGTTAAATGCAGCACTTAAGCTTCAGTGCTTACCACATACCATAAAATAGAATCAAGTTCACCTTTTCTCAAACTTATTTCTTCGGGCTTTTCATTTATTCTTTATCTACTCTTTGAATATCTTCTATGACTTTATGTATACATAGAAAACTTCATTTTTTAACCAGGCTTGATTATACTGTTTCCTTATAATCTTCCTTCAGTTTATTTCTTTGATGCCTCTCCTAGTATTACCACTGTGCCTTACATGCCTCTCCTGTAAGCCCCCAACTGATGGTGGGTGGAAGTCCCATCTGTTGAAGAAAGCCAGATCAGATTTCATGCCCTCCATGGCTCTTGAACAGTCAGAATTATAGGTGTGCAATTTACTGGTAAATAGTACACTTTGAATGGGTGAATTTTGTCATATTAAAATATACTTTAATAAAGGTGATTAAAAGAGAATGATCCATATTTTGGATTATACTTTTTCAAAACTGCACATACACAAACTTTTAACTCTGAGTTCTCTTACCACTGGAATATGGGAATTGATAAGGTAAATAATCTTTTGCCTTGCCTAAGTTGGCTAATGACAAACATTTATTTATGTGTCACTGTTGGCAACTTTAGGACAAGGATTTTTTTCTTCTTTATCTTTGGATTTGTTGGTGTGCAAAACATATGTAGTAGTGACTTAATAAATATTTGTTGAATTAAAATTCAATGGCTTCCATACCTGCACTCTAGGTATTTTAATTATGTCCAAAAAATTCTCATTTTCAGGATCTAATTTTGATATATAGACCTTGTACAGTTTCCTTAAAAAGGCAAAACTTATGCATACCCTGGATACATAGATATTAATAATGTAGAGAAGGAAAAAAATGTAACTGATGAAACTGTGGAAAAAAGCTTAGATATTATATACTAATTAAAGTTGCTTGAGGAATGCTGAAAACAAAATTGAACTAATGGGTATTTGCTTATAAGTATTTTTAAAATGTGACCCTAAAATATTTCAAAGTTAGAAGAATTAGAATGTATATGATAGGAAATAGCTATATATGGTAGGAATAGAAAATGTCCAAGGATATTTATAGATGTATGTTTATATTTAGGACAGAAAAAGTAGAAATTACTCATGAACCAAAAACTCCAGTTTAAAATATGTGGGTAAAATAAAAATATCTGGATAGGAGATATGGCTATGGAATCAAATATATAAACATTATAAATAAGCAGTTAGTATAATCTTATGTTTTCATTATGTTGAATAAAGAGGTAGAAGGGATTATATAGATTCAAAAGATGTAATTCTTTGTCACTTTGGTGACTCGAATTTAGGCAAAATATAAAAATTAAAATATATTTCAAAAGGTTAGACTTTTTATCTGCATTTTGTATAATCATGATTAGAGACAGTCATTTGAGAACTCTGTCTTCATTTCTTTAGACTGTGTCTCCAAGATATAGCTCATGATTTCCTCTGAAAATCTGGCCCCAAGTTTTGTCCTATTTAATGACCACAAAGAAAGTTAATCTTGACTAATTTTTTCTGATTGTGAAAGTAACGCATATTTATTTCTTACAAAATTCATCTAAAAATAGGAAAGAATAAGTTGCCTGTAAGTACCCCATCCATAGAAGATCATTTCTAGATAATTTTCTGTACCCAGGTACAAGATATATGTGTCCTGCATGTGTATGTGTTTCAGTGTTTTAGGGTTTTAGTTAACCCTTGTTACTAGCACCCATCTTCCCTGCCTGGATTCTAAACGGATTGGGAAATAACACTGATCACTGAAGCATGATAGACAAAGACCAGATGGAGGAGGAGGAAAACCAGAAGTACACCCTGATCGGGTCCTGTCTGGTCCTGGCCAGGGCTGCCCCAGAAAGAGGAGACGGGGAAGAACAGAGAATTGCACCCTAAGGGCACCTTGCACCTAAGAAGGAAAAGCGACGAGCTGAGCCAAGCGTCAGTTGTTCTGCACACATTGGGATGGGGTGCTGTCAGATCAAATATGGCCCTGTGGGGTGTGTAAAGGAGTGTGGATGGACCTCTGAGGTCTGTGGGAAGTCATGGAGAGATGTGAGTAAATGAATGACAAGATTCAAGTTACATTTAGTAAGAAATCATTTTGGCTACTCGGCCTAGAGAATAACTAGTAAAGAGAGGCAGAAGCAGAGAGATTGGTTAGGGAAATTTCAGACATTAATTCCAGGTAATTTCCTAGGGTGGTGATGGAGGTGATATTTAGATTCTGAATAATTTTTGAACCTAAAGTTGACAAATTGGTATTTAACGTAAAGGTCATTTTTTCATAGTATTTTTAAATTATGCCTTTTTAGAGAGTTGTATATTGGTATAAAATAGAGAATTTAATTTGGGAAAGAATTACCTAAAACACATTTGTTCATCCCCTGTCATAGTGCCTCATTTTCTAATAGTAAGTAAGCTTTTGGAAAGTTGAGAATTTGGATTTTATGAAACAGGGGAAACATGCTTTTATTTTGTGCTATTTTAGTTAAGTTTGAGCAGTTAATTTTATTTTTATTAGTATTTTCTGTTGGTGTGCAACATGTGGTAAATATTCTCTAATCTTAAAAAGTGACAAAGAAAAAGACTTGGAATCTTACAAAACATGAGTGAAGTCCTCTGAAGTTGTCTGGGTCAGGCTGTTATGCTATCTAAAATGGTCAGACTCTCCGCAGGATGACTATAGTCTCTAGAAAGCCTATATATGGGTTGCCTCTCTCTAGTAGATGTATTTCCTAAGCCATGTTTCTCAGCTTCAGGACAGCTATGATTTATTTTGTAAGCTGATGAGGCCAAACATTACTGTTTCAACCATTATAAACAAAATAGTAAATGTTAAATGTTCATTTAATAGAGCCACTAGTAGGGTTTTTATATACAGAAAGAAAAGTCTGAGCCAAAATGTGGAACAGTTCTCTGGTCTGTGTGTATTCTTTTTTAACCCACTCTTTGATTCATTGCAACTGGAGAAGTGATGCAGCCAGTGATAATTTAGCTCCCAAATTCTTGGTGCTACAGTGAGTTCTTCCCATTTTGTTTTGCTTTGTTTCTCTCTGCTAATTACCCCAGGCTTTATAATTTACCACATTTCTTGAAACATGTCAGAAGGTTTTATTTTTGTATGTTAGACTCAAAGGGCATTACAAGATTTTGTTAAACTTCAGCACTTCAAAATATTTTTAGTATTTACCAGTTTTGTTCTTTTATCAGAGTTTTGTGGTTTTCACCCTTATACTACAAGGTAACCACGGGTCAAGTCTTTTTTTTTTTTTTTTTCCTTTTTTTTTTATTATTGTATACAAATGGGATACATGTTGTTTCTCTATTTGTACATAGAGTCAAGTCATACCATTTGTGTAATCATACGTTTACATAGGGCAGTGATGTTTGATTAGTTTTTTCCCTTCCACCCCACCCCTCCCACCCCTCTTTTCCCTCTATACAGTCCTTCTTTCCTTCATTCTTACCACTCTCCTTATCCCTAACCCTAAACCTAACCCTAAATCTAATTCTAACCCCTCCCACCCCCCATTATATGTCCTCATCTGCTTATCAGCGAGATCATTCGTCCTTTAGTTTTTTGAGATTGGCTTATCTCACTTAGCATGATATTCTCCAATTTCATCCATTTGCCTGCAAATGCCATAATTTTATCATTCTTCATTGCGGAGTAATATTCCATTGTATATATATGCCACAGTTTCTTTATCCATTCATCAACTGAAGGGCATCTAGGTTGGTTCCACAATCTGGCTATGGTGAATTGAGCAGCAATGAACATTGATGTGGCTGTATCTCTGTAGTATGCTGATTTTAAGTCCTTTGGGTATAGGCCAAGGAGTGGGATAGCTGGGTCAAATGGTGTTTCCATTCCAAGCTTTCTGAGGAATCTCCACACTGCTTTCCAGAGTGGCTGCACTAATTTGCAACCCCACCAGCAATGTATGAGTGTTCCTTTTTCACCACATCCTCGCCAACACCTATTGTTGCTTGTATTCTTGATAATCGCCATTCTAATTGGGGTGAGATGAAATCTTAGGGTAGTTTTGATTTGCATTTCCCTTATTACTAGGGATGTTGAACATTTTTTCATATATCTGGTGATTACTTGTACATCTTCTTCTGTGAAGGGTCTATTCATTTTCTTGGCCCATTTGTTGATTGGATTATTTGTATTCTTCGTGTAGAGTTTTTTGAGTTCTTTATAGATTCTGGAGATTAGCGCTCTATCTGAGGTATGGTTGGCAAAGATATTCTCCCACTCTGTAGGCTCTCTCTTCACATTTCTGATAGTTTCCTTTGCTGAGAGAAAGCTTTTTAGTTTGAATCTATCCCAGTTGTTGATTCTTGCTTTTATTTCTTGTGCTATGGGAGTCCTGT
The DNA here is from genome assembly GCF_902686445.1 of Sciurus carolinensis. Lineage (NCBI taxonomy): Eukaryota > Metazoa > Chordata > Mammalia > Rodentia > Sciuridae > Sciurus > Sciurus carolinensis. The sequence continues at coordinate 32,359,489 of NC_062218.1, forward strand.
TAAGGAAGTCTGATCCTAAGCCAACAAGTTGAGGATTTGGACCTACTTTTTCTTCTATAAGATGCAGGGTCTCTGGTCTGATTCCGAGGTCCTTGATCCATTTTGAGTTGAGTTTTGTGTAGGGTGAGAGATAGGGGTTTAATTTCATTCTGTTGCATATGGATTTCCAGTTTTCCCAGCACCATTTGTTGAAGAGGCTATCTTTTCTCCATTGCATATTTTTGGAACCTTTGTCTAGTATGAGAAAATTGTATTTATTTGGGTTTGTGTCCATGTCCTCTATTCTGTACCATTGATCTACCTGTCTATTTTGGTACCAATACCATGCCGTTTTTGTTACTATTGCTTTGTAGTAGAGTTGAAGATCTGGTATTGCAATACCCCCTGCTTTGCTCTTGCTACTGAGGATTGCTTTAGCTATTCTAGGTTTTTTATTCTTCCAGATGAATTTCATAATTGCTTGCTCTATTTCTGCAAGGTACATCATTGGGATTTTAATTGGAATTGCATTGAATCTGTATAGCACTTTAGGTAGTATAGCCATTTTGACAATATCAATTCTGCCTATCCAGGAACATGGGAGATCTTTCCATCTTCTAAGGTGCTCTTTAATTTCTTTCTTTAGTGTTCTGTAGTTCTCATTGTAGAGGTCTTTCACCTCTTTTGTGAGATTGATTCCCAAGTATTTTATTTTTTTCGATGCTATTGTGAATGGGGTAGTTTTCCTAATTTCTCTTTCTGAAGATTCATCACTTATGTATAAAAATGCATCGGATTTATGAGCATTGATCTTGTAACCTGCTACTTTACTGAATTCACTTATGAGTTCTAAAAGTTTTCTGGTAGAATTTCCAGGTTCCTCTAAATATATAATCATGTCATCAGCGAACAGGGATAGTTTGAGTTCTTCTTTTCCTATTCGTATCCCTTTAATTTCTTTGGTTTGTCTAATTGCTCTGGCTAGAGTCTCAAGGACGATGTTGAATAGAAGTGGTGAAAGAGGGCATCCCTGCCTTGTTCCAGTTTTTAGGGGGAACGCTTTCAGTTTTTCACCATTTAGAGTGATATTGGCCATGGGCTTAGCGTAGATGGCCTTTATAATGTTAAGGAATGTTCCCACTACCCCAATTTTTTCTAGTGTTTTGAGCATGAAGGGATGCTGTATTTTATCGAATGCTTTTTCTGCATCTATTGAAATAATCATGTGATTCTTAACTTTAAGTCTGTTGATATGGTGAATGACATTTATTGATTTCCGAATGTTGAACCAACCTTGCATCCCTGGGATAAAACCCACTTGATCGTGGTGCACTATCTTTTTAATATATATTTGTATGCGATTTGCTAAAATTTTGTTGAGAATTTTTGCGTCGATGTTCATTAAGGATATTGGTCTGAAATTTTCTTTCCTCGATGTGTCTCTGTCTGGTTTAGGTATCAGGGTGATATTGGCTTCATAGAACGAGTTTGGGAGGGTTCCCTCCTCTTCTATTTCATGGAATACTTTGAGGAGTATTGGAATGAGCTCTTCTTTAAAGGTTTTGTAGAACTCGGCTGAGAACCCATCTGGTCCCGGGCTTTTCTTTGTTGGTAGGCTTTTGATGACCTCTTCTATTTCATTGCTTGAAATTGGTTTATTTAAGTTGTGTATGTCCTCCTCGTTCAGTTTAGGTAATTCATATGTCTCTAGAAATTTGTTGATGTCTTTGAGGTTTTCTGTTTTGTTGGAGTATAGATTTTCAAAATAGCTTCTAATTATGTTTTGTATTTCACTCGTGTCTGTTGTGATGTTTCCTTGTTCATTCCGAATTTTAGTAATTTGAGTTTTCTCCCTCTTTCTCTTTGTTAGTGTGGCTAAGGGTTTATCAATTTTATTTATTTTTTCAAAGAACCAACTATTTATTTTGTTAATTTTTCCAATTGTTTCTTTTGTTTCGATTTCGTTGATTTCGGCTCTGATTTTAACTATTTCCTGTCTTCTACTACTTTTGGTATTGGTCTGCTCTTCTTTTTCTAGTGCTTTGAGCTGTAGTGTTAAGTCGTTTATTTGTTGATTTTTACTTCTTTTTTTGAATGCACCCCATGAAATAAATCTTCCTCTAAGTACTGCTTTCATAGTGTCCCAGAGATTTTGATATGATGTGTCTTTGTTCTCGTTTACTTCTAAGAATTTTTTTATTTCCCTCCTGATGACTTCTGTTATCCATTCATCATATAATAGTGTATTATTTAGTCTCCAAGTATTGGAGAAGTTTCTGTTTTTTATTCTGTCATTTATTTCTAATTTCAATCCATTATGATCTGATGGAGTACAAGGTAGTATCTCTATCTTCTTGTATTTGCTAACAGTAGCTTTGTGGCATAAAATATGGTCTATTTTAGAGAAGGATCCATGTGCTGCTGAGAAGAAAGTGTATTCGTTCTTTGTTGGATGGTATATTCTATATATGTCTGTTAAGTCTAAATTGCTGATTGTGTTGTTGAGATCTATAGTTTCTTTATTCAATTTTTGTTTGGACGATCTATGCAGTGGTGAGAGAGGTGTGTTAAAATCGCCTAGTATGATTGTGTTGTGGTCTATTTGATTTCTGGAATTGAGAAGGATTTGTTTGACGTACGTGGATGAGCCAATGTTTGGGGCATAGATATTTATGATTGTTAAGTCTTGCTGATTTATGCTTCCCTTAAGCAGCATGTAATGTCCTTCTTTATCCCTTCTGACTAGTTTTGGCTTGAAGTCCACATTATCTGAAATGAGGATGGATACTCCTTCTTTTTTGCTGTGTCTGTGTGCATGGTATGTTTTTCCCCATCCTTTCACCTTTAGTCTATGGGTATCTCTTTCTATGAGATGAGTCTCTTGCAGGCAGCATATTGTTGGATTTTTCTTTTTAATCCAATCTGTCAGTCTATGTCTTTTGATTGATGAGTTCAGGTCATTAATATTCAGGGTTATTATTGTGATATGATTTGTATTCCCAGTCATTTGACTCATATTTGTTTTTGACATGATTTGGTTTCTTCTTTATTTGGCTATTCCTTCAGGCTAGCGCCTCCTGTTGCTGATTTGCATCGTTGTTTTTCATCTCTTCCTCATGGTATATTTTGCTGAGAATGTTCTGTAATGTTGGCTTTCTTTTTGTAAATTCCTTTAGCTTTTGTTTATCATGGAAGGATCTTATTTCATTGTCAAATTTGAAGGTAAGTTTTGCTGGGTATAAGATTCTTGGTTGGCATCCATTTTCTTTCAGGGCTTGGTAAATGTTGTTCCATGCCCTTCTAGCTTTTAGGGTCTGGATTGAATAATCTGCTGATATTCTTATTGGTTTCCCTCTGAATGTAATTTGATTCTTTTCTCTCGTGGCCTTTAAAATTCTGTCTTTATTTTGTATGTTAGGTATTTTCATTATAATGTGCCTTGGTGGGGGTCTGTTGTAATTTTGTATGTTTGGAGTTCTATAAGCCTCTTGTACTTCGTTTTCCATTTCATTCTTCATATTTGGGAAATTTTCTGATATTATTTCATTGAATAGATTGTTCATTCCTTTGGTTTGTTTCTCTAAGCCTTCCTCAATCCCAATAATTCTTAAATTTGGCCTTTTCATGATATCCCATAATTCTTGTAGATTCTGTTCATGATTTCTTACCATCTTCTGTGTTTGTTCAACTTTGTTTTCAAGGTTAATTTTTTTTTCTTCAATATGTGAGGTTCTGTCTTCCAGGTGTTCTATCCTATTGATTATGCTTTCTATGGAGTTTTTAACTTGGTTTATTGTTTATTTCATTTCAAGGATTTCAGTTTGTTTTTTTTTCAGTATCTCTAACTCTTTATTGAAATGATCTCTTGTTTCCCGTATTTGGTCTTTTAACTGTTAATTGGTGCGATCATTTAATGCCTGCATTTGCTCTTTCATCTCCTCCTTCAATGCCTGCATTTGCTCTTTCATCTCCTCATTTGCTTCCCTGATCGTTTTAATTATGTACATTCTGAACTCCCTTTCTGACATTTCTTCTGCTGTGCTGTCATTGGGTTTTATTGATGTAGTATCTAGGTTTGTTTGGGACATATTTTTCCCTTGTTTTCTCATATTGGTCAGCTGTCAGTGGAACCCTGAGATATTGCAGATTTCCTCTATTGGCTTATAGTGTCCCTGTAGATTTCCAGTGTATCACCTCCCAGCCTTCAGTAGCCTGATGTCTTGGAGGAATCTGATAATGTAGTGCATCTGAAGAAAGCTGCCCCTAGCCTGCTACTGGTTCCAGGGTTTGGAGCTGGCTCTGTGCGGTAAGGCTATCACTGGAGGCCTGCACTGTGCAGCTGGCCGTGTGGGAGGAGCCCACCACCAGAGTGTGGAAGGCTACCTGGGGAAGACTCTAGCTGCCCTGCCCTGCTCTGATAAGCCACCCCTATCTGTGCCTGTTGCCTAGGCCAAGTTTTGCCCAGTGGGGGAAACTCACCCCGTGACTCTATTTTTGTCCAAGTCTCTCAAAGCCTCCCCTTCTTGAGTCCTGGGTTCTGGAGCAACTGGAGATGCAGTCTCCCTCCAGGCCGCCATCTTGGATCACCCCGTGGAAAGAGCCTGTGGCCGGAGTGGGCAGAGCCGCCTGAAGAGGTCTCTGGCTGTCCTGCCCTGATCCCAGAGGCTGCTTGCGGATTGAAGCTCTCCGTTGGTTCGGGGACTTGTGGCTGGCTCTATGTAGAAAGCCTCTCACTGAGCGGTCTGCTCCGAGAAACTAGCCTTGAAAGGCACCTCCCACCACAGGAGTCCAGGCTGCTTGGGGAAGTCTCTGGCAGCCTATCCTGGTCCCTGAAGCTGCTTGCGTGCCGGAGTACGCTGCGCTGGCTCCAGGACTTGGAGCTTGTTCTGGTCAGAAAGGCTCTCACTAGCGGGCCCGCTCCGAGAACCTGGAGAAGCTGGCTGTGTGGGCAGGGCCCACCGCCGTTGTGCGCAGGGCTGCCTGTGGAAGACTCTAGCTGCCCTGCCCTGCTCCGATAAGCCACCTCTATCTGGGCCAGCCACCCGGACCGAGCTTTACCCAGTGGGCAGACTCACCCGTGGCTCTATTTCAGTCTGAGTCTCTCAATGCCTCCCCTTCTTAACTCCTGGATTCTGGAGCGACTGGGGGTGCAGTCACCCTCTAGTCCGCCATCTTGGATTGCCCGGTTGAAAGATCAAGTCTTATTTCAGATGTATTTTTAAACTTATTGTCTAAATTTCTTTATAGTTAGTTATAGAATGGACAGTTCTCATGATGAGGGGTCTCATAAAGAACTTTCCTTTTTGTTGTCTGTTACTTTGGGTGGAAAATTGATGTTATACTGGTGTTCCTGGTACAAGTAGCTGAAGAGCCAAGCACCTCATTCATCATATGGTGATTCTTTAAAAAAAAAAAAAAATTCTTAAAAGCAGTTGCTATGTACTTTTCATCTGAAAATATAACAGAGAGAAAAGACTTACTTGCAAAGTTTTTTTTTAACCACAGAAAATTACATTTTTCATTGTGATCAGTTATATACGAGTCTTTGCACAGATTCAGATATGTAAAAGTGAAAAAAGTGGGAATGAGATGTAGATCAGTAGTAGAACTGTGTTTACAATGTGTAATATATTCAACACCAGCACCAAAATAAAAGCAAAAACAAGACAAAGAACCTTGAAGAAGTTTACCATAATAATTTCTAATCTTGCCACGTGCAATACATTTTGATATTTTTTAGTCCCCTGTATTCCATTTTAAACTGTCAATTATAATCTATTGAATTGATTTTATGACTTACTAATGAGTTAGAATAACAAATCTACAGCATGGCCCAAGTACAATCTCTTGCCAGCAGCCTTGTGAAATAGGGAGAACTAGTGTTAATCCTTTTAAATCATAGCTAAAGCCTACACTAAAAAAAAAAAAAAAAAAAAAGAAGTTGGGCTGGTAGTGGTGGCACTCACCTGTAAGCCCAGCCACTCAGGAGGCTAAGGCAGGAGGATTGCAAGTTTGAGGCCAGCTTGGACAACTGAGTGAGGCTTTGTCTCAAAATTAAAAAAAATAAAAAAATTAAAAGGCCTGGGTATGTAGCTTGGTGATAGAGCAGCCCCGGGTTAGTCCCTCGTACTACCAAAGAAAACAACATAGAACTTGGGATGAAGATTCAAAGACAGAAGAAACTGGGCATTAATGAAAAGAGATCAAGACTGAAGACACTTGAGTGTTTTGCATATATCACCTTACTACTTACTTCATTATTAAAAATGGACTTAAAAATTTCGAAGTGCACAATTCAGTGGTGTTTAGTGTATTCAGTGTTGTGCAACTACCAGCTCTCTTGTCTTAAACTGTTTCAGGAACCTATAGAAACATCCCATACCTAACCACTTACCATTCTTTGTCCCTTTATTCCTAAAAGAAACATTATAACAATAACAAACATAATATAAAATGTAGCAATTTTGAAAAATGCATCAAGAACAAAACAATTACAAATACCAGCTGGATATTACCATCAGCCAGTGTTCAGCCCCTGAGATTTTTCTGTGTTAAAAGGGGATATTAGCAAGTGTTATGAAGGTTTTTAAACACAAAATAGCACTAAATCAAGACCTTCTGCTTGGTATACTCAGAAGAATTAAAAGTGAATTTAAAAAAACCAAACCTTTTCACTGTGAGATTCACAGCTATTTAATACTGTTCTCTGTATCATCTAAACTATCTCAGTGCATATGAACTCATCCTTTTCTTTACTTCAGTATTAAAGGTATAGCAGTTCTATCCCTGGATCTTCTATAACTGCATCCCTGGAATTCAAGCGTGTGTGTTCTGCTAGTTATGGTTGATTGCAGTTTTCGTTGTTATCCTTGATTTTTTTTTTTTTTTTTTTTTTTTTTTTTTTTTTTTTTTTTTGCGGTGCTGGGTATCGAACCCAGGGCCTTATGCTTTCAAGACAAGCACTCTACCAACTGAGCTATATCCCCAGCCCTATCCTTGATTTTATAAAAAAAAAAAAAAAAAAAAAAAAAATCAAGTATTTGCCAAACAGCAAATTAGATGCTTTGAGAATTTTAAAGAAAAGATACAGCTCCTACTTTCAGGTAACATAAATCTTTGTCCTGAAAACGAATTTATGCATAATTAACACTAAAACTGGTAATAGCCAATAGACAAGTGTTGTGTTAAAAAAGTGCACTCATTTAAATTGTGTGGAACCTGTATAGTTTTTAAAATAGAAAATTTTAATATTAGCTAATATTATGAATATTCCAGACTTATGCAATGTAGCTTGTCTCTTCATCAAATTTCCCAGAGGTAACTCTGATGTGATAAAAAGAATACTTTCCCACACAAACCTTAGTTTCCTCACCCAAATAATAAGCTTCATTTCCACTGGATTATAAGGATCAAATAAGATAATCTTTGCCAAAGTGCACAGCCCAATGCCTGGTACTTAGCTGAAGGTCAATAAGTGTGCATTGAGTCACTCACATTTATATCCTTTGTTCTAATGTCACACCGAGCTTGACCAGAGAACTTATCACTTTCCAGTGCTACCTACCTCAGTGCTGGAAATGGCATTGATGATGGTAATACTAGTTAGTTATAATAATTATCATAGTAGCAGTTAATATTGCCCATCTGTTGTTCAGTGTGAATTATTCTAAATACTTTCAGAGTACTTACTTATTATACAGCTCTATGAAGTTTGTGTTCTTATTCTTGTTTTAAAGTTAAATGAACTGAGATTGAGTAATTTACCTAAGGGTACCATGGTAAGAGGTGAGTAGATCTGGGCTTTCTCTCAGGTGATCTGGCTCTAGAGCCTATACTTTTAACCATGATCTCTGGGGCGTTTTGGAAATAGGATCCCATTTATCTGCTCCAACTGAAGGCCTTGACAGCAAGGGAGAGTCTGAGGACTCATTTCCCTTTAGAAGTTGTTGAAAAACCAGGAAATGCATATTATCAAGGATCTGGTATACATAGAAAAATCCTACGTCTTCTGTGCTAACTCACAGAGAACCAGGTGAATGGGGGGTAGATGCAGGAGAGAAGGGAAAGGAGCATAGTAAGAAGTAGTAACAGTTAAGGAGAATTAAAATGGAATAAAGATTAAAGAAGAGAGATCAGTTCAAACTCAAGTAATTAGGTAAGAAGTGACCAAAGTCTTTTCCTTTAGCTGTATTTCCAAGTGCTATCACTTACACTAAATGTACTTCTAAATTTTACATATATTCCCTTAAGGAAAAACGAGTAACAAGTTCACATATATTGAAGGAAATAATCCATCCTGTATTGTATTTGTGTGTGATATATTTTATTACTGAGATAGTGAATCAAGATCTATAGAAATGGCATAAAATTAAGACATTTTGCTAAACTTAAGGGGCCATAGCATAAATGAAATTCTTTGTCATTGACTAGATCTAGTAGCCAGATGAAGTTTTGCTATTTTTATTTTTAAGCCTAGTAAGGTTTGCCTATAAACCATTTAGTAGCAAGACAAGCTTTCCAAATGCTCAGAGTTAAAACATATGGAGATACTAAAGATACTTGGATGGGGCTTGAATGTTTTCCCACACATAAAATGTGTGTCTCAAAGAAGAAAAAGATATTTTAGACATTTCACTGAAATATAATTTGAAGTTAAAGGAGGATACACAGTAGTTATTATTTTTATGTTGATAAATTAAGAATACTTTTGTTAGACAAGATGTGATAAGACAAACATATTCTCCATTTTATTCCTGTATCCACATTCTTAGAAAGTAGCTCTCTGGGTAGAAATCTGAATTGTACAGATGGTGCCTGACTCATGATAATTTGACTTAGTTTTTCTACTCTACTTGGTGTGAAAATGGTGTACATTCAGAAACTATACCTTGAATTTGGGATTTGATCTTTTCCTGAGCTAATTACATGTGATTTATGATAACATTCTCTCATGAGGTGTAGCTTTGGTTAGCCACGTGGTCAACAGGGTAAACAAGCCACATTTTATAGGGTACTGTGTTGCTGAACAATGAGGTTTGGTGGGTTTGTCATTATTGACTACATTTTTCACTTATTTTCAACTTATGGTAGGTTTATTGGGGTATAGCCTCAGCATAGGTTGAGGAGCATTTTGTATAGAGCTGCAGATATACAGAAATATACAGCTATGTGTGTATATTCAAGTTTGATAGTATCTGGTGGTTAGTGTGTGTAGGGGTGCCGGGGTAGCTCAGGCGCAGGTAAGGGCCATGGAGTCAAGATCCCCAGACTCCGGGAGTTGGGTGAAAGGAGGCTTGTGGTGAGCAGCCTGCAAACTCATTTATTGCAGGAATAGGTATACATTTTATAAGTTTCTTGCCCAATCACAAGTGTGCCACGGGGGATCAGACCACCAGATTCCTATACAGGTTCCCTTGGTAACACTGAGTCAACTTGGGGCAGATGTTTACTTTCCTAGGTAGGAGAAGTGGAATGCTCCTCTCGCGGGTTTACACACTTGAGACATTCAGTGCTGCCAGCCAAGAAGTAGGATTTCTCCCAACAAGTGTGAGGTTTCCCATTTACAAAGATAGACTCAGACCAAGTTTTGTTTTGTACTATAGGAGCATTTTTCAGCATTTAAACAATTAGTATATATTTTGTGATTTCCAATTGTCTAGAAGACTGTTAAGTTTTACTTTTTGTATTCTGTGTGTCACAAAAGCAGGGGATAGATTAAATGTGCTTTTTCAAACAGATCTCCATTTTTGCCCCACATAGTGATTTGCCCTTCCTGCCTCATGGTGCCTTTGGGATGGGATGCAAGAGTGATGCATGATCAGCCTTGCTTTTTTTTGTTGTTTTTGGATGATCATTTTTTGTTTGTTTGTTTTGTTTATATGGACGATAGATTGGAGGAAATTAAGGCAAGAGGCAGGGGATAAGTAAGAGGTACATGTGAGTCCAGTCCCAAATAAGAGGTGTGAGAACGTAGCCAAGTATGTGGAGTGAGAAGAGAGCACAGAGAGTGGGCTGAAGAGATTGAACCTGTGATGTGACTTGGTAAGTTTTGTATTTAAGGAGTGGGAGATGAGTGACTTATAGAGAAACTGGAGATCCAGGCCTCCTGTTAAGGTAGGAGATTTGCCTGTGCAAAGTGGAGGGAGAAGGGAAAACTTTAGATGTATTGAGTCATAAGATCTTTAGCTCCATATCCAACTCAGTTCAATAAGTACATGAATTAATTTACTAATTCATGGGACTTGTATCCGTGCCCATAAATCTGTTCCCTGGAACCTGACTAAAAAACACCCAAATGTTTTTGGCCTGGGGCTGGATTTCTGTTTCCAAAACCTCACTGTGATCCGATGTTTTTCCTCTGTGGTACCCTGACCTAATTTCCTTCTCTTTGCTAATTGTTTGCATGTCTTGATGCCGTGCCTCCTATATTTGTAATGTCACTTTGCTCTGAACCTCTGGCCCCCACTGGACTATGATCTTTGTTCGCTTTCATCCAGCTGTAGTCAACTTTGGATCAGATTTATGTCTGGATGCATATCTCATTAGAGACTTCTTTCTCACAGTGGACTAGTTTTGACAAGGGTGGGAGAGGACACAACTCTGTAGTTTAGGGGAAGAGCCCTGCACTAGATCTTGTGCCCCGCTACTTCAAAAGTAGCTGTTTCAGGTAAATTGCTTAAACTCATTTTCAGTTCTGTAAAATGAGTAGAGCTAAATGAACTTTAAAACTTCACCTTCATGTCAATGTTCATTGCAGCTCGATTCACAGTAGCCAAACTATGGAACCAACCCTGGTGCCCTTCAACAGATGAATGGATTAAAAATATGTGATATATATATGATGGAATATTACTAAGCCTTAAGAAGAATGAAATGATGGCATTTGCCAGTAAATGGATGGAGCTGGAGAATGTCATGCTAAGCAAAATAAGCCAGTCCTCCAAAACCAAAAGCCAAATGTTTTCTCTGATACACGGATGCTAATTCACAATAAAGGGGGTGCTAGGGAAGAGTAGTTACTTTAGATTAGGTAGAGGAGATTGAAGGGAGGGGAGGGGTATGGGGGTAGGAAGGATAATAGAATGAGTCAGACATTATTACCCTATGTGTATATATATACACATATAACTAAACGACTGGTGGGATTCTACATCATGTATAACCAGAATGAGAAATTATACTCCATTATATGTGATGTATCGAAGTGCATTCTACTGTCATCTATAACTAATTAAAACAAATTTTAAAAAAACTTCATCTCCAGGTGCAAAAAGTCATCTCAAAATTTACATCTATGTTATTTGAACTGAAAGAATTGGATATGATAGAACTGTGGCCACACACATAGACACACACACACACACACACACACACACACACACACACACATTCCCAGTGTATTTAAATGGAAGAATAAATCTCAATGAGAAAAATTTCAGTAAAATCACAATGAAAAGGGACTAAAACTAGAAATGATTCATTTGTTACGCAAAGATAATTAATAAAGGAATTAAGTCTGATACAGCTCATTCTGGAATATATTTTCCCAATGATAATAGTCAGTCAGAATAAATTAAAATAGATTTGAAAAATAGTGGGAATGTGTCAAAAGGACACAGGAACCACTTTCAAGGAGCCCTCAGTGGTGACAGTCCATGAACTATAACCTTAGGATAAATTAAATTTCCATGAACAAATACTAATATAAATTATCTAAAGAAACAACTCTTACTTACAATAGAATTCCAATCAATAATTATAGAAGGAATGACTGAAATAGAAAAACACTGTGAAGCAAACATCACAAATCATTGCTGTCAAAAATCATTGATGAATGTTCAGATTATTTAGGCAAAGGTATAATGAGAAACAGGGTATTTCCTCACAAGGTAGTTATCAGCTACAAAGGAAGAATTGGTAACCATACACTGAAGAAACTTGACAGACACCATCATAACCAAGTGACTAGATATTACTTATAGTAGGACATATTGACATCACATAGTTCTTCCTGTGCATGAGAAGGCATGGTACCTCTCTTACATTCTTGCAAAAATGTAAAACCTCATCCTAATAATGAGAAAGCACCAGACAAATCCAACTTGAGAAACAGTCTGTGAAATAACCATCTGGTACTCTTTATACTTGTCAGAGTCCTAAACATCCCAGATTGAAGGTGACTAGGGAGACATGACAAATAAAGGCAATGTGATCTGGATTCAATCTGGTCAGAAAAAGCACATTAGTGGGGAAACTGATGAGATAGGAACAAATTTATACATTAGTTAATAGAAATCTATCAGTGTTAATTTCCTGCATTTTTGTAGTTGTTTTATGATTATGGTAGATGTAACATTAGAAGTTGGTTACCATATATATGGGAATACCCTGTAATATTTTTAATAACCTACGTAAGTAAGTATAGAATTACTTTAAAGAGATGGAAATTGTATTTTAACCTTAAAAATGTTTTTGAAATGGCCTAGGTGTCAACATGTTAAGTGAGCTTACTTGAACCTTCCTCTTCCATATAGCTACACATTAAGCCTGCAGATGTTAACATTAATAACTTTTTGAAAGAGATAATTTAGGACAGTATAAAGGTCTAGTTAATAAATAGAGAGGTAAACTTTTGGTTTTTTTTTTTTTTTGTTTTTTTTTCTTTTTTCTTGTACATGGGTGTTTATAACAAATTTATTAAACAACTTTATTCATAGTTTCCCAGAAACAGGAACTACCCAAATGCCCATCAACCAATGAAAAGATAAGCAAATTATAGTATATCCATATAATGCAATATTATTCGCCAATAGAAACAAATGAAGTGTTAATACATGCTATAACACAGATGAACCTTGAAAACATTATGATACCTGGAAGAAGCCAATCACAAAGGATCACATATTATATGATTCTATTTATATGCAAAGTCCAGAATCAGCAAATTATCCATAAAGATAGCAAGTAGATTAGTTGGGTTAGGACTAGGGGTAATCCAAGGTAAAAAGGGGACTGACTGCAAAGGATATGGAGTCTCTTTTTTTAGGGTAATAAAAAATAGTTCCAGAATTGGATAATTATTGAGACACAATTTGATAAATACACATAATTCTATAATTTCAAAAGGTAAACTTCATGGTATATCAATAAACCTACTCTTAAAGCCTTTTAAGGTTTTATCAGACATCATCACACTACCTGCTAATCATCTACTTTATGTATATGACATAAGACCTAATTACTTCATGTGGGATAGTGTGAGAGGTACTGGGAGTTGAAGCCAGGGGTGCACTACCACTGAGGTACATGTACAGCCTTTACTTTTTATTTTGAGACAGGATCTTGCTAAATTGAGGCTGGCCTCAAACTTGGAATCCTGTTACTAACTCATCCTCCCAAGTTGTTGGGATTACAAGCATGCACCACCATGACTAGCTCTTAAAAACTTTTTTGTAAGAAAGCGAAGTCAACACTCTAGCTCTTCCAATCAGGAGCTTCTAAAGGAGCCAACTAATTAATTTATAGCAGACAGCAGCAAAATTCAAAAGGCAACCCTATTGCCAAATAACTAATGCCATCCATCTTACATGTGCCACATTTCTGAGGATGTCCTCAATACTCCTTCAGGAATCTATGGGTAATTATTGAACATATTATCTATAAACAGCATCTTCTCATGTCTCCCATCACTTCTAATGGATGAATAATTTATTTATATATATAAAAGACACAAATTTTTGGTATATACATATATATATACATATGTATATGTTCTATGTCTTTCAGTGCCACAACTTATCCCATTTATGACTAGAGAGCAATTTAAAATGATCAGTATCCATCTAGAAGCATTACTGCAACATAAAAAAATACCTATAAGTTTCCCTTGCTGCTGTTTATTTCAAGTGTTATTTGAGTTGAGTGGTTGTATGAGGAGATGTGCAGCAGAATTCGCAGATTCACCAGAATCTGACAGGGGCCACGACGTGAACGCTTCTGCTGTGGCCCCCAACTTTTGGTCTTTAACATTCCTAAGGCTTAATGAAAGCTTAAAATAGAAATACATTCAAGAAGGCTATGTACGTATAAGCAACTTACTTTTTTTTTTTTTTTTCTTGCAACTTACTTTTGAAAGTGACTTTCTAGAGTATAGATACGTCTCCTGGTGCTACTAAGTGGGTAAGTGGGTTGTAGATCACATGAGTCTTGAAGCAGAGCACAGCTCCCACTCCAAGAGCCAAAAAGGCCAAATGCTCACTCTCCAGGGGCTCCTTTGTGCAACTAGAAAGCAAGTGTCCAACCTAGGCTTGGCTAATCCAATCCACCAACTCTGGGCTTTCATTCAGGAACTGGTGAGAGGGGAGAATACATTCTGGTGTGTCAGCAGGAGTAGGGGCAAAATCCAGTTTTCAGGGTTAGCAGTGCCACCAGGGGTGTCACATCCCCATTGTGGAGTGCCAGTGGTGCCTTTCAGGCTAGTACTGAATCTTGAATTTGACTGCCATCTGAGCTGAGCCAAGCCTTCCTTATTCTCACATGTTTTCTGAACTTGGTTCTGTGGCTCTCCCAGCAGTTTAGGGATTACTTTCTTTCTACTTTTCTGCTACAGTTGAGGACTCCAACCAATATATTTTGATATACAGAAGTTTAGATGTAGTATCTTTCTATCTCTGTTCCACTAGAATGAATTTATGTTGCAAGAGTTCTTTTGAGTTGTGTATACTTTTCAGCACTTCATATATATTTATGAGCTAGTAAGTTGAGTTTCAGTCATAGTGCAGTGGTTAACAGTGTGGACTCTGAAGACATATGTGAATTCAATCCAGGTTCTGCCACTTACTAACTAATTGAGTTTTTGCAGTTATAAAATGGGGATAATACCTACCCCAGGACTTATTACGAGAACTAAGGCAAATGGGCATATCTACACAAACACAAAGTGCTTAGAGCAATACTTAGCAGGTAGTATTGTTTTGATTCTCACTTGGCTTAGAAGCTTATGTTTGTTTTCTGATTGAAATTGTATTTTTATAATTCCTCAGCTTATTTTGAAAACAGCCTTTCCTGATATAAATGTGCTTATGAATTTGAGATTAGTTGTCTCAGAGTGCACAGAAATTACCTATATTTGCTTATAAATTTATACTTGTAAACATTTCAACATATTTAGCCACACCAACATAATAGAACCTTTTCTAACTTTTAAAATTATTTTTTCCTTTGGACACAGTGGTCCACTCCTTAATCCCAGCAACTTGGTAGGCTGAGGCAGGAGGATTACAAGTTTGAAGACAGCTTTAGCAAATTAGTGAGACTCTAAAAAACTTAGCTGGGGATGTGACTCAGTGGTAAAATGCCTGGTTCAATCCCTATTACCAAAAAACAAAACAAACAGAAAACTACTCTCAAAACAAACCAAACTACTCTCCAGTAAGCCAATTTATATTTAACATTTAGGTTACATGAACATGTAAAACAGACATTCCTTAAGTGACCATAAGATATACCAGCACAAAAGAGTTCTTATTTCTGGATATAATTAAATTTTCATGGGCAAAGTGGTTCAGATAAGCTGACTTCCCTTGAGATAAACAAACAAGAATCTAAGAAGTATTAAAGGTGCTAATGATGAATTCCATGTGTACTATAGGAATGTGTGAATTAAAATCCAATCTCATCTAAATTATCATTCTGATCACTAAAATCACTTCTAACCTAGAATGAGTTTCTGTGAATGGGGTTATTGTTACTCAACAAAGGACTCTAGGGCAGATTGAGGGATGTTGCACAGGTGAGCAGAGGGCACCTGTGCTGCCTCAGCTGTCCACACAAATTTACTCATGAGGTAGACTAGATTATCTAAGTCTTAACTGGGCTCAGATGTTGACCTGGGCCATCAAATTGTGTTTTCTTCCATTCTGTTCTGTTTTGTTGTCCTATATGTTGTTTTTCCACTATTTTTAATACATTTATTAATTTATTTAATGTGGTGCTAAGGCTGGAATCCAGTGCCTCACATGGGCTAGGCAGGGGCTCTACCAGAGAGCCCAGCCCCTATTCCACTGTTTTTAATATTGGAGGAAATGGGAGATTCAGCTGGGCTAAAAACACTTAATATTCCCACAAAGTTTCTAAATCAATGATTTTTAACTTCTTCCAAACATAACTTATTTCAATCTACAATTTCTAATTTTTTTTACAAGATAAGAAACAAGTCAACTAAAGAAATGGGCAGGGCCTTGGGCTGTGGAACATTATTACACTTCAGCACACAAGAGATGCAGAGCCTTAGTGTGGGGGTGAGTTGCCGTTGGCCTTCATCAGGGCATGGACCTCTCTCCTTAGTGGTCTTCTCCAGGAACGCTCTGCAGCACCTGGTACATTGCTGGTACACTGCCTCAACAGCAGAGTCATTGCTGGGGTAGAGTTCTGTTTTTGTGGATCATAGCTCCCAAGTAATTCAGTTTTAGCTTTTATAGTCTTTACCTTGATTACTTTTCTCTCAGATTGCTTTCATCCGTACATAGAATATGATCAAATGTGTAAAGTCTTCTTGGCTAATCTGCTGGGCAGTGTGATTCATGGGAATACCATGCTTCTTCATGCAGTTCTGCCACCAGTGATAAAGAGGGCTTTCTGTTTCAGGATATGTGCCTGTCACTGTACTATTTGTCCTCTAGGTACTTGAAATGTTTTGAACAATTACAAGTTTTCTGAGAACTGTTTCTATAGTGGGTGATTGGTATACGTTACCCAGATTCACACAGTGCCAACTTGGGCATCTGCTTGGCCATCTTCCCCTGACTTGATTGACTTGAATATGCCAAATTCTCACACCCTCTTCCTGTCAGTAATACCTTTCCTTTTGTTGAACCTCTCTAGCATATATCTTATAGGGGAAAGTTCATACTGATACTAAGATCTAAGATCAGATTTTGTGAATTATTAGTGAAACAATTTTATTCTTGACAGTTATTGGAATCTATCCAGCATAGGAATTTTTAGCTGATTTGCTTACAGGGAAAGGTGATATCTGACACCCAGGCTTTAGAAGGTAATGGACCTTTTGTTTTCATAAACAAGACTAAAATATTAGCTTTAGTTAATTATCTTCAAGTATTACTAGACTAATTTCATATACATGGTTCTTAAAAGATAAAAATATATCTGACTTGATTAAATGAATATTTTAAAACCCAGAGAACAAAATTAGGCTATTCACTGCCTGCCCAATGGATGAGCAAACTAAAACTTTTGGAAGAAATAGAAAACACAAAAACAAACCTAGCAGGAGTATTCATTTAAATAATAAACAACATCATTATTTTGTCAATGCTTTGAAATTCTTTCCCTAGTTGCCCGTTAGAGAAAAAATTTCATAACACTATAATGGAAAGACCTGAGAAATTTCCCCACAACGTCAATGTTCTGATCATGTGACTAAGAATTAGTGAGGCAGTTTTAATTAGTATAATAAGACCATTACTTCCCAGTGGATATGAACATCATTATCTATCTCTGAAGACTCATCAAAATTTCCTTGAAATTTTATTGTAGTCAGTTAGCCGTCTGTTAAAGGAAAGCCAGTTCTTGCTGGGACTGCTGGTAAGATAGTAAAGTTTAAAATTACTCTCGAAGCACTTTTTCTATCTCATGTGTGGCTCAGAAACTCTGACCTGAGGAATTTATTTATGTATGGATTTTAAGTCAATTCCTTCACTTTCTTGGCTCTTGTGTTCTTTCTGGTCAAACTTTGTTACATAATTCTCTAGCCGTTTACATGTTGGTTGAGCCAGTGTCCTCTGGTTTGGATTATAGATGCCTTCAGAGCAGCAGCTCTTTTGACTTTGGTTCTATAACACTCTTTGGTGGTGATCATGGTGACAAAGTGGTTTGCTTCTTTAATTTGAAATATACTCTTGACTTGGGAAGATTAATAATATGGCAGCTGTTTCTTGGTACTATCTACTTTTAAATTATCTGTATCATATCACAATAAAATATTAGCTATCATTTGTTGATCATTTTCTGGGTACCAGAAGTGTTTTGAGCACTTTCCATTTATTATTTCATCTATTTCTTACCACAACTCACTGAAATTGGTGGTGTTCTTCTTATTCTCATTTTACAAATGAGTGAACTAAGGTTTAAAGAGATGTTAAGTAACTTGCCTACTGTCATACAAGTAGAAATATTACAACCTTTATAATATAATATAAAATAAATTATAGGCTTTGTCTGACTTACAGTGCATTGGTTTCAACCACTGCATCATGTTTTCTTTGAGTCCCTATGGACATTTACATGTGCTATTGCTTCTTTTATGTTTCTGAAATCTGTATTTTTTATTTTGAAATTTGTCTTGCTTTATTACTTTCAAAAATCATAAAAATACATTAATGTACTAATTAGCTAAATCAAATGAATAACATGATGATGTGAATTCAGTTCAACTTAAAAAATATCAATTCTCACAGATAAAATGAAATGCTTCCCAGAATTAGACAAATTGTGAGGTTTATGAAAACAATTTTCTAAGACTTTCAACAGGAAATATAAGTTCAGCTGATTACCTCCCCAAAGCCACATGCATTGGAAGTTAATTAGATTCAATATATACATTTTTTAGAAGGTCTACAAATATTCAGCCCATAACACCAGGAAAACCAGTATATGGTGACAGAAAGCCCCCTCCTACCTCGTGTGGTAGGTCCTTCTGGCATGGCAGCTTCAGCGTTGCAAGCTACCAACCTAAACAAAAACATTACTCTCAGGATGACACAGACCCTTCCCAGTACCTAATGGCAAACAGCAGAACTCTTTTAGGGAAGGATCAAATTCTTTACTTCATCATGTACAACCAGAGTAATGAAAAGTTGTACTCCATTTGTGTACAATGAATCAAAATGCATTCTGCTGTCATGTATAACCAAATAGAACAAAGAATAGGAAAGTCATTCCTTTGCTGCTGTATTTCACTAGGTTAAACCCACTAAAATGTATGTACATATATTTATCATATACTTAAAAAGATTTTTTGAAATCTGTATTTTAAACACCTTTCTCTTATACAGTACTTACATAGAGTTACTGTGATTGTAATAGCATAACCTTGAAAAACTAAAGTTTTTCATTTCTTTGTTTTAATTTTTTAGTCAAAAAATTCTAAGAACTTCTTAAGTAACTATTCCATTTAAACTTCACAAGTAACTGTTTCATTGAAAAGCCTGCTATTTTAACTTTAATGCCATTTAGAATATGGTTGTGAAGGTTCTGGTCAATTGTCACTGCTGGCTATATTTCATATTTTCATAATTCTTCTATAGATATGTATCACTCTGATGTGGTATTCACTAGTTTTTGATAAATAGACTATATTGTGTGTGTTTTTTTCATTGAGAGAATGTTGGAGTTAAAAATAATCACAATAATAATTTTAAAAGAACATGCTGACATTTAGATCTAAAGACTTTTTCCTTTAGGCTATAAAGTCTTAAAAGTAGGTCATATTTTAGATTGAAACTCTGAGCAGATACTTGCTCTCTGTATTAGCTTACCTTTTGATCTTAAAGAAGCACTTATTCTTGACTTCAGGAAATTTTAAATTGTCCTTCCAAACTTGGAAATACTGTGTGAAATGAAAAATCACCAGTTATTTTAAGGATGAAATTAAGGAAACAAGTTCAGTGCTCTTCTGTCTCCTTGAAGAATTAGAATTTTTCTTCAATCAGTAATTTAAGCTAGAAATATGAGATAGTTAAAAATATAAAAGTTGATGTTCACTTGAATAAAATTGAAGTATAGGGTACCACTGTTAAAATTCTACAGGGTGACTTTTCTTCAACAAGAGAGAGTAGAGTCTGAAGATATTGAAGGCTGCACCCTCAACACAACCTGCTTCACTGAGTTAGCATAATTGTCAATTCACTTGTTTCCCATTGCTTTGTCCATTATAAGAAAACTGTTGTGGGTCTTTGGAGCTATTTTTTTTTCTCAGTTCTGCCACCACTATAAACCACTAAAGAACATGACTTCAACCTTTTATTTCTCTGATGCACAACATCCTTTCTTATACTTAGAATTTCTCTTGCGGACTCTCCTGTACTATAATAGCTGCCTAGTTCTAATAAGTAAAAATATCAGGCTTGTTTCTCTGCTAGAGGTATGATGACTAAATACCAATGGTTGTTATTCTACAGTAGTATAGAATTTTATTTTTTTTACCCACTATTTTATACAACCACTATTTTAGAAAGGCCTATTCTATGGGCCATCTGTGGGGATGGAATTTTATTAAAGGTGACTTTAAAAGCTTCAGATTTTGCAACTTTCAGCATAATGTTTTATTTTAATATACCTATAGGAATTTCAAAAGGATGATGATTGCCAAGAAGTGCAGTCTCTGTTTTCTTAGAGCAGGCTTCTCTTTATTAGTAAAACTCATTTAATAAGTATTTATTTCAAAATTAACTATCTGATGATGATTTATTTTACATTTATTTTCTATTAGTGTATTGTATTGTTCCTCCCCACTCCTCCCCAGTTACCCTCTCTGCTTTTCTGCTCGTTGCTCTATTAACTCTATTTTTTCTTTCAGATGCTTGCTAGACTTTATTATTTGTTTCCTTTCTTTATCTATCTTTTCACTGTCTTAATTTACTGAAAATAATTTAAATTCTTTAGGTTTAGAAAATAAGAATTATATTCTCATTGTTATTTATTTTTGACATAATGATCTTGAATTCTGTTGCCAAAATTTAAAATAGGGTGACAGTTGAAAATGAACCATGTAGATTATAATCCTATAGCCAGATATTTTAGGGGTCCCGTTTAAGATGATCTAAGAAAAGAATATTTCCAGCATGAAACTGTCCAGATATGACACATACCAGGTACAAAGGACAACCAGGAAATGGTTGTATAATTAGAATATGAAAGGAGAATCCTGAGGGAAGTATAATGCCTAGGAATATACAGTGAACATGAATTTTAAATTGACTGACAAAATGAGACAGCTGCCTCTGTCCTGTTTACCTGAGAAACAAAGAAAGTAATAGGAAGAATGGCATAGGAAGAATATAACTAGAGAGTAGTAAACACTCATCACAAGGATGGTTTTATGTCTTTAATAATTCAGAAGTTCATTTTTTTACTTCCAGCTTTAATTAATTTCATTCAGCTTTATAAAAGGAGAATATGACCCAACACCCTCAATTAACCCATTTACTAAATAAATACTATTATTTAGTTCATTATCTTTATAATACTATAATTCAAACTGTGAAATCAATGCAAAACTGATTTTTGCATTGATTTAGTAGTGTTTTAGGAGAAAGAGGATGGGATTGTATTTTAGTGAGCATTAAGTATGTGGAATGTGTTTTCTTAAAGAGGAATGAAATCTTGTTTGCTAATAAATTAGTATACCTAGACATATCTTAAACTTCAAGTAACAGGTCTTCCACCAAATATAGTGTTAAGATAAGATGTATGTCATTGTTCTTCAGGCAACAAACATTACAGTTTTTAAAAAATTGTTAGGCCTCAATTTTTGTGTCTTTCTTTCACATTTAGGGAAATAATGTTTTGATTTTTCAAAAATGTTTCTACCCTTATTCACATGAAAAGATAAAATAAGAAATAGTTCCTTTTTTAGCGTTTCTTTACAAAGGCTAAAACTTTGTTTTGGTGGTTGTCGCCATTAAACAGAGAAAAATTAAATAGTAGTGAAAAAGATGAAGTCTTTTCCAGCCATGTTTTTTATAGTGTGACTGTCATGACACTATGCAGACTATAGCCAGATACATCCGGTGCAAGCCTGCCTTCCCTGGTAGCCTTGTGAAATTTCTCATGAGGCCTGAAATCATAGTCAGTGCTTGCTCTTCCAGATAGCTTGTAATTCATAAAAGAAAAACAACAACTCTATTTTGATAGCCTGTTGATACTTCCAATCTTACTAAACTATGCCTCTATGTTAAAATGAACTTAGGAACATGATATTTATGAAAAACAAAAACAAAACACCAGATAATTACCAGTTGGAATAAATTTAATGTCTTGTCTTTGTATTGTGCCTGTGACACTCTTAAACTCATCTGGCCATTTTCCCTAGTTCATGCTGTCCACATCAGCTAAATATCCACATGTCCACACATTAACTGTGTGATTTAGTATTTACTGAATGTCAAACTTCTTTGATGAAAATAAGTTATATTTTAACTAGGAGTGTGCTCCTGAAAGTCAGGAACATGACCAGTGAACTTTTGGTTCCACTTGGTGTTCTCCAACATCAAGAGATGTTTTCCTTATTGAATTCCTGAAACTTCAGTTTTTATAATTTGTCTCTGTATTCTTTTAAGAGGACATTCTTTCAGTTTTACTCAAATGTACCTTTGTTGTAGAATTTACATTTAGAAATATTTGACCCAAATCTTATTTGTTGGGTATCTTTACGAGTGTTTAGATTCTTCAATTGGAATTCATTATTTAGTAAATATTACTAATAATGCCTTCCTGGATATTCTGGTATCCACAAACCTGCTGTCAGCAGTTTGTACATTGAAATACCTTTAGAACATCTTTATTTAAAACATCTTTATTTAATATGTCTAGATTTGAATTCCAAATTAGATAAAATAAAAACCAAAATTTTAAACCTATTAATGATTCTTTAAAGAAAACTACAGTAACAGTTCATCTACTTACTGCTGGTTTTAACTATTTGCTTCTTTTAATCCCCTATTTTGTCTACTTTTACGGAACATGTTTTAAAATATCATTTCTTGTCTTCTTATACAGTATTAGGACATGGCTTGACTCTGAATGTTTCAGAGTATCATGACACCAGTCTGTGCTAAAGCTATTACTTCATATGGGTGATGTGTGGGTGTGGAGAGAGAGAGAACATATGTGGGGGCATGTCCTTTATCTGTGGTAGGAAAGTTTCACATAGGGTGGGGCTCAGCTGTTTTGTATATTTAAGTTTAATGTTAAAATAACATAAATAGCCATGCACAGTATTTTAATGTATTTCATTTCAAAAGCAGAGGACAAATTACTTCAGGATGTGCTGTGAGCTCCATGAGAGCAGGGACCTTGTCTGTCTTATTGTCCCTGCTCCATCTCCAGCTCTAAGCGCTTGCTTTCTGTTCTCTTCAGGAAAGGCATCATACTAGGTCTTTCAGGCATGTTGAATTTCCTCCTGTTTTCATCTACCCTTATGCTCTCATTCCACCCTAGAGTGGTGTCATAACTTAGAAATTCACGTGTTAATCCCTATATTGACTTGAATTAGTAAATAACACTTTTTCTTTTTAGAATAACATTTTCCAGAGAAAGAGGGTTATTCTTTTAGTGGTAATCTGTTGGCAACTAAAATATCAGCAGACATTCTCTTTACCAATTTTGTGTCATCTGGAGTTTATGGACAAAAATAGAAGATTGGGGACTGGGGATATAGCTCAGTTCGTAGAGTGCTTGCCTTGCAAGCACAAGGCCCTGGGTTCAATCCCCAGCACTGCAAAAACAAACAAACAAACAAACAAACAAATAAAGAATAAATAAGTAAATAAAATTAAAAAAATAGAAGATTGGACTATTTCTTCAGTTTTGAATTAAATAACTCTATAAAGCTGATTACTTAACTTGTTTGTAGTTTGTTTTTCATGGAATTTTGAATTTCTCTTACTGAAAGGAAAAGTAATGAATTTTCAAATATGAAGATGTTATTTCATATATAAAAATGATAATTTGGAGCAAGAATATTCTCTACTAGTTTTTAAATTTTATCTCTTTTAAGTTGCCTTGATCCTGTTGAATTTTACTTCTACTAGTTAGTATTATGATATCAATTTGTTTTCCATTAATAACTTGTCAATGGCCACTAAGTGACTTTTGAAATGACCTTTAGAAATCATTTAGAAATGACATAAAACTACACAATGTGGTACAATTTTAAGTGGTAAGCTTTCTTAAAAACAAAGTTCTGTGTCCTACTTGATGAAAATAAAATTTAAAATCTAAAAATATATTGTAAAAAGAGTTCTGTGTGATCACCAGAAGAGATTCATGTAGGAAAAGTGCTTGGACAAAGACATTCAGTTTAACTATAAGGCTGGCAGAGAGACAACAGACAGGTTCCCCAGAAAGAAGAGCTTTAGGCAGAGCAGAAAGTGGAAGATAGAAGTCTTTCCAAGAGATAGTGACATTCAAGGTTTTCTGAAGCTAAGGATTTTCATTGGGAGGTAGGAACTAAGACCAGCAATCTGGGTTGGGACCAAACTATGAGTTATAGGGTTTGTTTTTTAGATATTTGTTTACTTGCATATTTTGCAATGTCAGTTCAGGAAGATATGTACATATAGAAGTAATGTGATCAATAAAAAGTTTTAGAACATTAATTTGGTAGAGGCACACAGAATGAATGTGATGGGGGCAAGGAGATTGCTCCTTACATTGAGTTATCATAAAAATTAGAAAGAAGGGCAGAATCTTCATGGAAGTGGCACTTGTGATCCTAAGAAAGGTCAGTTGACCTTTTTGATCCTTCATGGTTTTTCTCTCTGGAAAATAGATATGACACAAGGGTCTTTCCTAATTGTCTCACTGAATTGTTTTAAGCATAAAATGTTGCAGTATATATAAAAGTGCTTTGTAAGGGGTGAAACTCATGTATATTTAGCCTGCTTTACTTACTAATTATCAACATTTATTGGTAGTTCAGAGAGTATAGATATACTAGTCACCAAAAGGAGGTATTGGATGTGAGAGAAAGATGATCTTAAGGAATACTTGGTCGGAGTTAAAGATAATGCTTAGTGACTGAGCAGTGTACTAAATGAATTTAAAAAAACGTCAAGATTAGGGGCAGGTTTAGAAGTAAAAATGTATGAGTATAGTTCTAAGAATGTTGTTCGGAGGAGATGATAGTATATCTAAATAAAGATGTCCGGTATCATTAGATATAAAAGATTGCTTGAAACAAGGTATGAAACAGTGAGACTGAAATTTGGGGATTGTTTGCATAGCAGATAATTGAAGCCTTGTGCATTGTTAAACTCTTGGGGCAGTGGGTATAGAGGGGAGGGCAGACATATAAGGGCAAAACCGTTTACATGTTTGCTCTTTCACATACTCTTTCATGTTTCCCTCCTTTTTTTTTTTTTTTTTTTTTTTTTTTTTTGGTGGTACTGGGGATTGAACCCAGGGCCTTGTGCATGCTAGGCAAACACTGTACCAATTGAGCTATATCCCCAACCCTTCCTCCCTATTTTGAGGAGGAAAATAAGCTTTCCTTTATCTTTTTCCACTGCCCATACACCCATTTTTTGTTTTTTAATCCTGCCTTGAAACAACAACACTTCCTTTAACAAGACTTCCTTAAGGGCTTTCAGAATATGAAGCAACAGAATGTACTTCATTTTAATAGGGGCAAAGTGTTAAAAAAAATAACTGACTACTTCCCATTAGCTTTGAAAGGGAAAGGACCTTTTATCTCTGAACAGATCCCTCTCCCACTTCATTTGTACTGATCTGAAGAGGATACTATTAAGCAAGTCTTGATAGTGAGGAAACTGACAATCATTTGGCTGAGATGGTCTTAGAGACAAGACAGTTCCTGTAGTCCACATCCTTGGTGGGGCCATTGCTGCAGTGACAGCAAGTAAAGTTGTGCAGGATGTTCCCTATTGTTTGTGATATAATTCCAGTGAGTCTTCTCTCCCATTCTGCATTTCTATATTCTCACCAGAACAGTGTGTTTTGAGGAAAATATGCCATAAACTTACCTACCTCCATACCTTCGAGTAGGTAGTTTCCCCAGTCTTGAGAGTTCTTCCTATGACCATGGAAAACCATACTCCAAAGTGCAGCTCTCTTGAGTTATCTCTCTCCATCAGTCTACTGGGAGAAAAATGATTGCTTCTTTCTTTGTACTCCAAACATTTTGTGTCAGGTATAGATAAGAGATCAGATGCCAGAATCAGACTGTGTAGATTTAAATCCTGGCTCTAATTAAGTATATATAACCTATTTCCTCATTTTTGAAATGGATGTGACAACAAAATAAAATAATATAGTAAAGGGCTTAGCCTAGATGTGGTACAGAGTGAGTGTTTAATAAATGATCTTGTATGGTAGTTATTGTTTACATCTTGTAACCAAAGCAATGATTTCATTTTTGGTTATTCACACCTGTATATATTTGTCTCCTTTGTAAGATTGGGAGATCTCTGTGGTCAAGGACCCTGTTCTAGTCATCTTACTCCCCAGAGTACCAAAAAGTACTATTTTTCTCTTACAGTAAAGATTCAGTAATTGTGAGATGGTATGAATGGAGGAGCCAACTAAGTGTTGATATGGAGCAATAGCATCTGTCCAATCTGTCTTCCACTGAAACTATAGTGTCTTCAAATCTAAATTTTAAAGGCATAACATTTTTTAAATTTCCTTTAATAAATGCTGCCTACTTTCACTCTGGCATTCTCTATCATAACAAATACCATGGTACACACACCTTGATCATGTCACATACAGATACCTCATTGTATCACTGAGTTGGTTAGCACCTTGCTTTTGCTGAGGCTGGCTTTGAACTCTTGATCCTCCTCCTCAGCCTCCCAAGCCACTGGGATTACAGGTGTGCACCATTGCACAGCATTGTATTTATGTTTTTAATAAATATAAAATGTTTTCTATTGTGATTTTTATTTGAGCTATAGAATACTTAGAAGTATGTGACATAACTTCCAAATATTTTTGTTTTCTAAATTATTAATTGATTTCCATTTTATTTCCTTTAATTCCTTTGTGGTCAGAGAATCATACTTTGTATGATTTCAAAACTTTTCATTTTATAAAGATTTATGTATTTCTTGGTCCAGAATATAGTCTGTCTCAGGAACTGTTCCATTTAAACTTGAAAGAATGTATTCTGTTCTGGGATCCAGTGTCCTATAAATGTCAGTAGGTCAACTTGTTTGATAGTATTGATCATGTTTCCTCTATCTTTACTAATTTTATGTCTACTTATTTTATCAATTACTGAGAGAGGAAAATTGAAATCTAAATGATAATTGTGGATGTCTGTTTCTTTCAGTTCTTCTTTTTCTTCTTTCTATATTTTAAGCCTCTTTTATTAGGTCCATACACATTTAGAATTATGTCTCATGCTAAATTGACCCTTTCATCATTATATAACACATCTTGATTTCTGGAAGTATTTCTTATCCTCTAAAACAATTGTTTCAGGTTCCTTTTGATTTGTTTTTGCCTGGTCTATCACTTCCCACTCTTTTTACTTTTAAACTAACATAAAATGAGTTTCTTATAGATGCGTATATTTGAGTTCTGCTTTTTTATTACATATAAAAATCTTTACTTTTTAATTGGAGCATTTCTATCTTGCTGCCCAGTATATGTGACTTTTAAAATCTAAACTAATTAAAACAAAATTTAAAAATCAGTTTCTTAATCACAGTAGCCATTTTCACAACTCTAGTGGCTACATATGGCAAGCAGCTGCGGTGTCAGACAGTGTGGGTCTAGAACACAGGTGGATTTCCTGCCCCTTTCCTTTATGGCACTCAAACTCTGCTTCATGTCCATGGGAAGTCTTGGGAGAGAGCAAGTGTCCTATCTTTCCTCTTTGTCTCTGAGGAGGGAAGGGATAGGAAGGTTCCCTTCCCTTGTCAATAGTAGATAGTTGGAATCATCCCCAGTTTCTTGAATGCCTGTGGATTGTTATATATTCCTATTCATTTCTTCCGTCTTCTCTTTCTTCAAATTAAAATATAAGTGAAAATACAGTTTTATTTTTAGTTTTGCTGTGAGAGGTACTATTAGGTCATTGTTTTTGTGGTTTTGATTAAAATATCACATCGTTAGGATCATTATCAAATACGATAAAATTTGAACAAGAAAAAATTATTAAAACACTCTTAGAATATGATTTATAGTTTATTTCTTCTTAAAGATAGGGATTGTGTTCTACATCTGTTCTCATAAGCATGGCACGATGCCATGGATTTAGAAGGCAACCAGTAAACATTTGCTTCAAATTGATTCTTAAGTTAGTGAAATTAGAACTGCTTTTTTCAAATTAATTAATACAATGCTTAGAATAAACAGAATATTGGTATTCTCATTTTTAGTTATTATGAGGGCATTTTCTCTAACAAACTATACATTTTGAAAAGGGCAACTGATTTTAATTTTGTAAAAGAGCCACCAAGTTAAAGTTGTATGACACTGACTGCAACTTTGACTTTTGAGGTAAAAAGGCAAATTCGAACCAGTTAACTCGGAAGCATAGTCCTTGAAGAAAATGCAAAAGATCATTTGACTTCTATAATATATATTTTACCTAGATTTTAAATTGCTTTATTTTCTGTTTTCTTCCCTGCAACCCCAGCAGTGTGGTTTCTTTGCTCCTTTGTTCTGGTTCTACGTCCAACTTGAGAAAAGCCACAGTTTTGCAGGTTGGTGCCATTCTGGATTTATAATATATGTTTTCTCCTTGGTTCTTCTCACCTTTGCAATCTCTTTCTTCTTATGCAGAAAGGTTTGTCATTCATCTTTTTGGGTGTTTTTGAACTTTTCCAACTCTTCTTTGGTCCAAATTACAACCTTCTGCCTGCCCGTGAGCCCAATTCCTATTCAGTAACCTCCTTTCCTTTACATAGAAAAATAAACACAGTAGACTGGACTCGTATATAAAAATGTGTTCATCCCGCCTTAGTTTCTCAGCCTTGTTCCCTGCAGTCTCCAAGGAAGAGGTCTTTTTCTCCTAGCTCCTGTCTAATCCTTCCACCTGTGTGTTTGATCATGTCCTTCCTGTTTCCTCTGAGACATAATTCTATCAGTTACTTTCCTTTCCTGTGTGTTTTTATCCTTTTCATTCCTATTGGCTCCTAGAAAATATGCTCAAGTTTCTGCTTTTCATTTATTTGGTTTAACAGAAGCCTCCTTCAACTCTTCTTCTATCATTCCCAGATTTCTACCCAGAGTAGACTCTATTTGCTGGGTCCATTTCACAAGTTAACCAGAACCACCCCTACCAAAGTTACTGAGTACAACTTAAATTACTGTCTTACATACTTCTCTATAATCCAGCTTCAGGCTCTCACCTGGGCCACTGCAAGTGTTTCTGACTCATCTCCCTGTTCAGTCTTCCATTTTCTATTTTACTTTTCTTAACACCAAATAGCAGAGTGACTTTTTAAAATACTGATATGATCACCTTACCTCTCTATCCTCAAAACCTTTCAGAGCCTCAATGTTTCCAACAAAGTAAAGATCCAAACTCTGTGGAAGGGAATATGAAGCTGCTAATGATCTGACTTCTAACTCTTCAGTCTTATCTGCTATTGTTCTATTATTGAGTCCCACCCATAGTTCCCAAGTTATATGCTATTTCACACTTTCAAGTCTCTTATAGCAGAGACTCTTATATCTGAGTCCTCTAGCAGAGTAACATGTCCTCTATCCCTAGAAATCTCGTACTTAACCCTCAGAGGAGATTCAAAGACCATGGCCAGGCATCCTTACCAGGCTTTACTGGACTTCTCTTTCCTCCCTTCCCAACCTGTTACCATTATATTACCATTGTAAAGTGAACTTTTTTTGGTTGGTTTTACTCTGTAGTTTGTGTATACTTTCATTATCAATTATATAGTTTATTGTAAATATTTATTTTTATGTTTACTTCCCTTTCTAGACAGAGCTCCTTGCTAGTAAAGAGCCATTTTTTCTCATTCTGCCGTCTGCCACACCTATTTTAGTGCATCTCACATAGCAAGGGCTTGATAAGTGTTCATAGAATTAGTAAATTTCAGCATATATTATTTGATCCTTCTTCTATAGGCTAATATTATACTTTCAAATTTAGATTATAAGTTTTGGGTCATATGTATTTAATACCACTGAACTTACTACTGGCTGCTGTATCATATTCCTTTTTTTTTTTTTTTATGGTACTGGGGATTAAACCCAAGGGTGCTTGACCAATGAGCTACATCCCCATTCTTTCTTATTTTTTATTTTGAGAAGGACTCGCTAAGTCACTGAGGCCTTGAACACTTGTAATCCTTCTGCCTAGCTTCCCAGGTTGCTTGGATTATAGATATGCACTACTGTACCAGGCTTTGTGTCATGTAGTTTACAGTTCTAAGGAGCAGGAAAAATAAATTTGTAACTAGATAAGGTAGTCTATCTGAATATATAGGTCTTGCGTTCATGTTGTAATAGAATACATTACCAGCTCATCCATGCATTCCTCTTCTAATTAAATCATAACAAGTTAGAGAAAAGTTTTCATGTAATTTATGATCATTTTTTCTTGGCATCCATCCTCCCTCCTCTTTATCTGCGTATAACTTACAGAGTTGTCTAAAATGCAATCTATTTAGTCTTCTGCTCGTGACCCCTCAGTTCTTCCTTCCCATTCATTTATATTCTAGTTACTTTGATAATCTCCCACTTTACCAAATTCAACATCTTGTTCTCAGCTAGACTTCTCTCGAAAGTTTGTTTTTGCTACAGAGCCATTCATTCTTCAACCCCTTTTGCACCTGCAACTGTAAAGCTCACTCTTCTCTACTCTGAGCATGTGGTTTCAAGAGGATAAACATAATAGCACATGGGTAGTGTTTATGTTAAATGAGCCCATCTTTTCCATGCATCTGCTGCACAGGCGCAGAAACAGGTAAGTTGTTTCAACTATTGGCTGCCAGGGGAACAGAAGGGTTGCCACAACACAGTTGACAAACAATCTCCCAAATACCTAAAAAGCATCAACTCATGCTTCTGAAAAATCACATTTTTGATGCCTAACTTTGACTTGGTTTCCTACATCCCCATGTAGGACTTTTCTCTGAAGCAACAGTGTCATTTGAGGTTCACTCAGCTTTTGTAGGAAAGTGTACTTGGAATCTTCCTGGGGTCACTGGCAAATTGCTTTGTAGTGCAGTTGAATTGTTCACCCTTGGAAACTTGGTCTTTTGACTAACTTTGATAAAGTCGACTCCAAGGAAACTCAGCATCCTTTTTACTCTGTGGCGCCACTAGGCCTGACAACCTGCCCTCCCTCTTCCTCCTCCCGCTTCCCCACCTTCTCACTATCCCTCACTTGAACTGGCTGCCAGAGTTCACAGACAGCTGGGCAGAGAGTGGCTAAATCGCCCAGCTGCCCGGGAAGCTTGGCGGCCAGGCTGAGGGAAGGAAGCATCGGCTCTCTTTGAAGGTCGGCTGCCAGTGAATCTCAGGCAGCTGGACTTCAAAGAGGGGACCGCCGGGCTTTCCCTCCCGTCTAGGCAGGTCATTCCGTGGTGCTGTGCTTCCGGTGTTGGCATGGTGGTTTCCAAGTTCCTCTTCAATTAAAGGAACTGAATTGGGAGCTGCACTTGCGTTCACATGTGTGTTTCTTAGGTGTTACAGACAATCCAAGCCCCCACACCCTGTCGCTCTAAACTTAAGAGTTAAAGATAAGGAGAAAGGGTAACATCTTATAAAGGGCAACCAGGGAGAGCCACAGCCATGGGATTTCCTTATTATCAGCTTGTCACTGTTATTTACCCAGTTTTAAATTTCTTCAGGGACTTCTGGTGTGATCTTGAATAAAGGCTAAACAGCCTATGCTTATGGACTGAATTTAGCTGGTGACCTGGAATTAAGTGGAGCCATGGTGATCGTTTTATCTGTTTACAGAAATGGGTATTGCACTCATCCACTGTCACACACTTGCTGCATTTGCCCACCTTTCACCTTTGAATTCCACCAGTGGTTGGCAAGAGAATGGGCCTAGTAGGGAAAGAACAAGATGTTGTATGAACAGACTCCAGGCTCACTTTTTAGTTGCAAATGGGGCTCAGAGTAAAGGGAGCCTAAAATCAGAAAAGCCAGAATATATGCTGGGTATACTGGTGGCTAATAGCGCAGACCCTACAGTCAGGCTGCCAAAGTTCAAATCCTTGCTTTGCTGCATATGGGCCATATGACCTAGGGCAACTGACTTTGCATTTTTTTGTACCTCATACTCTCCTGGAAAGTAAGGGTAATGATAGTACTTATCTCACAAAACTGTTGAAAATATTTAAATGGTTAACAGACACCATACACTTAGGACAGTATGTAGCCCATGGTAGGTATGCAATAAATGTTAGATATTATTATTATGTACCAGCTTCCATTGACTGGGACTAAGAGGAAATGGCAAATGACTGATTTGTAATGTTTACTCTCCCTGCATGAATAAAAGACTGCTACTCTCTGTCTTGGATTGAATTTGTAATAGAATATTTTGAAAAATCCTTAATAGTATAAAATAAGGTATTATGTAATTTGAAGGAGAAAGCAGTTATTTCATATTATTGATCCCTCTCATTGCACTGTCCGCCTTGGGGATATAAGGAGACTTGATTCATTGAAGGCCATTACTATAACATTTTCCCGTACACATCTGGGAAATATGATAAGTGGCAGCTTATCATAAAGGGGTGTTTTGATGAAGAGGATATCTCCTAGAGTTAGAATCAGGGCTAGAGGTTTTGCTCTGACAACTTCTTGCCATATATATTTGGGTAAGTTATCTCACTGAGCCTCACTCAGCCTTGTTTGTAAAATGAGATAATTATGTATAACTCAGGAGGCTTTTTTAAAGAATGAAATTAGAAAATGTATGTTTTATCACCCTAAGTCACAACATGCTTGATAAAAATAGCTGCTGCTGTTATCATTATCACTATTATTGCTACCCCCATTAGGGTTACAAGTTATAGTATCACAAGAAAGCCTCTAATTGACCTCAGTGATCTGAGAAATAGAGGGCCTTTCCCTAAGGTTTTTTGTTCTCTCTAGATTAAAGTTGAGCTGATTTGGGGCCAAATCTAGTCTGCTACCTCTTTTTCTAAATAAAGTTTTATTGGAACACACAGCATTATCCATTTGTCTATGTGTTGTCTGTGGTTGCATTCAACCTGTAATAGCAGAAGTGAATGGTTGTAATAGTCTGAGATCCTCACAGCCTAAAATATTTACCATTTGTTTCCTTCCAGGAAGTTTGCCAACCCTTGCTCTAGATATGTGTTTTCCCAATTAAGATTCAGAGAATGTGCTGGGTGTGCACACCTGTAATCCCAGCAGCTTGGGAGGGTGAGGCAGGAGGATCATGAGTTCAAAGCCAGCCTCAGCAAAATTGAGGCCCTAAGCAACTCATTGAGACCCTGTCTCTAAATAAAAATACAAAATAGGGCTGGGGTTGTGGCTCAGTGGTTGAGTACCCCTGAGTTCAATCCCTGGTCCCCTCCTCCCCAATAAAAAAGATTCAGAGAATGTTACTTCAATCCATGCCTACATGTGCTATCTGGAGAAAAGGAAAAAAAAAAAAGGTTCCGTAGTCAAATAAGCTTAGGAAATGTTAAAGAGCCTGATTTATTCCAGGAGTCCTACTTAAAAGATCTGGCTTTTAATATACTGATGTGTATTGTGAATCTTTAAGACAAGGCCATGGTATGCAAATAAACTCTAGTTTCCCAGGCTTACTTGGCTATAGCCCCCACCCCCATCCCCAATATGATAATATTACACAAAACATTCTCTGGGAAACCCTGCTCTTGGGCTATCTCTCTGGAAGGACTTTCATCTTAAATCATTCTTCTTGGTGATTTAGGTGATATCCTCATCTGGAGACCTATGGAATATCATACGAGATTCTCTATTCGTTACCTCATTATTTTCCCCAGTAAAAATTATATTTTGCTTAAATTGAGCAACAGTAAAATCTACCAGTTATTTAAATTGTCTAATCAGATAATATTCTCATCTTTAAATGATTCTGTATGATGTCTCAGGATTATAAATCAGAGTCTCAAAGTCGAAGAAAGACAGGCTGTTTCATTTCATGCCTTTTTGAAATTTTAAAAGCACGGGCCCTCTGTAGGGTTTTAAAACTTTTTTGCATCCAGATTTCTGAAACATAAATCTAGAGTGCCTAAATGGTATACCCGCTGATCTCAGCTAGGATTTATAAGAAGAGAGATTAATGTGAAGGTAACTTGTGCCCTAGCCATAAGGGGTTTGTTTTATAGACTAAAGTAAACACCTTGAATTTCAAGTTGCAAGCACATGGGGAGCCAGAAGATTCCAGAGCACTGTCGTCATATTATGCCTGTGACTCACACATCTCAGTGGCTGAGCTTTTTTCTGCAGCTACAGTTTCCAGCTGGTCATCAGATAGAGCCTTACGTAGTCACACCCTGCAGTCACCTGGTTGGAGATGACCAAATAGTCATATAGTTACAACACAGTCCAGTTATGAATGAAGGCTGGGTTATCTCTTTGGCAAACATGATAAATAAATGCTAAGTCATAGCTGAGAATCTTAGTGGTTGTAGCAGTGAACCCAGACTAAGAGTGGAGAACTTTGCTGTGAAGTGCAGCCCTGGTCATAAATGCACTGTCCTCTCTCACTTGTCAGTTTCCCACCAAACCTGACACAGTGCTTGGCTTATAGTTGGTGCAGTAAATGTTCCATGAAAGAAAAGAGGTCAAACGTGTTTTTCCCCTTTCCCAGCTTGCACATCACTTCAAGAGTATCCCATGTTTTAATTTAATTCTTCTCAGTGTCGTGTGTCTCACCGGGTTGTCAATAAATGTGGTTGACATTGTAAATGTGGATTCTAAAGTTTTCATATCTCACTTTTACATCATGGAGAATGATGAATGGACTTTGATTATATCCATTGTCTTTTGCCTTTAAATTATTTCTTAAAAGAAAGGACGAAAAACAGTAAGGAAGGAGGGGAGGGAAAAACATGACTGAAACTTAATTTTTAAAAGAAGTTAGAAACTTAGAAAGCTGTCAACTTACCACGAAACATATTGTTTCCTTGCGACATGCTCAAAAGTTCAGTTTCATTTTCTATATTAAGTATGCTCCTTTTATAAGCACCATGATATGTGATGTATGACATTGTACTCTAAGACTGCACTGGGTTCTCAAGTTCAGATGGTGTGCCTGGGAAGAAAATAATCTGAAGCTGACCTACTTGAAAGAAAGCATCAGAAACGTGGAAAATGAACTTTCATCTAGTACCATAAAGAAAAGCAACTGAAGTATATAACCCTTCCTTCCCTCACTTGACCTCTAAGAATGAGCTATTTCCAAGTGTTCTCCTGTCCCATTTCTGTATTACCATCTGCAAATAATTGTAACTGAAGGAGAGTAACTGAAGTAATATTATTACTTCAGTTGGTGTCAAAGAGTATGTAGAAGAAATGATGGTTATAAGTCCTTGGAAACAGATTACAACTTCCTAGGGACAATAGTTATCTATCTGAAGCCAGCCATGACAAGAATTAAAAAACATTGCTAAAGAGAATTCTCATAGGTACAGAAAATGTAAAGAGGAGGAGCATAATGATTTTATAAAGTATGAGACATGGATAAAGTAGAATAAATTTGAATTACAGGGTCATGGGACTAGAATATGATGGATATTATTTGGTAGAATGTTAAGTAGAGGAGAAAGAATCAACCTTTTTAAGAAGTTGGTAATAATGCCCCCATGTAATGTTTACTATGATGGGCATGGTTCTTATTCTTTATGTTGTGTCAGTTGGCTTTTGCGATATAACAAACTACCCCTAAAACTTAGTGACTTAAAACATTTTTTATTTAAGATTCTGTGGGTCAGTGGAGTGGTTTGGGGGTGGTGCTTCTGGTCTAGACAGGTTTGGCTGATTGTGGGGCTCTGTATTGCATTTGCAGCTGATGGCTCACTTGTGGTTGAGGGTCTAGGATGGCCTCCCTCAAATGTCTTGCCCTTGCCTAATTGCCAGCTGGTGCTAATAGGATGACCAAGCACATGTGACTGATCATCCAGGAAGCTAGTCCATACTTTTTTCACCTGATGGCTACGTCCAGAAGCAGCAAGAGAGCAATCACAATGTACATTCCTTTGCAGACCTTTTCTTGTGTCTTACTTGCTAATGTTCTCTGAGAAGCCGATCCCATGGCAGCATTGATATATAGGAATTCTATTGCCAAAATGCCATGAGGGAAAAATGGGTACATAGCCAAAGGAGGCTGGAAAGAAACTGATGGTGATGCAGTTCTGACCTCTAGGAAAGAAAGAGGGAAAGGAGGGTAGGAAGTACCTCAGACCACAGCATAGTTCTAAGAAAGCTTTGGCCAGGTCAGTGGGAAGTTCTGAGTCTAAGTCACCCTGAGTATTTATTATATGTACCAGTAAAATTGGGACTACTGTTTGGTTAAGCTTATAATAGTCAGCAATCCCTTTGTGGAAGGACTAGGGGAAATACCACAACACATACTTGCCCTAGTATGTAGCAATGTCCTTTCTTTCAGGAATCTGCCTTTGACATCAATAGGCATTTGATCTGAAAATTAGTTCAGATATGGGAACAGAGCAAAAGATCATGACTTTTTATTGGGGGTAACTACCCTCAGCCTCCTGCTTTCCCATTCATCCCTGTTTTTCACTGTAGATTTTCTTTCTCTATTTCATTGTTGGTTGCCCATTATTGTGCCTCCAAGGATGCTCTGTAGTGTCTACCATCTTTGAAGCTCCCTATGCATCAAGCCCTGTTGGATGCCTCTCTGATTTTGCCAGTCATTATAGCAATTGCAGCCTCTTGGTACTAGTAATTAAACCCTGCAAGTTGACTTTTATTACTTCAGGCCCCATGTTTCCATGGATATTACTCCCCCAGCTCTGTGACTAGACCTGGGCTGCACAGGAGAGCTGCCACTACACTTCTTGGTAATGCTGATTCCCGCTGACCTGTGCATTCCTGATGACCTTGTTGAATGGTGTGGCCTCTGGGCTATCCCTTGAAAAATAATATTCTGTGTTTTCTGACTTGACAAAATATATCCAGTTCAGCATGCTCACTTCTCTTATCTTTCTTATTCTTTTTTTAATCATCTATAATTGGACATTTTTGCTTTATTCAACATTGACCATCACTTTTCTAGGCCTCTAGTATTATTCTAGAAGCAAAGTTATCCCCCTGAGATCCTTGCTAGGGTGTTAAACCTTATGTCCAAAAATGGGTCCCCAAATCACTGAATCTTGTTTACATGATCTTACATCCCAGCTTCCTTGATCAAGCACCCCCAAAATCCAGTAGCTACTAGCAAATTTTTGAATCTCTTTTGGTATATATTCTCTTTCCTCCTATATTATGCCCAGCTCTTACCCAGCTGAGTAATACTGAGTTTAACCCTAATTATTATTCTGGCAGTCAGGAGAGAAGGTAGGCACAGGTCCTAAGAAGAGGAGGTACCTGGTCCCTTGGGGGTGGGGGTTGCAGGAGGAGGAAATTCTAGTTCTTACTAGGCAAAAGGAAGTCACCTCTTTAAACTGTGAGAGGATGGGTGGAATGTCTACAGATCTAGCATCCTATGGGACATCTGTCCAAATATACTCTGACATTTCAGGGAGTTAACAGTCTCTCTGGAAGCTGCTGAAGTGGTCTACCTAGTCTTTACCTGTTAATGCCTCCCATTTTCTTTTTTTCCCTCTGCGAAGCATCAGTAAAACTTAATAGTAACCAACAGACACTTGTTTTTGTAGACATTCCTCCACCCAGATCATCTCCAGTACTTGGACCAGTACTGGAGGCAACCCTGCTGACACATTGATTTTGAACTTCTAACCTACAGAAATAGGAGATGATGAATTTGTATTGTTTAAACAATCCAGTTTGTGGTACTTTTTAAAAGCAGTCCTAGCAAACCAATTCACCAAGTCTTAAAAATGATACAACCATGTAAACTCCAGGTGTTTAGTGTTTTTAGACAAAGAATGTTGGAGCAATATTTTATGATTTTTAGTGAAGGTATTTCTAGGGCAACCATTTGTGTCATAGTGTCTATCCCAACAATATGTTGTAAGATAATGACTGCGATAGAGCCCAAACTTTCCAAAAAATGGCTTAAACTATAAGAAAGCAATGTGCTGAATATTTAGACAGAGGCCAAGTTAGCAACCAGTGATAAAGAAGAAAAAGAAATAATTACTGAGAATTCCAGGGATAAGGATGTGATAATCCAGGCCTTTATGTAGTAAGCTTCTAGTCAAGTAAAATAATATAAACAAATAAATAATAATAGCTTGGCTTTAGAGAATTTAGTCTTCCCCCAACCTTCATCCGTATCTTCTTTAAGGATACCTGTGCTGATATAACTCTGAGATTCTGGAAGCAAATCTTGGTTGATTTGGCTTTTCCAGGGCTCATGGTTGTATGTTGTATATTTATATAAAAGTCATAGACAAGTTGCTTTCACAAAACTGTGCCAACTATTCCATTATCAATAATAATAATAATAATAATAATAATAGAGCTACTGGGAGAGGTAAAGATAAAAGGTGATAGTTGGAGAAAAGCCTGTTCTCAAAACTGAGACATGCTGGGGATGCAGCCCATGGAGCTGGGGCTGTCTGGAATTCTAACCAGAATTAAATGCTGTAACATTTGGGTGCTTACCAAATTAATGTTCTCCTTACTTGGAGTGTCTTCCCCTTGTTTGTTTAGCTAAATACTCCCTGTTTTGGGGGGCACATTGCAGTGTAGCCTTTTCTGCAGAACCTTTTGTTTTCAGAGAATTGACACTCATCTAAACTCCTGCACCTATTTTTCACACTGTATTCCTTAGGCAACTGATTGGTAATTTACAGGACTATATTTGATATCATTCTCATTACAGCTGAATTTAAGCCTCTACAGGGACAGGGACTTTGCCTACTTTTTTTACCTTAACATACTTCTGGATACATGGCAGATAATATTTTTTTAAATAAAGGATTAAACATATATATATATATGATTCCTACTGCAATGTAGTATCCTCTCTCTGGAATACACTTTCTTGTTCCTGCTCCTTCATCTGCTTTTACTTTATCAGTTAGGTCTCTGATTTCTTTTTGCTCCTCCCCCCCATTCTCAAATCTGAGTTAAGGACCTCTCTCAGTGCTATATATTACTGTATACTTCTCCATTGTTGCACTTGTCACTTTGTATGCTCATCCATATCTTCTCAGGGGATGTCAACTCTTTGAGGAAAAGAAGCCTTATTTATTTCTGTACATCTGTGTTTCCAATGCTTAATATAGTGTTTGCCAGATAGTTATCAGCCCAATTAATAAAATGTCAAATCAGTGAATCATTTATATCAATAAAAGATAGAAACATGATAATTAATACAAATTTTATTCTCACCCAGAGAAATAACTAAGGTCAATTTTTACTTAGTAGGTATAGATTATTATTATTATTATTTTTAATGAACTGACCTACTTTTTGTGAGATATGTACTCCTCATTACTAGAAGCTTTTAGTTGTAAGCCCAAGGACTGGATGTCAGGGATATTGTTGGGATGGTAAAGTGCATAAGTTCTGTTTTGTGACTTATTCTTTGCTAAGAGTTGGTGCAATTGCATTCCCAGACCTTTGACTCCCTGGAGAGACCCACATGCTGTCATTACCAGCAGTATCTGTGTCCTCTGCAATGGAATGACTCTAGGAAAATTGGTAATGGCCCAGAACTATTAATGTGTACATGCACATACACAGGTGCACGTAAATACACACACAGTTGGCCATCACAGACAGTACTCTATCAGTAACAGCTTTATAGAGGATAAAGTTTTTAAAGGACCAGACTTTGTTCATGTGGATCCTTACTTTTGGAGATAATTGACTTCCTAGTACTTGGCCTGTGCTGGTTATTGAATCATAACTAAGTGGCAGGATTGGTCTAGTAGATTTACAAATCATCAACTGTGGAGAAGTGACATTAGGAGTCTACTTATCTGCCTTCATCTTACCTCTCTTGTTGAGTGGTTATAACCATTTACTTGCAGTGATTTTTTTAAATAAGAGAAAGTAAATGAACCTACAATATTAAATCATTCTTTTTTCATCTTGTTTGGATCCATGTATGTAAAGATTCAATGTTGAACTTCTCCCTTCAAAACTTAAGAAAATGTTACATGAGGAAAGGCTAATTTAAAAAAAAAAAAAGTAAAAAGATGAAGATAGATGAGATTTTAAAAAAAAAGGGGGGGGGGGGTTTAGTGCAGTGTTCAAGAGTAGGATTTTTGGGTTCAGACATACATGTCTGCCACTTACAAACTATGTGGCCTTGGATAAGACACTTGCTTCTGTGCTTCAGATTGCTAAACTATAAAATAGAGATGGTAATCACAGCACCTAGCAGAGTGATTTTGAGGAATAAATAGGCAAGGTAGTAAAAGATACAGTGCCCAAGATTTAAAAAGCATTGCATAAGGGTTAGTTGCTGTTATTATTGTCATAATTATTATCTAGTAGGCATGTTAATAATAGTTCAAAACCTACAACCATATGCACAATGTCTGGCATATACTAGGAATATGATAAATATCTTTTTTTGTTTGTTTTTGTATTGTTGGGGTTTGAACCCATAACCTTAAACATGGTAGGCAAGCAAGTGCTCTGCCACTGAACCACATTCCCAGCCCACCCAGAAATATTTTTGAGCAAATAAATTGTATGCTTATTCGTAATTTGTATTTATATTTGCTCTTTCAGTTAAATTTAGAAAATAATTCTAATAACTCTAAGTATAACATGAAGAACTAAATGAAGTTGTAATCTTGTGTTGCTCAGGGCTTCGTAAAGTTGTCTGGAAAGTTGTTTCCTGCTGGAACTTACCTTATCTTTTCTTCATTTAATGGATACTTTGAAAAGCCTTTCAGAATTTTTTTTGGAAAGAAACTATAATCAGGTGAAATTAATTCTTTATCTGTAGGTGTATATAATGTTCTGTATGATAAAGTGAAGCATTCTTGCCTCAAAAATATTCTCATCTGAATTTAAGTGAGATGTTAACACTGTGTTTTTCCAAACAGGTTCACCCTAAATTCCACTATAAACAGGCTCATGATCCAGGCACAGACACTTCTTGTGTGACTTTTTCCTATGACGGTAATGTCCTTGCCTCTCGTGGAGGTAAGTTGAAACTTTCTTTTTGATGTGTTTCTACATATAAGATGATCATATTTAACCTTTAAAGAAGCAGCACTAATATCTTAGCACTTAGTAAAGTTAGCTGTGCTTTTGTTAATGTAACTATACCAGTCTGATTTTTTTTCATTAAAATTCATTTCCAACTTGGCAACATTGTTTGTATTAGAAGTTATCAAGTAAAATTTAGAAAGAGACTTCTTTGCTTAAGAGTTTGATGCCTCCATGGATGAAATTTGCCTCTGCCTTCAGATTTTTCTAAAGGATCGCCTACATTTTTTTCATTCTTATGCCATTTTATAATTCTGTATCTGGTGTTTCAAAGTTCTTTGTTGACCAGTGACTTTTGTTTTTCCAGTTCAAACACTACCTCAATTCAGTTTAAAAAAGTTGTATACCTAGATGTTATTTTTAAAATAATTCTAGATGGTCATATTTTAAATTTATTAAATTTATTTAAATTTAAATCCACATTTCTATGGGTTTTTTTCTCTAATATTTTGCTACATCTTTCTCATATGGTATAAGGCTTCCTTAATAGAAGGAGAAGAGTAATTGTGGGGGCAGGTTTATGAACTCTGCATTTTGACTGA